>NC_056741.1:395828734-396198734 GCF_019279795.1 Protopterus annectens | reverse complement strand
CACATTTACCATAAACACTGTAATGTGCATACTGCTTTACTTCTACGATGATTTGGATTTCATTTAAAAGTTTTATTTTACATTTTACAGCACAAACACTAATAGAAATATGCTAAACAAAGCAATGCAGATTCACAATGAAAATAGACTTAGCATTAAAACTTCTCTGCCCTTGAAACTCACATTCATTGAAACAGCATTGAAATCCACATTCAGCGAAAATACATCTGGCCAGTAGCAGATAAAGATTAACTTTAGGCTGTTTTCAAATCATAGGCCCCTTGCACAGGAAACATACATGTGTTCTTTGTATTAAATTATATTCCTAGTATAATACAGTACAGCTGTTAGAGGGCATTTTAAATTTATTGTTTTGGACATTTTTCCAGTAAACAATAAAACAAAATGCATGCACTAATAATGACAAAACTGCCCAGTTCAAAACATTTCCATCATAAAAGTCTACTCAAACTTCTACAATCCACCAGTATCAGTAAATATGCACAATCTCTGCAGAAGTAAAAGTCATCTAAATAATTCCACATTAAAGAGATCTGTAACTAATAAAGAGGTTGCTGCTGGCAAATAACTTTATATTTAATTGTTTCATCTACAAATAAAGTGCCTGTTGCCATTCAGGAATAAATTACCTATGTTGCAACAAAAAAATGATAAGCTAGTAATATCGCAATGGGGAATGGATGGCAAACTGATAACTGGTTCATCGTTACTATGTATCTCCACCAAAGAGGACATTCTCAGGACTGCAACATCACACCCCCTTTAAAAGTACAATACAGTACAGTATCAGGAATCCATCTGTATACTGTGGGAGTAGAACCCACAGCCTTTTGCATAAAAAGGCAAGTACACTACCTGTTGTGCTATTAGCAATATGAACAGACTTAGAATAACCAGCATTAAATTTCTCTTCAAGCTCTAAGCTCCTTGTAAAATTCACTTGACCCTCAACTGTATCTCTCAACTTTGAAGTACAAGAAATCTGGAAAAAGCCAAAATTTATTGGGGGGACAAAAGCTGAAAAAGTAGGGACACATTTTAAACATTACTTATATAATCTTGGAAAGTTGCTAGAATAAAATGCTGTATTACAACCATGCATTTCACTGCTAAGTCTTGAACCCTGGACCTTGTACACTACAGTCAGAGAAATGCACCATTATGCCAAATCAGCTGTTTCATGAACAACAGGTAGACTGAAACTTAAATGGCTATCATTTAGTGAATTCAGTTCTCACCATAACTCTCAACTTCTTAGTTAGCACAAAACACCTAGACAAAGTCAGTAATGGGGGGTATACAGCTCCCGAAACACATTCAGTAAATTCAGTGCTCACCAAAGCTCTCAACTTCTCAGCACAAAAAACTTGGACAAAGTCAATAATGGAGGAATACAGCCCCAAAATACTGACACATTTCAAATATTAATGTTATAAATAGAACATTGCTAGAATAAAAGGTTTTGCGCTACCATGTACTTTCTGAAGAATATAAATTGAAGTCTGAAATTCAGATGTCTGTCATTATTCAAAATCCATCAAACCAGAAATATGAAGCAATAATTTCACAAGTGGTGGTGGGTAGGGAATTCAACCTTTTGCTACCCATTTGCAAGGTGTAGGGTTTGAGTGTAGCCACCAGGTATATTTCACTGGGGCATCACAGACTCACACACTTTCTGTGAATCTTGTAAGAAAATCCTTCATGGGAACCAATGCTGACAAGCAGCCAAGACTACTAACGGTGAAATCCCACTAAATAAGAGATCAGTGTGATAGGCAGCAAACAGAACTAAGAAGCTGAATGGAATGTGTAAGAAATGTGAGACGATACAAGTTCCCTTAAACACAGGCTCAATAAGTAAAGGAGAGTACTGCACAAGGATCAGAAGGAAGTGTAAGGAGGGGTGAGTGCGGGTGGAGAGAAACTTGGTATACCACAAGGACACAGAGTGAAGAAGGTCAGATTGAGTCATTAGTAAAACAGGGTAAATATTGACACAACTGTGGCACTCACTATTACTGAGAAACCTTGAATCCAAATTCTCTTCTGAAGTTGCTCATTTTCTGCTTAGTCCTTTGCCATTCAAGTTCAAAACAACCACATCTAACAGATGACACTTCTGAGGGCACAAAAGAGTACTAATCATAGCAGACAGCACTCTTTTAACAAGTAAATGCTTCAAGAAGTAAAAATCATCATTTCACAGACTAGCCTTCCCATTTTTAAACAATACAGTAAACATTCTAGTATTTACTAACTGGTTAAATCAAATACACTCAGCTTTTGTCAGTCCCCACCCCTTCCAGAAATTCATATCAAACACTTGAGCAGGTTAGTCACCGTTCAGCAGTGATGATGCAATGAATGCACTCTCTGTTATGAGAGCTTGTGTATTTGCAGGCTCATGTATTGACAAACAGGCAGAGGTACACACACACAGAAGCGCACACACATATATGAATACATCTGTTGCACCCATATGCAAAACACACAGACAGACTGAGACACACATACACATACCTCTGCACCTATATGCAAAACACACAGACAGACACATCTGTGTACCCAAATGCAAAACACACAGACACACAGACACACAGATGTATACACACACATACACACACACACACACACACACACACACACACACACACACACACACACACACACACACACACACACACACACACACACACAGAAACACACACCCCACCTTTCAAAGAAGTTTGTCCTGCAAAATCCTTCAGGTCTGCCTTCAAAAGACACACACACCCTACCTTTCAAAGAAGTTCGTCCTGCAAAATCCTTCAGTTCTGCCTTCAAAGACACACACACACACACACACACACACACACACACACACACACACACACACACACACACACACACACACCTACCTTTCATAGAAGTTCGTCCTGCAAAATCCTTCAGTTCTGCCTTCAAAGATACAAGTCCTTAATTCTGTCTGTCCACTTCAAAGAAGCAAGTCCTCAGCTCTCATAAAATCCGGCAACAGCAAAGTCCTCCCACGAGAGCAGGCTGCTGCTACCCAGCTTGACGACATTGCAGTCCGATCACCTTCCAGTCTATGCAGTTATAACTGCATAGACTTCTGGGAATTTCTACTTTTGAAAGCTGTCTTCCTAATCTGGACTGCTGGTGAGACAGTCTGGATTCTGTGAGCATGCTCCAGACTGGTTCACCAGCAGTCCGGATATCGGGAAATGCCGAGAGTGCGCATGCACGATGCCCGGGACTTGTTTTTTCCTTTTATAGTTTTCTTTTTCATTTTTTTCTTTTATTTTCTATTTTTACAGCTGGGGGGGGGCTACAGTCCTGCAGTCCAGTAGCACGAGCCGCCCCTTATATAGGGGTCCACATCTTAATTTTGAAAGATCACAATCTCGAGATTCAGACTATCAAATCCAGAATCTCGAGTTTGTGAAGTCTTGAAAGTAATGACCAAAATACTGTCGTGGGCACTCCACAATAAACCACGGCTCGAACAGGAAACATTTTTATTACTAATCCAACAGTTCACAATTCCAAACGTTGATGTAATGATCAGTTAAGCGCTTTCATCTGTATAAAGTACAGACTTCCTCAGAACCAATCTTACATTTTTAAAAACACCATTTAAATAACCTCTTTGGCACCAAAATTGTATAAAAAACATTTAAAATTTAAAGAGATATTGCCTCAATAGTAAATGATATCCACCTACTCTATGATATCAGCAATGAATGAATAAATATTAAAAATAATTACTAAAATGCACTAATAAATATATCATATGTAAAAACATATGTAAAACATAAAACATGAACTATGCCATAATAAGAAATGGCTTAATACTAATATATTCATTTATACCAGGAGATCTTGTAGCGTCAGTAATAATTTGCCATTTACTTTCTTTACTGGCCAATAACGCTTTCCAATTCCCTCCATATGGTGAAACATCAACCTGATCTATTAAGGCAAACTTAAATTGATGTTTGTCTCCGTTGACAGAGAAATGTCTATACAGTGCATTGTTTTTATCCTTCACTTTTGTCCTGTATATATGTTCATAAATCCGTCTCTTGAACTGTCTCTCTGTCTTCCCTATATAAAATGCAGGGCAGGCATTGCAAGTAGCGATGTAAACAACATGTGAGGTGTTGCAATTGCCCGCCCTGCATCTTATATGTGTATTGTTGATATCTTCCAATACAATACTTTCTACTTCATTGATTGCACTACATTGTTTACATCGCCCACATTTTTTAGTTCCTTGCACTTTCTTTTTATTACCTAGCTGTTTTGACACTTTTTCAAGCAACTTTTTAATGTTGGGTCCAGTCTTAAATACAAATCTGGGTTGACTACCCAAAATAGAAGCTGTATCATCATTCACCATAATTAAATTCCAATGCTGCTTAACAATGTTCATGATGTAATTAACATAAGGTGAGTACATCAAAACACACACTCGATTGGTGTGGTTATTGGATAAGGACTGATCTTTTTTAACATTGATAGAGTTCTTGCCTAATAAGGGGGTATACTTGTTCCCTCATTCCTAACATATTTTAATATATCTGTTAATAATTTAAAAGGATAGCCTCTAATACTAAACATAGTCATCAATAGTTCAAGTTCTTTGTCCAAAATTTCTCTAGTAGAAGACATTCAAGCGGCCCTAATACACTGTCCCTTAAAAACATTTTTGAAAACATATAATGGGTGATTACTATTGAATTCAATATAATCATTAGAAAATGTCTCTTTCCTATATATTTGTGAAACAAAACCTTCCTCAGAATGACTAATGAATGTGTCCAAATATGCAATACCACTATCACTAATATTGTGAGTAAATTTTAAAAACTCGGTGGTGCTGTTGATATAATCAATAAATAATTGAATGTCATCCTTTGGACCATTCCATAAAAGAAACAAATCATCTAAGTATCTAGTATAATAGACTATGTAAGTATAGAAATCACTAGTGAAAAGAAATTCTGTCTCCCATTGTAACATGACAAGATTGGCGAAAATGGGAGCAAAAGATGCTCCCATAGCAACACCTCTTTTCTGCCTGAAGAATTCACCTTCAAATTGTATATAATTCTGATCTAACCCCAATCCCATCATGTCTGTAATCAAACATATCCGGTCCCATTCCATAACTGAAAAATTTCTTAAGCTATTACTAAAGAATTCCGAACCTATGTCTCTGGGGATGCAAGAAAATAAGTCTACAACATCTATGGTTACAAAAAATAATTGCTTGTTCCATAAATCCAATGTAATGGTGTTTTTTAAAAAATGTAAGATTGGTTCTGAGGAAGTCTGTACTTTATACAGATGAAAGCACTTAACTGATCATTACATCAACGTTTGGAATTGTGAACTGTTGGATTAGTAATAAAAAAATTTTCTGTTCGAGCCGTTGTTTATTGTGGAGTGCCCACACCAGTATTTTGGTCATTGTTTTCTAGTGTTGCCTGTTGTTGTCGGTTTAAGTCTTGAAGAAAGTAAGAAGTCAAAAAAAAAACATGACAGCTGTTAAAACCATGTTTTTGCAAGAGGACAAGCACACCTACACCCACTTCACCCCCTGCAACCTAAATATACTACTTTGAGATGAATGTACAGTGAAGAAAATGATAAAGTGCATCACAATACAGTACAGAATGGGAACATTACCATTCTGTTCACTGCAGCGCAATCTCGGAGTTAGTATATTTAAGTTGCAGGGGTGGGGCTTGACCCCTGCAAAAACATGGATTTAGCAGTTGTCATTTTTTTTTTTTTTTTACTTTTTACTTTTGAAATTTCACAAGGAGAGATTCTGCGTTCGATATTCTGGATCTCGAGAATGTGATTATGTCAAAATAATGACTTACTATAACGGTGAGTTGCAGAACAGTGAGATGAAAACAATGAAAGTTTACATTTACAAACATTCAGATCATCATAAATTTTTACCTGGTAAGTCAGCCAAAAAAACTTAAAAAAACAAAACAAAGCAAATAAAACCCACACCCCGCCTAACTAAATATACCAACTCCCGAGATCACACTAGAGGAGAAAATGGCAATGTTCCCTACATTAGCCAACTGACTCCTTTTGTGGTGAAAACGTATGATGATCTGCATATTCATGAATGTGCACTTTCATTGTTTCTGTCTCACAATTTTGCAACTCGACATTATGGTAATTTGTTAAATTTGTTTTTTTACATAAATCCATATATATATATATATATATATATATATATATATATATATATATATATATATATATTTATATAGGTTTGCCATCAAAATGTCAGAAGACAGTTACGCAAACTTGAAAGGTCGAATATCACTTTTTCAAGGTTTCATAATGTTGATTTTTAAATGTTTGAATCCACAACAGCAAATGCTAGTGTGCATTTTCTGTTGTGAATTTGTCATTTGGAATGGAGATTGCACTATAGTGGGGATTGGGAAATTTACCCTGTCCCTCACTGTAGTACGATCTCAGAGTTTGTATTTATAAGTACCAGAAGGTCTGGGGGGATGTAGCAATGCACATGGGGAATGCAGGGGGGTTTGCCCCCCTGCAAAACGTTAGTAGGACATAACCAGAATTCCAGGTAGTTTGGTAAAGTGGACATTGCTGACTTGTCAACTTTCCTAAATTATCACTTTCTGTTATGTGATCGTTTGGCATTTGGATTTTACGAAATTTAAAGTCGGGTAAGTAATCACTTGCACAAGTATGTGAGATTTGAATGGGAAACCTATATATATATATATATATATATATATATATATATATATATATATATATGGGTCTACTACTGTTTGTCGAAAATACACTTTTTCAACAAACAGAAGATCGAAACCCACTTCAGTGAAAGTGCACTACAGCGACAGGGCACTTTAGCATAAGCCGATTTACCGAAGTACATTATAGTGGGGATAAGGAAATGTATCCTTTTCCCCACTGTAGTGTGATCTCTGAGTTCACATATTTAAATAGGGGGGTTGTGAGGGCCCCCCCTGCAAAATAGTGCTTAAATCTGTTTGTTTCGAATTGGCTTTTGCAAAAGTGCACTTTTGATGTAGTGCACTTTCGCTTAAGTGGATTTCTACATTTCTTGTTCGAGATTGTGAAATTTTGATCAAGTAATGTAGACCCATATCTATATATATATATATATATGTATACATACATATATGTAAATGCATACATATATGCATACAATTACTTGTCCGCTACACAAAATAAAATAAAAAACAAAGCAAATTAACCCAGCCATGTGGGGGGCCTCAACCCTCAAACACCCATGAGGTGGGCTGTACCCCCATACCCCTCTAAATAAATATACCATCTCTGAGATACCACTGCAGTAGGGAAAGGGGCAAAGGTCATCATGGTGGCCAAGTGGTTACTTGCCTGGAGTTTTCGGTTGGTGATCTGATTGTTTGTTCAAAGGCATTGTTGGTGAAGTCGTCTTGGTCTTAAGAACATTGGGTAAGTGGATTTTCATTCATTAGAAGTAGACCCACACACACACACACACACACACACACACACACACACACACACACACACACTCACATATATATATATATATATATATATATATATATATATATATATATATATATATATATATATATAGGTTTATAGGTTCATACTAGGCTATCTGCCCTAGGGCATTTATAAGCCTAGCCAGTGTGTTTGGCTTTCGCCACCCATTTTAAATTAATTTTGCTATGCCCTTTTTCGAGGTTAGTATACTGTGTCTCTGTCTAACAGTGACACAGAAGTGATACCCGGGGTAAACCTTCGATCTCCCATTCACTCATCAAGATTCCTCTTGAAGAGAGTCAATGAGGGACTCTGCCTAACCTGGACTGGGATTTTATTCCAGAGTGAAGAGAGCCTCTGGGTTATGAATCTGTCCCTCCAGCATGTCCTATTTATTTCAGTGCTGAGGTTCAAGTCTCTCGAGCGCGTAGCTCGATGGGATTTGGATTTTCTGAGGTGCAGCATGTCCATTAATTCCAGGTTGGACATGACTTTATACGTCAGGCACAGATCGCCTCTGAGCAGGTGGTATGCCACTGAGTAGAGCTGGAGTTTATTTAACCGGGCAGCATATGGCATCTGTTTGAGCCCTTTGATCCTCTTGGTGAGGTACTTTTGGGGTCTTTCCAGTTGCTGCAGGTGTCTGGTAAGTTACATCCCAAAAGGGGCATTGTACTCAATTATGGGCCTGATGAGGGATGAGTAAAGAGGCACGATGACCTCCTCTGATCTAGATGTGAATCCCTTCATGATTAGGTGGGCTATATAAAATGTTTTTCTAACCACTTTGGCCACGTGGTTGTCAAATGAGAGATTGCTATCAACTTGGGTCCCCAGGTCCCTAATTACTTCTTCTGTACTTAATGGATTACCACCTATGTGGTAATTTGTGGGCACTTTGTTTTTGCCAAAGGGGATGACTATACACTTTTGGCGTTTAGCTTGAGGCCATGGCTCTGGCACCAGTTGTCTGTTTCTATGTGGCCCTTTTGGAGGATGCTTGTGTCAGCTGGAGAATCGATTATGGCACCCAGTTTGCAGTCATCTGCGAACTTGGTCAGCCACAGTCCTTCTGTATTGGCCTGTACCTCCGAGCAATATATACCGAACAAAAGAGGTCCCAGGACTGAGCCTTGTGGGACACCTCTTGTAACTGGTTTGGAGTCTGACATGGCTCCAGCAATTCTAACCATGTGGGTTCTGTCCTTGAGCCAGTTTGCAACCCATCTGGTGAGCTTAACTATAATGCCTGAGTGGGGTATTGTATCAAAGGCTTTTGCGAGGTCCAGGTAGGCTGTGTGGACCACCTTCCCCTCATCAGTGGTCTTGGTGACTGTTTCAAAGAAATCAACCAGGTTTAAGAGGCAGGGTCTGCCTTTAACAAAGCTGAACTGGATAGGATACAGTGTCTGTAGGTCCCCAATATCTTTATTTATGAGGTCCATGATGATCCTTTCCATAGCTTTGCAGACCAAGCTAGTCAGGCTTATGGGGCAATAGTTTCCAGGATCCGTTGAGGCACCACCTTTGTGGAGAGGGATCACTGTTGCTGTACACCACTCTTTGGCTACATATCCTGTAGTAAGGCTGAGATTGAACAGTAGTTTTATGTTTGGGTTTAGCTCTTCTTGGAGTTCATGTAGGACGCAGCCCGGGACACCGTCTGGTCCCATTGATGCTGTGTTTTTTACTTTGGAGAGGGCGGCTCTTACCTGAGCATCTGAGATGTCAGGGGTTCAGCACTCTGCTGGGATAGATATTTTCCCTTTTGGTGGGGAGGGAGGGGAGAAGTTTGCGCTGAACCTGTCAGCTAGGATGTTGGCAATGTCTGTGGGTTCGGTGTATTTTTTGTCATTTTGGACTAATTCTGAGCATATCTGGGAATTCCCACCCAGGTTCCTAACATAACTAAAGAAAGCCTTGTGATTATCCTTAGTATCCTGTGCAATTTTTCTCTCGAAGCTGGCCTTAGACGATTTTATGAGTGCCTGTAGTTTTTTGCTAATACTGATCAGAGATGCCCTCCCTTTTTGGGATTTTGTTCTATCATTTAGTAGCTTCCTCCTTCTATTGTATAGTTTGTTTATGGCTGGGGTCCACCAGACAGGACGTCTGCCTTTGGAGGATTGGGTCTTGGTTTTATTTGGGATTGCATGATCCGTGCATTCTTGAAGGTGTTCATAGAATGCATTTATAAAGGATTCTGCAGTCTGGGCCGTATTTTCCACAGGCCCGGGGGCTTTGAAGGATTCCACCTCAGTTTTGAGGAGTGTGAATGGTGATAGAGAGGATGGTGCTTTAAAGCATGAAGGTGGGCTGTTGAGGTGTCCAGCAATTTCAGGGCACTCCTTGTTAAGTGTTATAGCCACACACTGCTGCAGGGAGATTATGCCAGGTCTCAGTATAAGGAAGAAGCTTGGAATAGCTTGGCCTAGGCTGTCTTCAGTGCATCTGGCATTTAAAGCACAGGGGAACAATGCCATCAACACTATAGTGACCTGTAAAAGCAGATGTAGGACCTGCTAAACAAATAGGAGGATGAATGTAAGACTGTACGCACCACTCATTTGAGTAAGTATACTGACCAATCAACATTCAGTGATATAGCATGCATTGGACAGCCACGAGAGTTATTCAGTATGCTTTCACATATGTTCTGTTTTTTTTTTCTCTACTGTACAGCTGCAGAGGAAATATTGGCAAACCATAAGGCAAATCAAGAGAGACTAACTCACCTCAGAGATGCACAAGGTAAGCATGCCTCAGGCATACAAAGTTGTTTTCCTCATGATTTTGGAACATAATTACAGTGCTCCAAGCTATACAGTTTATATCAGTTTGCTAAGAAGGATAGATATTCATGGCTTTTGACTGGAGCATTTTACTCATGTAACTTATCCAAAATGGTTTAAAATATCTTGCTACACCTTTTAAATGCTATTCTGATGAAATATTGGCTGCCATTAACATGAAAAGATTTAATTTGTTAAAGCATCTGTATGAGAATTCTATCACTAAGATTGTTGTTTTATTACAAAAGCAGTAGGTCTAAAAGACAATAAAGAAAAACAATGCAACCAAGCAGTTAAGCATGCTGAATAATGTAAGTGATACAATTCCAGAGAGAGCATTTCAGTCCACTTTGGATAGTATTAACCCTTGGAGGAGTGTATATAAAACCATATACCTCCTCAAAGCTATCTAACTTCATTTTTGATTAAAATAACAAAATGCTGATAATTTAAAAAAAGAGAAAGAAAAAAAACAGGTATAAAACAAATATATTCCCTAACATCCCATTTGCTTTTACAACAAATATTTTATTTTATTTCTGTAACACAGAACAGTGTGCTGACACCTCACATAGGTGTTTCAATAGTTTCAGTACTGCGGCAGTGATCTTGTCTATGTCCTCCATGAAAGCTAGTACTTTCAGAATCTACATAGCAGCAGGTCAGCTGTTGACGACAAGGGTAGGGAAGTAATGCACCCGTCACCCATTATTGTCATCACCACACACTTGCACACATTTAATACTCATTTCTGGCTCCTTCTGCATGTTGGAGATAAAACATTATAAATATACTTCATTTTAAGAAGTATTGAATTTTAGAGGCAAATTATATTAAAGTAGCTGGAAAATCCTGTCTCACAAAATGCTGCTCAAATTCCTCATGCATATCTGAGGTGCATTATAGGTCAAAGTCCTTTCAGGCCATTTCTACTTTTTCCATATTTGACCATGTATGAACCTTTAATTTTTCATAAGCAATTATTTGTTGCTCAATAATTTGGTACAACAACAGTATGATTAAGACATATTATACCATGACCCCCCATTAATATTCCAAAATGTGCACGCTGATTGGCCAGCGTGCATGTTGTAAATCGACTTATACTAATGGAAAAAGGTCCGGTCACCCGGACTTTTTCCATTAGTATAAGTGTTGTCTCGCTATGTTAAAAGAGTTTAACATAGCAACACAGGTTTAAAAAAAGCAACGGAGATCTCCGTTGCTTTTTTTAAAGCTGTCCTGCTATGTTAAACTCCTTTAACATAGCGACACAGTGTGTAAAAAGCAACGGAGATCTTGCTTTCTCTGTTGCTGTTTTTTTTAAACCTGTCTCGCTATGTTAAACCCATTTAACATAGCGAGACAGCTTTAAAATAAGCAACGGAGATCTCCATTGCTTATTTTAAAGCTGTCTCGCTATGTTAAACCCATTTAACATAGCGAGACAGGTTTTAAAAAGCAATGGAGAAAGCAAGATCTCCATTGCTTATTTCGCTATGTTAAATGGGTTTAACATAGCGAGACAGCTTTAAAATAAGCAACAGATATCTCCGTTGCTTATTTTAAAGCTGTCTCGCTATGTTAACACCATTTAACATAGCAAAACAGTAAAAAAGCAATGGAGATCTTGCTTTCTCCGTTGCTTTTGGCAACAGCTCTGATGTACTGCGTAGACATGCACAGTACATCAGAACTGCCACGGATGCCAGACAGCTGCGGAAGGGCAGCAAAGAGGCATTATACAATGCCATTATTTAAGAAAAGTAATTGTTTCTTTTCTTAAATAATGTCATAGTATAATAGCAATAACCCACTTCTGGGTGCGGGTAATGTGGGATTTACCCACGGTTATCTTTGTTTACGCCAACCGTGGGTAAATCCCGCATTACCCACACCCAGGCGTGGGTTATTGCTATAATATCTAGAATAGGTTGTAAACAACAGGTGAGGCTGACTTGTGTGATGCAGGCTTGCATCATTTTCAATATCCTCAGTCAGGACACTGTGCTGCCACTACTCTACACTTGTTTCTGTTTACACAGAATGCCACATTATAAGTAAGTTACAGAAGTGTCAATCCCCTTAAGGAATGCCACAGTACAGTGTATTGTCAATCCCCTTCAGGAATCCCACATTTTAAGGAAGTTACAGTACATTGAATTCTCTTCTGGAATGCCACATTATAAGTAAACTGCAGTACTTCAATCCCCTTCAGGAATGCCACATTGTAAAAAAGCTAAGTATGGTAAATTCCCTTCAGGAATGGTGCATTTTAAGTAAACTACTGTAATGTCAATCCTTTCAGGAATCCCACATTATAAGTAAGCTACAGTATTGTGAATTCCCTTCAGAAACATCACATTATAAGCACACTACAGTCCTGTCAATCACCTTCAGGAATGCCACATTATAAGTAAGGTAAGTGCTGTCAATCCCCTTCAGGAATGCCATATTATAAATAAGCTACATACTGTCAATTCCATTCAGGAATGCAATATTTTAAACAAGTTACAGTACTGTTAATCCCTTTTAGAAATGCCATATTATAACTATGCTAAAAACTATCCATCCCTTCAGAAATCCAACATTATAAGTAAGCTAAGTACTGTCAAAGTCCTTCAGGAATGCCACATTATACAAAAGTTAAATGCTGTCAGTTCCCTTCAGGAGAATCACATTCTAAGTATGATGCAGTACTGTCAGTCCTCTTCAGGAATGCAACATTATAACCAAATTGAGTCAACTCTCTTCAGGAATAAAACATAAGTAATAAGCTACAGTACTTGGAATACCCTTCAGGAATGCTGCATTATAAGTAAGCTACAAAACTGAATATTCATTTTAGAAATGCTACATTATTATAAGTAAGCTAAGTACAATCAATCCTCTTCAGAAATGTCACATTATAAGTAAGCTACAGTACTGTCTATCACCTTCAGCAATGACACATTATAAGTAAGAAACAGTACTGTCACCTTCCTTCAGGAATGCCATATAGGAAGTAAGATACAGTATTGTTAATCCCCTTTAGGAATACCACATTATAAAGAAGCTAAGGATTGTCAATTCCCTTCAATAATTGGTTCATAGGTTCATAGGTAGGTACTAGGCTATCAGTCCTGGGGCCTATACAAGCCCAGCCAAAAAGGTATCCTGGCTTTTGCCATCCAAGAAAATTATTTTCCTGTGCCACTGTCGAGCAGAACCACAGAGGTGATCCCCTGGTTGAATTTCCTATTTCCCATCCAATCATCAAGATTTTTCTTGAAGAGTGCTAATGAGGAGCTTTGTTTGATATAGATAGGTAGTTTATTCCAAAGTATGGGAAGTCTTTGGGACAGGAATCTATCCCTCTGGCATGTTCTGTTTAATGTGGTGACAAGGTTTAGGTCCCTAGAGTGTGTAGCTCGGAATGACTGGGATTTATTTAAGTGGAGCATGTCCAACAGCTCTGGGTTTGACATAGCTTTGTATGTTAGGCAGAGATCACCTCTGAGTAGGCGATATGCAACGGAGTAAAGCTGGAGTTTTTTGAGATGGTCTGCGTATGACATCTGTTTGAGGCCAGTAATCTTCTTTGTGAGGTATTTCTATGGCCTTTCTAGTTGTTGTAGATGTCTTGTGAGGTATATACCAAAAGGGGAGTTGTACTCTGTAATGGGTCTAATGAGTGATGAGTAGAGGGGAATAATGACCTCTTTTTTTCTGGATGAGAAACCTTTTGTGATAAGGTGTGCCACATAGGATTTCCTGACTACTGTGGCAATGGGATTATCAAAGGAGAGACTACTGTCCACCTGTGTCCCAAGGTCTCTTATCACACTTTCAGTGTTAAGTATACTACCGCCTATGTTGTAGTACATGGGTACAGAGTTTTTACTAAAGCGGATGACAATGCACTTTTTGGCATTGAGCTTCAGGCCATGGCTTTGACACCAGGCATCTGTCTCAGTGAGGCCCTTTTGTAGGATGTCCACATCATTAGGAGTTTCAATTATGGATCCTAGTTTGGAGTCATCTGCGAACTTCGTTAGCCAAAGACCTTCTGTGTTAGCCTGTACTTCAGAGAAGTAGGTACCAAACAGGAGAGGACCCAGGACTGAACCCTGTGGTACTCCACTTGTCACTGGTCTGAAGTCGGATTTGGAGTCTGCTACTTTCACAGTGTGGGTTCTGTCAGTGAGCCAGTTGGCAGCCGATCTTGTGAAATAGGGATTTATACCTAGTTTAGTGAGTTTATCTATAATTCCAGAGTGGGGAGATGGTGTCAAAAGCCGTGGCAAGATCTAGATAGGCTGTGTGAACCACCTTACCCTTGTCTACGGCTTTGGTGACTGCTTCAAAGAAGTCTATCAGGTTTAGGAGACATGATCTGCCTTTTACAAACCCGAACTAGGTGGGATCCAGAGTTTGGAGATTACCAATATCTTTGTTTATAAGTTCCATGATGATACGTTCCATGACCTTGCAGACCAGGCTCGTCAGGCTAATTGGGCGGTAGTTCCTGGGATCCGTGGTGGCTCCCCCCTTGAGGACTGGGATAACCGTTGCTGTGTGCCATTCAGCAGGCAAAAAGCCTGAGGTGAGGCTATGATTGAACATGGTACTTAGGTGGGTAAGTAAGCTACAGTACTGACAGCACCCTTCGTGAATGTCACATTATAAGTAAGCTAAGTATTGTCAATTCCCTTCACAAAAGATACTTTTAAGTAAGCTACAGTACAGAGAGTGCCCTTTGTGAATATCACATTATAAGAAAGCTATGTACTGTCAATTCCCCTTCACAAATGATACTTGAATGCCACATTATAAGTAAGCTAAGTACTGTCAATTCCCTTCACAAATGATACTTTTAAGTAAGTTACAGTACTGACGGTGTCCTTTGTGAATGTCACATTGTAAGTAAGCTATGTACTGTCAATTCCCTTCACAAATGATACTTGAATGCCACATTATAAGTAAGCTAAGTACTGTCAATTCCCATCACAAATGATACTTTTAAGTAAGTTACAGTACTGACAGTGCCCTCTGTGAACGTCACATTATAAGTAAGCTAAGTACTGTCAATTCTCTTCACAAATAATACTTGAATGCCACATTATAAGTAAGCTAAGTACTGTCAATTCCCTTCACAGATGATACTTTTAAGTAAGTTACAGTACTGACAGTGCCCTCTGTGAACGCCACATTATAAGTAAGCTAAGTACTGTCAATTCCCTTCACAAGTGATACTTGGATGCCACATTATATGTAAGCTAAGTACTGTCAATTCCCTTCACAAATGATACTTTTAAGTAAGTTACACTACTGACAGTGCCCTCTCTGAACGTCACATTATAAGTAAGCCAAGTACTGTCAATTCTCTTCACAAATAATACTTGAATGCCACATTATAAGTAAGCTAAGTACTGTCAATGCCCTTCACAAATGATACTTTTAAGTAAGCTACAGTACTGACAATGACCTTCATGAATGTCACATTATAAGTAAGCTAAGTACTGTCAATTCCTTTCACAAATGTTACTTGAATGCTACATTATAAGTAAGCTAAGTACTGTCAATGCCCTTTACAAATGATACTTTTAAGTAAGCTACAGTACTGACAATGCCTTTCGTGAATGTCACATTATAAGTAAGCTAAGTACTGTCAATTCCCTTCACAGATGATACTTTTAAGTAAGCTACAGTACTGACAGTGCCCTCTGTGAATGTCACATTATAAGTAAGCTAAGTACTGTCAATGCCCTTCACAAATGATACTTTTAAGTAAGCTACAGTACTGACAATGCCCTTCATGAATGTCACATTATAAGT
Source organism: Protopterus annectens (assembly GCF_019279795.1). Classification (NCBI taxonomy): domain Eukaryota; kingdom Metazoa; phylum Chordata; order Ceratodontiformes; family Protopteridae; genus Protopterus; species Protopterus annectens. Next base: position 396,182,529 of record NC_056741.1, on the reverse strand, counting down.
AAGCTAAGTACTGTCAATTCCCTTCACAAATGTTACTTGAATGCTACATTATAAGTAAGCTAAGTACTGTCAATGCCCTTCACAAATGATACTTTTAAGTAAGCTACAATACTGACAATGCCTTTCGTGAATGTCACATTATAAGTAAGCTAAGTACTGTCAATTCCCATCACAAATGATACTTTTAAGTAAGCTACAGTACTGACAGTGCCCTCTGTGAACGTCACATTATAAGTAAGCTAAGTACTGTCAATTCTCTTCACAAATGATACTTTTAAGTAAGCTACAGTACTGAAGTACTGACAGTACCCTTCATGAATGCCACATTATAAATAAGCTAAGTGCTGTCAATTCCCTTCACAAATAATACTTTTAAGTAAGCTAGAGTACTGACAGTGTCCTTCGTGAATACCACATTATAAGTAAGTGAAAGCACTGTTAATCCCCAGCAAGAATGCCAAATTGTAAGTGAGCTGCAGTACAGTCAATTACCTAAAGGAAAACTACAGTATAAGCAAGCTACATTACTGTCAATTACCCTCAGGAATGCCTCATTAGATGTAAGCTACAATGCTGTCGATCACATTCAGGAATACCATATTATAAGTAGATGTCAGTCACCTTCTGGAATGTCACAATATAATTAGCTTGTAGAACTCTCATCTCCCTTCAGGAGTGCCACACTATAAACATACTACAGTACTGTCAATTCCATTCAGGAATGCAACATTATAAGTAAGCTGCAGTATTGTCAATCGCCTAAAGGAATGCATCATTATAAGTGAGCTGCAGTACTGTTGATCAATATTAGGAATAGTGCATTACAGGTAAGCCAAAGTGCTGTCAATTCTTTGCAGGAATGCAACATTATAAGTAAGGTGGAGTGCTGACAATCCCCTTCATAAATGCCACATAAATAAATATTGTCAATTTCCTTCAGGAATGCTGCCTTTTAAGTAAACTAAGCACTGTCAATCCCATTCAGGAATGCCATAATATGAGAAAGTTGGGCACTGTCAAACTCACTCAGAAGTGTCACAGTATAAGTAAGCTAAGCACTGTCATCCAATTTCAGGAATGCCACATTATAAGTAAGCTGCAGTACATTTTGTTCCCTTCAGAAATGCCTGATTATAAGCTGATCTACAGCGCTGTGAATCCCTTCCAGAAGCGCCACATACTATGTATGCTACAGCACTGTTATTCTATTCAAGAATGCCACATTATGAGTAAGCTACAGTGTTGTCAATTACCTTCAGGAATGCCATATTATAAGTAAGCTACAGTACTGGATTTCCCATTCAGGAATACCACATTCTATGCACGCTATAGTCCTGTCAATCCCATTTAGGAATGCCCATCATAATTAAACTACAGTACTGTTAATCTCTTTCAAGAATGCCACATTATATGAATGTTAAATGCTATGAATTTACTTCAGGAACATCACATTCTAAGTATGATACAGTACTGTCAATCCCCTTCAGGAATGCCACATTATACATCAGCTACAAAACTGACAATTCCCTTAAGGAATGACACATTATAAGTAAGCTACAATGCTGTCAATTCATTTTTAAAATACCATATTTTAAGAAAGCTAAGTACTACCAATCATCATCAGGAATGCCATATTATAAGTAAGCTACAGCTCTGTCAATCACCTTCAAAACTGCAAATTATAAGTAAGGTAAGTGCTGTCAATTCCCTTTAAGAATGCCACATTAGACGTGAGATACAGTACTGTCAATCCACTTTAGGAATGGCAAATTATAAATAAGTAACACAACTGTCAATCTCCTTCAGTAATACCATATTATAAGTAAGCTCAGTACTGTCAGTCCCTTTGGGAATGCCACATCATAAGTAAGCTACACTACAGTCAATCGCCTTCAGGAAGGCCATGTTACAAGTAGGCTACAGTACTGGCCATCCACTATAGGAATGCTGCATTATAAGTAAGCTGCAGTACTGTTAATCCCTACTGGAAATGCTGCATTACAGGTAAGCTGCAATACTGTCAACCCCCTGCACGAATGCCCCATTATAAGTAAAATAAATACAGCCTGTTCCCCTTCAACTATGCTACATTATGAGAAAGCTAGGCACTGTCAAATCCAATTAGAAGTGCCACATTATAAGTAAGCTAAGCACTGTCAATCAATTTCAGGAATGCCACATTATATGAAGCTGCAGTAGATTTAGTTCCCTTCAAAATGTCAGATTAAAAGTCTGTTACGGCACTATTAATCCCCTTGTCAAATTACAAACTAATCTACAGCACTGTCAATCCCCTCCAGGAATGCTACATAACATGTAAGCTGCAGTACTGTCAAACCCCTTCAGAAATGCCAAATTGTAACTAAGCTACAGCATTGTCAATTCCATTCAGGAATGTCACGTTATGTTACAATTAAGCTACAGTACTGTAAATCCTGTTCAGGAATACCAAATTATATGTAAACTAGAGTACTATCAATCCCATTCAGGAATGCCTATTATAAATAAACTACAGTACTGTTAATCTCATGAAGCCACATTATAACTATGCTAAATGCTATCAGTTCCTTTCAGGAGCATCACATTCTCAGTATGATATAGTAATGTCAATTCCCTACAGGGATGCTGCATTATAAATCAGCTACAAAACTGACAATTCCCTTAAATAATGCCACATTATAAGTAATCTACAATGCTGTTGATTAATTTCTAAAATGCCACATTATAAGAAAGCTAAGTATTGCCAATCTCCTTCAGGAATGCCACATTATAGGTACACTGTAGTACTATAAATTACCATTAGGAATGCCACATTATAGGTACACTGTAGTACTATCGATTACCATCAGGAATGCCACATTACAGGTACACTGCAGTACTATCGATTACCATCAGGAATGCCACATTATAGGTACACTGCCGTACTATCGATTACCATCAGGAATGCCACATTATAGGTACACTGCAGTACTATCAATTACCATTAGGAATGCCACATTATAGGTACACTGTAGTACTATCGATTACCATCAGGAATGCCACATTATAGGTACACTGCAGTACTATCGATTACCATCAGGAATGCCACATTATAAGTAAGCTACAGAAGTGTCAACTATCTTCAGAAATAGTACATTATAAGTAAGATAAGTATTGTAAATTCCCTTCAAGAATGCCACATTAGAAGTAAGCAACAGTACTGACCGTCTACTTCAGGAATGCCACCTTATCCGTAAGCTACAGTAATGTCAGTTCTGTTCAGGAATGCCACATTATATGTAAGGTAAGTGCTGTCAATTCCCTTTAAGAATGACACATTAGAAGTAAGATACAGTACTCTCAATCCACTTTAGGAATGCCAAGTTAAAAGTAAGATAAGTACTGTGAATTCCCTTCAGGAATGCCTTCAGGAATGCTACAATATAAGTAAGCAAAGTACTATCAATTTCCTTCAGGAATGCCACACCATAAGTAAGTCACAGTACTGTCAATCCCCTTCAGGAATGCTACATTATAAGTAAGCTAAGTACTGTCAATTCTCTTTAGGAATGCCACACTATAAGTAAGTCCCAGTACAGTCTATCACCTTCAGGAATGTCATAAGTAAGCTACAGTACAGTAAATTCCCTTCAGGAATGTCACATTATTATCAAGCTAGAGTATTGTCAGTCCTCATCAGGAATGTCACATTATAAGTGAACTACAATACTGTCAATCCCCTTCACAAAACACCACATTATAAGTAAACAAAGTACTGTCAATTCCCTTTCCGATTGCCACATTAGAAGTCAGATACAGTACTGTTAAACCCCTTCAGGAAGGCCAATTTATAAGCAAGCTACATTACCGTCAATATCCTTCATGGATGACATATTATAAGTAAGCTACAGTACTGTCAATCTCTTTAATGAAGGTCACATTTTAAGCAGACTACAGTACTGTCAGTCGCCTTTAAGAATGCTAGATTATAAATGAGCTACAACACAGACAATTCCCTTACGGAATGCTGCATTATAAGGAAGTTACAACACTGTTATTAATTTCTAACATGCCACATTATAATAAAGCTAAGTATTGCCAATCCCCTTCTGAAATGCCACATTATAGGTAGACTGTAGTACTATCAATTCCCATCAGGAATGCCACATTATAAGTAAGCTACAGTTCTGTCAATCACCTTCAGAAATGCGAAATTATAAGTAAGCTACAGTTCTGTCAATCACCTTCAGAAATGCGAAATTATAAGTAAGCTACAGAACTGTCAACCATCTTCAGAAATACCACATTATAAGTAGGATAAGTATTGTCAATTCCCTTCAAGAAAGGCAGATTACAACTAAACTACAGTACTGGCCATCCACTTTAGGAATGCCACCTTATCAGTAAGCTACAATACTGTTAATCCCATAAAGGAATGTCATATTATAAGTAAGTTACAGTACTGTCAGTCCCTTCAGGAATGCCATATTATAAGTAAGCTACAATACTCTCAATCCCTTTCAGGAATTCTCTATTGTAAGTAAACTAATTACTGTCAATTCTCTTTAGAAATACCACATTAGAAATAAGATACAGTACTGTTAATCCACTTCAGGAATGTCATATTGTATGTAAGCCTCACTACAGTCAATCGCCTTCAGGAATGTCATATTGTAACTAAGCTAAGTCCTGTCAATTCCCATCAAGAAAGCTACATTATAAGTAAGTTACAGTACTGTCACCCCCCTTCAGCAATGTTGTATTATAAGTAATCCACAGTATTGTAAATTCCCATCAGAAATGACACACCATAAGTAAGTCACAGTACTGTCAATAACCTTCAAGAATGCTACATTATAAGTAAGTTAAGTACTGTCAATTCCCTTCAGGAATGCCGCACTATAAGTAAGTCACAGTACAGTCTATCACCTTCTGGAATGTCATGTTATAAGTAAGCTAAAGTACAGTCAATTCCCTTCAGGAATGTCACATTATTATCAAGCTAGAGTACTGTCAGTCCCCATCAGGAATGCCACATTATAAGTGAGATACAATACTGTCAATCCTCCTCACAAAACGCCACATTATAAGTAAACAAGGTACTCTCAATTCCCTTCCCAACTGCCACATTAGAAGTCAGATACAGTACTGTTAAACCCCTTTAGGAATGCCAATTTATAAGCAAGCGACATTACCATCAATATCCTTCACGGATGCCATATTGTAAGTAAGCTACAGTACTGTCAATCCCTTTAAGGAATGTCACATTTTAAGCAGACTACAGTACTGTCAGTCGCCCTTAAGAATACTACATTATAAGTGAGCTAAGTGCTGTTAGTTCTCTTCAGGAATGTCACATTATAATTAAGATATCAAACTGTCATCCCATTCAGGAGTACCACATTGTAAGTAACCTACAGTACTGTCAACCTCCTTCAGGAATGACACATTATAAATAAGAGTACTTTCAATCACCTTCAAGAATTGCACATTATAAGTAAGCTAATTACTGTCAAATCCCTTAAGAAATGCAACACTAGAAATAAGCTACTGTTAATCCAGTTTAGGAATGACACACTATAAGCAAGTTACAGTACTGTCAGTCCCTTAAGGAAAGCCACATTATCAGTGAGATACAGTACTCTCAAACGGCTTCAGAAATCCCACATTATGAGTAAGCTTAATACTATCAATCACATACAGCAATGTCCCCTTATAAGTAACTGTCAATCCTCGTCAGGAATGCCACATAATAAGTAAGCTACAGTATTGTCAATCCCCATCAGGAATGCTAAATTAACAATAAGTTACAGTACTGTCAATTCCATTGAAGAACGCCACATTAAAATTAAACTACAGCCCTGTCAATCCCCTTCAGGAATGCCACATTATAAGCAAGCTACTGTACAGTTAAACAGTCAATCCACATCAGCAATGCCACGTTATTAGTAAGCTACAGTATTGTCAGCCCCCTTCAGAAATGCAACATTATAATTAAGCTGAGTACTGACATTTCCCTTCAAGAATGCCTCATCATAAGTAAGCTACAATATTGTGAATTGCCTTCTGAAATGCCACATAAGTAAGCTACAGCACTGTCAATTCCATTCAGCAACGCAACATTATAAGTAAGCTACAGCACTGTCAATTCCATTCAGCAATGCCACGTTATAAGTAAGCTACAGTACTAACAATCCCCATCAGGGCTAAAACATTATATTTTTGCTACAGTACTGTAAATCCCCTTCAGGAATGTCACATTATATGTAACCTGCAGGGTTATCAACCTTCTTCATTAATGCAACATTATAAATAAGCTACATTTCTGCCAACCTCCTTCAGGAATGAAAAAATATAAATAAGTTAAGTACTGATATTGCCCTTCAGAAATGCCATATTATAAGTAACCTACAATATTATCAATCCCCTTCAAGAATGCCACATTAACACTAAGACGCTAAGTATTGTCAATTGACTTCAGGAATGCCATGTTATAAGTAAGCTACAGTACTGACAATCCCCAGCAGGAATACAAAATTATGAGTAAAAAAATGAACAAGCACAGGAATCTGTCTAGTTCCAACCTCACCATTACGAGTGTTGAGGAAAAACTAAATAAAAAAAATAGAGAAACTAGTGGTCTTAAAACTTCATTGATGAGCTCAGTCACAATAATTTCCAAAAATCTTGAACCCGAGGTAGTGTTCCAAAGCAAAAACCCTTTATTCGTCACAGACAAGCGATTCTCAGTAACAAAAAAATCTGAAATTTTAACAATGTTAAACATATCAGCTTTTATATACTTAGAAGTGGATATGGAAAATATATGCATTGTTTAATTTTAAACCAGCCTATTCATGGCAAACAAAATAAAACAGGGCTGTAAAAGTGCATTTTAGAACAGCAAGTACCCACTCCCACACACTAGTACTGATTAGCTTAAACTAAATCCTAGTTAAGGAAAACACTACCTATCTATTTGGAACCCACAATCCAAGATCAGGTTTTAAGAAAAGCATAACATATACATTAAACAATATACATAAAAAGACTTTTAACTAAAATTGCTTTCAGCTAAATAGTGCAATAAAGCCTTCATCAGGTCTGTGACAAGAACTAAAATCAAGAAAAAGCACATAGCTATCTTACAGCCCCAAAAACATGTGCAGACATGTGCAGAGCGTGTATGAGCATCCACCATTATGGTAAATAGGTGAATTATACCAATACTTCATGGTAATAGCGGCATGAAAAAATGTGTTCTGAGTCTGCCATTTAAATCCCTGGTGTGATGCAATAAATGTAATGAAAGCAGAATTGAGCTTAAAGTATATATCTATATATATATATAGATATAGATATATAGTTCCACTTGAAACCATCGAATGCTCAGAACATCGAAGTCCTAATCATTGAGACCAGAACATCGATGTTCAGAACATCGAAGGTTCAAACTGAACCACAAAAAAACAAATAAACAGTCAAAAACTATTTTACACACCCCCCTACTTTAATATTCCAACTCCAAGATCGCACTACAGTGTGGTAAGGGAAATCTCCTGTTTACCGCTATATGCGGTAGCGCTAAACGGGAGATTTCCCATACCCTACCTGCAATGCCAACACTCAGATGGCACACACACACACACACACACACACACACACACACACACACACACACACACACACACACACCATGCAGGGCACCTTGCTGCCCTGCATATACACCCAAAACGTACCAGTTTTACTTACCTGGCACTTCCACTTTCAACCTTCTGTGTGCCCCCCACACCCCCTACTTTAATATTCCAACTCCAAGATCGCACTACAGTGGGGTAAGGGAAATCTCCCATTTACCGCTATATGCGGTAGCGCTAAACGGGAGATTTCCCGTACCCTACCTCCTGCAATTCCAACACTCAGATGGCTAACACACACACACAACATGCAGGGCACCTTGCTGCCCTGCATATACTCCCAAATCTTACCAGTTTTACTTACCTGGCACTTCCACTTTCAACCTTCGATGTTCTGAACATCGATGTTCTGAACATCGATGTTCTGGTCTCGATGATTAGAACTTCGATGTTCTGAACATTCGATGGTTTCAAGTGGAACCATATATATATATATATATATATATATATATATATATATATATATATATATATATATATATACATATATATTTATATAACTTTTTTCACATTCTACACATCATTTCTATTATTATTCGGTATAGTTTCGTACATAAAAAGTTCCTCAAAAAACTCCCTAAAAAACCTTTACAGATTGTGTGGCAGCTTATGCAAATTCAACACTCTCTAAATAGAGTAATAGTAGTTAAGTCCTAGTTTTCTGAATATATTTAATTTCAACTGCCAGCATAATTCTTTTTTCTCCAACACACCATTGACATCTCCTTCAAGCTCATCCATCTCCAAACAGTCCAGAATGATAAATTTAAAACCAGAATGTCTGGGGTGTTCCAATAAGTTTTTGGATAAGGCATTGAAACTGAAATACTTATACCTCAATACCAAGTATTATCTTTCCCAGCATTCAGTTTGCCCTTGTGTAGCATTGTTATCTTTGCTATGCACCTCTGTGGCTGCTTCAATACAGTACATGTGTCGTAACACAGTATATATTTATTTATTGCATTTATTTATTTGACATTTGTTGACTGGGAAAGATCAATTGAGCTAGTGTCCTTTTCAGTGGAGGCTTGGAGATAAAAGCTCCACAGAATAACCATCATGAATTGTTACAATTTATAGTCATTAAAATTAAAATAAGATTTTTTTCGCAGTGTATATTAAGATATGCATCTAAAGCTTATGGAATAGAAATCAAAAGAGAGAGAGAGAAGATTTACTAACTGGAGAAATAGAATACAATTAGAGTTTGAATGCATACACACAAGTAAGTACTAACAGATGATCTAAGGTACAGGAGAAGAGGTAAGATGAAGGTAGATGCAGTTTATTGTAGCTGGTGGGATATATATATATATCAGCACTGATCATGTTAAGTAAGAAATTAGGGGAGATGTTAAAAGTAAAGCAAAGTGATAATGATGATAGAAGAAAGTCAGTAGGAGAGAAAATAGAAACAGTTACAGAGAACAGGTAGGTTAAGATTCAGATATAACTTGGGGGGGGGGGTTTGGACGATTCTTAGTGTAGTGACATGTCCTGGAGTTAAGCAGATGTTGCTTTAGGGCTTGCTTAAATTCATGTGTGTGAGCTAATTCTCTGATGAAAACGGGTGGACTGCTCCAGGAGACAGCTGATGAGTAGCTAGAAAGGCTTTGACCTATAGATTTTTGGGACTTGTAGGTTTCCAGCAGTTGTTAGTCTGATCTTCTGAGTTATTGGTCTGGGCTTCAACATCAGTAGTTACCAAAATGCTTTGTTCATTCACATACACATCTTTTATTTTTCTTAGAAAATCAAGTGAATCTAAAATAAAAGATGAGTTCTTTTCAGCAAGAGGCTGAAGGATAAAATCTAAGTATATGGTAGAGGCCTCTGATATGAAACCACGATTTGCAATAACAGGTCTGTAAGGTAGATCTTCCCTATTCTTATGGGGTTTGGGAATCCTGAAAAAAAACAAGCCAACTTTGGGTGAGGAGTGTTCAAATACTCAAAAAGGTTCTCACTAATAAGTTCTTCATTAAGCATTGTGGTTAGCTTATCTTTCTATTCTATACATGCAGTTTTATCTTCTTCAAAGGACTGTTTAGAATAAAACTCAGGTGTGTTCAGCATGTTCTCTATTTTCATTGTATAACTGTCAGTATTTGTAAAAGTATTCCCACACCCTTGCCAGTCTTCATAACGTGTCTAGTTCTATCATTGCTCTAATGCTTAAGTGCTAATATATCATCCATTGAAGTATTATAAAGCTTACGTTTTGGTGGTTTTTTTAGAGCCTCTGTTATGTAGAGCTCACATTTTGTCTTGAAAGGCTGCAAGTGTGAGATGCAGTGGGGGGCAAAAACTACTGGGTCTTTTAATTTTTTCTTCAATGGGTTTATCTTCCTCTGTGCTGTTTTTCTAGTGAAATTCAAGTTTCAAATTCAACTTTCTCACATGCATTTTTAAATCAATGTGTCTTTGTCTCTGCTCCTTCTCTGAGGTATGAATGTAAATCCTGTTAAGCACTTTTTCTTCATGTGCTGTCAGTAGTTTCTTCAAATGATTCCAGATCCTGGGGGCTAATTCCATCTGCAGGCTTGTGGCCCTGATGGGTAGAGGTTGTTCCACTGGTATCTCAACACTCTTGCCCCTGTTCACTGCTTCCTCCTCCAATTTTTCTCATCCTTCCTCCTTGGGTTCAGATAGTAGTTTGCTACTTCTCTCTGGAACTTTGGTGGGCTGTATCTCTGGCTGTAGGTGTAATTGTTGTGATTATAATCCCCATTCATGTGTACTGGGCTCTGATGATATGAGGTCTGGGAGTTGTATTGTGGCTGGTTAGCGTTCTGGTTTTCTCTCATGTCCATCTGTGGGGTCTGAGGGGAACTGGATGCCGTTGGTCGGTCATCCATTTGTCTGTCCCTCATTTTTCTGCCTGGTCCTGTGGGTGCGTTTACATTGTGAAAAACCTGTTCATTCATAACACCCGGTTTACCAGCTTGAACATTCAGATTATTGTGGCCAATATTACTGAAAATATAATTATTGCTGTCATTACTGGCATCACAATTATTGTTATTGGTATTATTGGCGATATCTGCAGGTGTCTGTGGTACCCTGTTGCTGGATCTCCTGTTAAAATGTCTCCTGTAGTTCTGCCATCCATTTTCATCTCCCCTTCTTAATCTATGCTTTGTGAGACACTGTGGATCATATTTATCCATCTGATCTCTACATTTTCTGAATCATTCTCTCTTGGATGGACTTCGGATAACTGTGAACCTTCTCTACCACACACAGATCTCTGTTATTTTCTGAATCTTTAACTCTTGGATGGAATTGTGATAATTGTGACCCTTCTCTACCACACTCTGGAATTTCTGTTCATGATCTGCCTCCTGTTTACATTCAGTCTCAAGAGTCTCAATTATTCCCTAAATAACTAACAGAACTGTCAATTCCCTTTAGGAATGCTACATTATTAATAAGGTGCATTTCTGTCAATCACTTTCAGGAATGCCATATTATAAGTAAGCTACAGTACAGTCAGTCCCTTTCAGGAATGACACATAGTAAGCTACAATAGCGGCAATCCCCCTTCAGGAATGCCACATCGTAAGCTACAGTAGTGGCAATCCCCCTTCAGGAATGCCACATTGTAAGCTACAGTAGTGGCAATCCCCCTTCAGGAATGCCACATTCTAAGTTAGCTAGATTAATGTCAATTTACTTCAGGAATGCAACACTATAACTAAACTACAGTACAGTCATCACCTTCAGTAATGCCACATTATAAGTAAGCTACAGTACAGTCAACCCCATTCAGGAATGCCACATTTTAACTACGCTACAGTATTGTCAGTTCTGTTCTCAAAACCACATTATAAATAAGCTAAGCACCCTCAGTCCCCTTCAGGAATGTCACATTATAAGTAAACTGCAGTACTGATAATCCCCATTATAAGTAAGTTACAATGCTGTTAATCTGGTTTAGGAATGCCAAACTGTAAGTAAATTACAGTGCAGTCTATCACGTTCAGGAATGACACATTATAATTCATCTACAGCACTGTCAATTCCATTCTGGAATAAATCATAAGGGAGCAGCAGTAATATCAATCCCCATCAAAAATGTCACATTATAAGTAAGCTACAGAACTGTGAATCTCCTTTAGAAATGCAACATTATAATTAAGCTAAGTTCTGTCATTTCCCTTCAATAATGCCACATTGTCCCAGCCCCCATAAAATAAGTCATATCCAACACATAAAGCCATTTGTTGACCTTTATTGAATATTATTGAATAACTAACTTTATTTACAACAAAACAACAACAATTATCTTCATTGACAATGATCTCAGGGCAGCGTAACTACTCACACTGGTCAACTCATACCTCGGAGCAGCGTACCTACTCACCCTGTTACCTATTCCATCAGGGCAGCGTACCTACTCACCCCACCAACTTTAACTAGGCAACATACCTGCTCACCTCCAGCCAAACCAACTATTAACCAATGAATTCTCCTTTAGTCAAGTAGCGTCCAGCAGCATACTTACTTCCCAATACAATACATGTCCACCTTCCTTAGAGGGGGAACAGAAGAGGACAATCCTGTCCCTCTTCTCCACCTTAAACTCCCCAAATCTTACAACCAACTTTCAAAAATGGAAAGAAGGGAGGGAGGGAACCAACGCATGCCAAAATGTCCCTACTTCCGCTAATCCTTACAACTTATCCTTACTCTAAGTCCCTCCCTCCCCTACATCACTTCACCTAAGCTCCAATGTCCGTTAACCCATTACCAACTAAACCAAAACCCCTGCAATCTATCCTACCCACTAATCCACTCTAACATTACCCTCACACAAATATAACCCCCCATCCACATTACCTGAAAGTGGGACCAGGACAAAATAGTTTGTCCCAAACTTCATTTATCAGTAAGCTACAGTACTGTCAATCACCTTCAGGGATGCCATGTTATATGTATGCTTCACTACTGTAAATTCTCTTTAGGAATGCCATATTATAATTAAGCTATAGTATTGTTAATCTCCCTCAAGAATGCCACATTATAAGTAAGCTACAGCACTGTCAATTCCCTACAAGAATTCCACATTATACTTAAACTACATCCCTGTTAATCCCCTTCAGGAATGTCACATTATAAGTAAGCTGCAGTACTTTCAATCCACATCAGCAATACAACATTATGAGTAAGCTACAGTATTGTCAATTTCCTTCATAAATGCAAAATTATAATTAAGCTAAATACTGTCATTTCCCTTCAGGAATGGCACATTAATTACAATTACAATATTGTGAATCACATTTAGAAATGCCACATTATGAGTAAGCTACACTACTGTCAATCACCATCAGGAATGCCACATTGTACATATGCTACAGCACTGGAAATTCCATTCATGAATGTCACATTATAAGTAAGTTACAGTGTTGTCAATCCCTTCAGAAACAGCGTATTATAAGTAAGCTACAGTGCTGTCAATCGTCTTCAGAAGTATCACAGTAAACATATGCCAAGTACTGTCAATCCCCTTCAGCGACGTCACATTATAAGTAGGCTACAGCACTGTCAATCCCCTTCAGGAAAGACACATTATAAGCAAGCTACAGTACTGACAATCCCTTCAGGAATGCCACATTATAAGTAAGCTACAGTACTGACAATCCCTTCAGGAATGCCACATTGTAAGTTAGGAACAGTGCTGTTCATTGACTTCACAAGTATTACAGTAAACATATGCTAAGTACTGTCAATTCCCCTCAGGGATGTCACATTATAAGAAAGTTACCTATTGTCAATCCCTTTTTGGAATGCTACAATGTAGTAAGCCACAGTACTGTCAATCCCCTTCAGGAATGCCATATTGTTACTAAGCTACAGTACTGTAAATCACATTTTATTTTATTTATTTGTTTATTTAAGTTTGATGACCGGGGTAGTCCACTGGGCTGATGAAGAGCCCGTTTTCAGTGGAGGCCCGGGGAGAAAAGCTCCATATTTTACAGTTACAATAATTACAATTTAAATGAATATGATATTGCAAAAACAAAACACACAATAGTATGTACAGAAAAAAGACATTTAGGAATGCCATATTATAACTAATCTACAGCATGTCAATTCCATTCAGGAATGTCACATAAGTAAGCTGCAATACTGTCAGTTTCCTTCAGGAATGTCATATTATTAAGTATACTACAGTACAGACAATCCCTTCAGGAATGAAGCATTATGAATAAGTAACAGAACTGTCAATCGCCTTCAGGAATGCCACAAAAGTAAGCTGCAGTGCCTTTAATCCCCTTCAGGAATGCAACATTAACTGTAAGCTGCAGTACTGTCAATTCCTTCAGGAATACCACAATTTAAGTAAGCTGCAGTATTATCAACCCCCTTCAAGAATGCAGCATTAAAAATAAGCTACAGAACTGTCACTTCTCTTAAGGAATGTCACATTATAATTAAACTTTAGCCCTGTCAATCCCCACAGGAATGCCACATTATAAACAAGTAAGCTGCGGTACTGTTAATCAAGTTCAGGAATATCACATTATAAGTGAGCAACCATAATGCCAGTCCCCATCAGGAATGCTGCATTATAAGTAAAGTGTTCCAGTAGTAGTAGCAGCAATGGGTCTTATAAAAAAGAATCTACAATCATACATAAGTTAGAAATGTTGACAATACATATAACTGTACACATTGCAGAAGGAGTCACTACTGGCCACACTGCGGATGCTGCAAAGAACACTTCTGGCTAACATCAAAGATTGAAGCAATAATAATTTCATGAACTTTAATAATACTTTGACTTAGGAATGGGGTCCATTCCCCTCATGGTATTAGAAACCTAAAAGAGTTGGAGAAATTAAATAAGTAAGCTACAGTACTGTCAATCCCCTTTAGAAATGCAACATTATAAATAAAAACATATCTGATTAAAAAAAAATGCAACATTATAATTAAGCTAAGTATTGTTATTTCCCTTTAGTAATGCCCCATTATAAGTCTTCTTCTTCTTCTTTTGTTTTTTCCTAGTTAGGGGTTACCACAGTGGATCACCAGTTTCCATTTCTTCCTGTCCTCTGCATCTTGCTCTGTCACACCAACCACCTGCATGCCCTCTCTAACCACATCCTTAAACCTTATCTTAGGCCTTCCTCTTTTCCTCTTACCTGGCAGCTTCATCCTTAGCATCCTTTTCCCAATATACCCAGCATCCCTCCTCAGCACATGTCCAAACCAATGCAATCTCGCCTCTCTGGCTTTGTCTCCAAACTGTCCAACCTGGGCTGACCCTCTAATATACGTATTCCTAATACTGTCGACCCTCATCACACCCAGTGCAAATCTTAACATCTTTAACTCTGCCACATCTAACTCTGACTCCTGCCTTTTTATCAATGTCACTGTCTCCAACCCATATAACATAGCTGGTCTCAATACCCTTTTGTAGACCTTCCTTTTCACTCTTACTGGTACTCGCCTGTCACAAATCACTCCTGACACTCTTCTCCACCCACTCCACCCTGCCTGTACTCTCTTCTTTGAATCTTCACCTGTCTTCCACATTCGCCATTACTCTGAACTGTTGATCCCAAGTATTTAAACTCATCCACCTTTGCCAACTCTACTCCCTGCATCCTCACCATTCCTCTATCCTCCCTTTCATTCACACACATATATTCCATCTTAGTCCGGCTGACCTTCATTCCTCTCCTCTCTAGAGCATATCTCCACCTCTCCAGGGTCTCCTCAACCTGTTCCCTACTCTCACTACATATCACAATGTCATCTGCAAACATCATAGTCTATGGGGACTCCTGTCTGATCTTGTCTGTCAACCTGTCCATCACCAGTGCAAATAAGAAAGGGCTCAGAGCTGATCCTTGATGTAATCCTACCTCCACCTTAAATGCATCTGTCACTCCCACTGCAGATCTCACCGCTGTCACACTACCCTTGTACATATCCTGTACCACTCTTACATACTTCTCTGCCACTCCCGACTTCCTCATACAGTACCACAATTCCTCTCTAGGCACCCTGTCTTATGCTTTCTCTAACTCCACAAAGACACAGTGCAACTCCTTCTGACCTTCTCTGTACTTCTGCATCAACACTCTCAGAGCAAACATCGCATCTGCAGTGCTCTTTCCTGGCATGAAACCATACTGCTGATCACTAATCATCACCTACCTTCTTAAACTAGCTTCCATACTCTTTCCCATAATTTCATGCTGTGACTGATCAGTTTTATCCCTCTGTAGTTACTACAGCTCTGCACATCACCCTTATTCTTAAAAAATTGGTTCCAAAACACCCTAAGTAAGCTACAATATTGTTAATCCCTTTTAGGAATGCCACATTATGAGTAAGCTACAGTAATCACCTTCAGAAGTGCCATATTATAAGTAAGGTACAGTAATGCCAATAACCTTCAGGAATGCCACTTTATAATTAAGCTAAGTACTGTCAAATGCATTCTGGAATGTGACATTGGAAGTAAGATACAGTACTGATAATGCTGATTTGAAACCACATTATAAGTAAGCCACAGTACTGTCAGATCCCTTCTAAACTGCCACTTTATAGATAAGGTACAAAACTGTCAATCCCCTTCACACGTGCCACATTATAATTCATCTACAGCACTTTCAATTCCGCTCAGGAATACGATATTATAAGGAAGCTTCAATACTGTCAGTTTCCCTCAGGAATTTCACATTATAAGAAAGTTAACTACTGTCAATCCCTTTTAGGAATGCCACAATATAGTAAGCCACATTATTCTCAATCCCCTACATGAATGCCATGTTATTACTAAGCTACAGTACTGTAACTCATTCAGGAATGTCACATTTTAACTAATCTACAGCACATTAATTCCATGTAGGAAAGCCTGATAAGTAAGTTGCAATACTGTTAATTCACTTCAGGAATGCCACATTATAAGTAAGCTAGGTAATGTCAAATCCCTTCAGAAATGTCAAATTATAAGTAAACAACAGTACTGATAATCCTTTCAGGAATTAAACATTATATATAAGAGACAAAGCTGTCAATCCCCTTCAAGAATGCCTCATTATAAGAATGGTACAGTAAAGTCAACCCCATTCAGGAATGCCCCATTGTAAGAAAGCTACACTGTGTTTGATTTTCACCTGACTGATTAAAGGAGGCTGGTCTAGGGCTTGGAATAAGCATACTCATTGGTCCTTCTGAATTTTATTAGAGTTTTTTTTTTCAAGTTTTAGCTTCTGGTATTTAGGCCCTATGTCTGAGCAGGATTCTGCTTATTTGTACTGAGCTGATCTGAGGTGCATGACCAGCCACAACTTTGAGTTGAGATACCAGATGACTAGAGGCTTCTGAGCTCCTAGAAAATCATAAGTTGCCCGTGTTTTTTTTTTTTTTTTGCTTATTTATACTATTTACTGCACTTTTTTATTGCCTGCAGCCTACTTTTATACTGTATTTATTTACTGTGTTCTAACTACAATGTTATACAGCAACTGCCTGCTACACTGTGCCTGTAAATCAAATTTTATTGCTGTTTTCACTGTTGAGCAAACCTTTTTGTTGTTTCTACTGTTTAAGTATTTACTGATATTTTTTTCACTGTTTTAAAGCTATGTGATCTACCTGCTCTGGTTTTCCCACCAAGCATTACTTAATTAACTGATCTGTTAACTATTTAAATCATTGTTTAGAGCCTTCTGGCTGATTTTCGGCTGTTTCAAATATTTTTTCAGTGTCTGATTGATATTTTTCTGCTTTGTTAAATATTCTATAGTGTTTCCTTCTGAAACTAGGGTAGCCAGTAGCTGTAGCATACTCCAGATCCAGGCCTGATGCTTCTGGAACTGTTCATAGTGGTTTCTTTGTTCTGAGTACATCTTAGATTGGTAGGGGCCTATCTACACTTGCGTGAGGGAATTTTGATTGATCGGCACCTGACTGGTAAATGGAGGCTGGTCTAGGGCTTGGAATAAGCATCTTCATTGATCCTTTTGAATTTTGTTAGATTTTTTTTCAAGTTTTAGCTTCTGGTATTTAGGCTCTGCATCTGAGACCTCCAAAACACAAGTCTGTTACAGCTAACACAGTCTCCACAGCACCCATGACACACAGCAACACCAGTATCTCACCCACCAAGCCCATAAGGTGTAACACTCAAAAAACAAGTTTTCTTGTCATTGGAGACTCAGTAGTGAGACACACAGATGTCCCAATCACCAGGTTAGAGAAGGAAAAAGGCAGGGTCAGCTGCCTGTCTGGTGCCAGGAGTCGCCAAATCATGCATGCATTCAGATCTCTCAGCAACAAATACTGTTAAGACTCTGTCATAGTTCATGCTGGTGTGAATGACCTGAGATGTACTTCACTGGACTATATGAAGAGAGAAATGGTTAAGCTCTCTGAGTATATGTCTCAGACAGGTATGTTTCTAGCCTTGAGCAGCATACTACCCTTAACTAGAATGATGCCACAATATAAACAAAATTATTGATTTCAATAATTTGCTTAGTTTTTAGGATCATAGGAATTTACTAGGCTATTGGCCCTGAGGCCCTTACAAGCCTAGACAAGAATTTAGCCTATGTTCCAACAAGACAGTTCCCAATGCCACTGTCCAGCAGGGACACAGGTGGAATCCCAGGGGTGTATTTTCTGTTCCCCATCCACTTATCCAGGTTGCACTTAAAAAGGGTTAATGAGGTACTCTTCTTGATGTGGAGAGGGAGTTTATTCCACAAAAGGGGGAGTCTCTGGGATATAAATCTGTCCTGTCAACAAGTCCTAATGATGTCACAGACCAGGTTGAGGTTGCACGTGCGGATTACTTAAGTGAATCTTGATTTATGGATATGCAGCAGTCCCATCAAGGCAGAATCTGAGATTGCTTTATATGCCAGACAGAGTTCACCTCTGGGGAGTCTTTAGGAGACTGAGTATAGGGACAGGGCCTTTAGCCTGTGTAGGGTAGATGTTTGAGGCCCCGGATTCTCCTGGTGAGGAACCTCTGTGGTCCCTCCAGCTGCTGCATGTGCTTTTTACGGTACATGTTGAAGGGGGCACTGTGGTCGATAATGGGACTTATAAGGTTATAGGTTATAGGTTCGTACTAGGCTATCTGCCCTAGGGCATTTATAAGTCTAGCCAGAGTGTGTGTGGCTTTCACCACCCCTTAGGATGAGAATACTATGCCCATTTAGGGTTTAGTTTACTGTGCCTCTGTCTAGTAGTGACACAGAGATAACCCCCAGGGTAAATCTACGATCTCCCATCCACTCGTCAAGATTTCTCTTGAATAGAGTTAGTGAGGGGCTCTGCCTAACATGGACTGGGATTCTGTTCCAGAGTGTAGGGAGCCTCTGGGTTATGAATCTGTCCCTTCAGCACGTCCTATTTATTTCTGTGTTGAGGTTCAAGTCTCTTGCTCTCGTGGCTCTGATGGATTTGGATTTTCTGAGGTGGAGCATGTCCATTAATTCCGGATTGGACATGGCCTTGTACGTCAGACACAGATCACCTCTGACTAGGCGGTATGCGACTGAACAGAGCTGGAGTTTCTTCAGCTGGGCAGCATATGACATATGTTTGAGACCCTTTATCCTCTTGGTGAGGAACTTTTGGGGTCTTTCCAACTGCTGCAGGTGTCGGGTAAGATACATCCCAAATGGGGCATTGTACTCAATCATTGGCCTGATAAGAGAAGAGTATAGGGGCACAATGACCTCTCTTGATCTAGATGTGAATCCCTTCATGATAAGGTGGGCAATATAGAAGGTCTTCCTAACCACTTTGGCAATGTGAGTGTCAAATGAGAGGTTACTGTCAACCTGGGTCCCTAGGTCCCTGATTACCTCTTCCGTGCCAATGGATTACCACCTATGTGGTAATTTGTGGGTACCTTGTTTTTCCCAAAGGGTATGACTATACATTTTATGGCGTTCAACTTTAGGCCATGGCTCTGGCACCAATTATCCGTTTCTATGAGGCCTCTCTGAAGGATGCTTGTGTCCGCTGGAGTATCAATTATGGTGCCCAGTTTGCAGTCATCTGCGAACTTTGTCAGCCACAATCCTCCTATGTTTGCCTGCACCTTGGAAAAATAAATGCCGAACAAGAGGGGTCCTAGGACTGAGCCCTGTGGGACACCGCTTGTGACCGACTTAGAGTCCGACATGGCTCCAGCAACTCTGACCCTGTGGGTTCTGTCCTTGAGCCAGTTTGCAACCCATCTTGTGACATACGGGTTTACCTTTAAGCTGGTGAGTTTGTCTATGATGCCCGAGTGGGGTATTGTGTCGAAGGCTTTTGCAAGGTCAAGGTAGGCTGTGTGAACTGCCTTACCCTCATCAATGGCCTTAGTGACTGTTTCAAAAAAGTTGACCAAGTCCAAAAGGCAGGATCTACCCTTGACAAAGCCAAATTGGGTAGGATCCAATGTCTGTAGGTCCCCAATGTCTTTGTTTATGAGTTCCATAATGATCCTCTCCATAGCTTTGCAGACCAGGCTCGTCAAGCTTATGGGGCGGTAATTTCCAGGGTCTGTAGAAGCACCGCCTTTGTGGAGTGGGACCACTGTTGCCGTACACCACTCTTTGGGTATGTATCCTGTAGTAAGGCTAAGATTAAACAGCAGCCTTATGTGTGGGTTTAGTTCCTCTTGGAGTTCATGTAGCACACAGCCCGGGACACCGTCCGGTCCCATTGATGCTGTGTTTTTAGCTTTAGAGAGGGCGGCTCTCACCTGGGCATCTGAGATGTTAGGGAGGCTAAACTCTGCTGGGATAGATATTTCTCCTTTTGGGGGGGGGAGGAAAAATTTGCACTGAACCTGTCTGCCAGAATGTTGGCAATGTCTGTGGGTTCAGTGTATTTTGTGTCATTTTGGACTAACTCTGAGCATATCTGGGAGTTTCCACCCAGGTTTCTAACATAGCTAAAGAAGGCCTTGTGATTGTCTTTTGTGTTTTTTGCGATTTTTCTCTCAAAGTTGGCCTTGGATGATTTTATGAGTGATCGTAGTTTTTTGCTAGTACTGATCAGAGATGCCCTCCCTTTTAGGGATTTTGCTCTGTCATGTAGTAGCTTCCTCCTCCTGTTGTAAAGTTTGTTTATGGCTGGGGTCCACCAGACCAGGCGTCTGCCTTTGGGGGAATGGGTTTTGGTTTTATTTGGGATTGCACGATCCATGCATTCTTGAAGGTGCCCGTAGAAGGCATTTGTAAAGGATTCAGCAGTGTGGGTTGTGGTTTCCACTGGCTCAGGAGCCTTGAAGGATACCACTTCAGTCTTAAGAAGTGTGAAGTTGGCTTTTGAGAAGTTCTTCACTGTGGTCTTTTGTGCAGGGGGTAGGGGCAGGATGTGGATTTCCAGTGAGATTAATTTATGGTCTGATCTCACCAATGAGGGATATACTTCCGGTGTGGAGCATTTTGTCCCCATGTTTGTGATGATCAGGTCTAGTATATTATCTCCTCTTGTGGGAATGGTGACTAGTTGTTCCATTGCATTTGAGTTTATGAATTCTAGGAACCTTTGGGCTAGGGTGTTGGGGCTTGAGTAATGTTCCCAGTCTATGTTTGGGTAATTGAAGTCTCCCAATATGATGGTATTTGGAGAGACATTCATACTCTCCAGTGTCTTCAGGAAGGCTGTGTGGGGTTCCTGAGTTTGAGAGGGTGGTCTGTAGCATGCTACAAACTGTAGGTCAGTTTTGCCTATGGTTAGTTGCACCTGGATGGTCTCCGATGCTTCGTGCGTTGCCACTAACCTGCAGGTTTGGGTATCTTTGATGAATATGGATACTCCCCCTCCTTTTGTGGTTTGGTCCAAGTTTTGGGGCCAGAAAGCATGATATGAGGTAAAACCTGATAGTGCTGGGGTGCTCTCAGGAGCCTTGAACCAGGTTTCAGTCACTGCACAGACATTGATGTTCTCCATACTCAGGAGGGCTTCGAGAGCGTGCATCTTGAGGTTTAGACTTCTGGCATTGAGCAGCATTACCCTTAGTTTTTTTCCACTTGTGTTTTCTATGGAGGTAGGTTTGTCATTTGAGCCTTGCCTAAAAAAGGCACTATGGGGGTGGCAAGAGCCTTGGCCAATATCCGGAAGCCCAGGGGTGACAGGTGCAGCCATCCCTTGCGAAGCAGTGTGGCTTGTCAAGCATGTCATCTCAAGCAGACAGACATTGGATCCCCTTAGAATGACACCAGTAATTAAGCCAATTGTTAAAACTGATCATTTTGTCTTTGTACTGTGGCATCATTCTTGGTGAGGGTAAGATGCTGCTCAGGGTCAGGGTCATACCGGCCTGGGCTACATAATCAGAGAGCTCCTCTATGTTTCTTTTCATGTAGTCCAGGGAGGTACATCTCAGGTCGTTCACACCGGCATGGACAATGCCTGAGTCATATTTGTACTTGCTGTGGAGTGACCTGAGTGCTTGTGTTATGTGGCGGATTCTAGCACCCGACAGGCAGCTTACTGTGACCTTTTCCTTGTTCAGTCTGGTGAGCGGGCCGTCAGTGTTTCTGACTATGGAGTCACCTATTACAAGTGTGTCTGGCATGTTGTTTGGCCTTAAGGGCTGTGACTGTTTAGCACACTGACTTTGTGAACTATGTGTTGCATGTGCTATGTCTTGAGGTGGCGGTTGCTTAGGTGTCTGCTTTGGAAGCCTCTGTTGTTTTGGTAGATTTTTAATCAGTGCCTCCGAGTATGTTTTTGTGTGTTTATGTGTTTGGTTTGCAGTTGTGATAGTTCTATGTGAGACTGGATTTGTGGTGTGCGTGGTTACCTTCTCCTCCTGACTGGTCTTGCCAGTACTGAGTTGAGAGAGCTCAGCCTCCAGTTTGGCTATATAGTTGCATCTCTCGCATATATTTGTATTTGTTGGGAGGAGGAGAGGGTAGTCTGTGTACACGAGGCAATTGTAACAAGGGAAGAATACAGGGATGTCATGGCCACTTTGTCCTTGGATGAGGTACCCTTACTAAAGAGATGGACCATGTAGAAAACTTTCCTTACAATGGAGGCAATATGGTGGTCAAAAGTCAGTTGCTATCAACCTGGGTGCCCAAGTCCCTCACATCTGATTTCATGCTTTGTACCTTATTATTAATGTGATAATTTGTGGGGATATCACTCTCCCCAAACAGGATGATGATGCATTTTTTTGGCATTCAGTTTAAGGCCAAGTTTCTGACACCAGTCATTTGTTTGGGTGAAAAACTCTTGCAGGATGTTCACATCACTAGGAGAATTGATGACAGCATCCAGCTTGCATTTATCTGCAAACCTTTTCAGCCATAGATCTCTGGTTTTGGCTTGCACCTCAGAAAAGTATATTCAAAACAACAGAGGCTCCAAGACCAACCCCTGAGGTACACCTCTCATTATGGGTCTACTGCTTGAGTTGGATTCCCCTATTTTGACTAGGTGGGCTCTATCAGTGAGTCACTTTGCTTCCCATCTGGTAATATATGGATTGATGCCTAGTTGAGAGAGTTTATCTTTTATATCTGAATGGGGAATAGTATTGAAGGTTTTTGCCAGGTCAAGGTAGGTGGTGTGCACCATCTTCCCCTCGTCCATGACTTTGGTGACTGTATCAAAGAAGTCAACCAAATTTAACAGACATGATCTCCCCTTAATGAAACCAAACTGTGTGGGATTGAGTGTTTGGAAGCTTGATAAGCCACTCCATGGCCTTTCAGATTAGGCTAGTTAGGCTGATGGATCTATAATTTCCTGGATTGGTGGACGCTCCAACTTTGTGCAAAGAGATGACAGTGGCTGTCCTCGACTTGGCTGGGACGAAGCCGGTACTCAGGCTTTGGTTGAATAGGGTGCCTAATGGTGCTGCAAGTTCCTGCCTGAGCTCATGTAGAGTGCAGCTTAGGATGTTATCGGGAAACATGGAGGCTATATTTTTTGCCTTTGAAATGGCAGTGTTGACTTGCTCCCTAGAGATAAGGGGAGGGGGCAGGTGCGGGGGGTGTCCTGATTTACTGATGGGGATAGAAGGGTGAAGTTTTCACTGAACCTGTCTGCCAGCAGGTCAGCTATATCTGCAGCATTTGTGTATGTGGTGTCCTTGACCACCAGTTCTGAGAAAATCTGGGTACTTCTTTTGAAATTGCAGACATATGTGAAGAAGGTCTTATGGTTGTCTTTAGCAGATGTGGCCAGTTTGGACTCGAAGTTTGCATTGGAGGATTACACTAGTGCTCTTATTTGCTTGTTCAGGCTAAGGAGAGATTGCTTCCAATTAGGCACCAGCTCCTTCTTTGTCCTGGACAGCAATTTTTTTTCCTTTCATTATAAACTTTATTTTTTGCAGATGTCCACCAGACAGGTTTACTATTCCTTGAGGAGGAGGATTTTATCCTGTCGGGTATTCCTGATTCCATGCAGCTATATACATGCTTGTAGAGTACTTTGGTGTAGGTTTGGGAATATGTGCCAGTTCCTAGGGAGGGGAGGGGAGGGGGCTGTGAAGCTGTTTATATATTTCCTCAGAAGGTTATAATCCCCTCTGGAGGAGATTTTTTGTTTGATCCTAGCTAGGGGGGGGGTCAGGGGAGATGGTGACCTCGAAAGTGGCTAAGTTGTGGTCGGATCCCACCAGGGATAATGACACTGTTGGGATGCTGCAGTGGTTACTCATGTTGGTTAATACCAAGTCCAAGATATTTTCACCTGTTGTGGGGGTGTTGACCAACTGGTTCAAGGCATTTGCATTGACGAAATCAAGGAATCTCTGGGCATTTGCGTTTTGCATGAGTATTTTTTTCCAGTCTATGGTTGAATAGTTAAAGTTGCTGAGGATCAGGGTAAAGGGTTGAATCTTGATAGATTCAGAGAGGTCCAGATAGGTGCAGTGGGCATCTTGAGTCAAAGTTGGGGGCTTATAGCTAGCTATGATTTTAATAGGGGTCTTGTTAATTGTTAACTGCACCTGGAGTGTCTCCTGTGCATCATACTGTTTGACCAGCCTGGTGGTGTGTATGTCTTTTAGGGTCTATATTATATAATCAAAGTTTCAAAACTTTAACTCATATGATTGACACCATATGAGCAAAGTTTGATACATCGAATATATAATAAAAAAAAAAAAGAAAAAAAACTTACCTAAATCCTCTGAGCAGGTGGGCAAGCCCCCCTGCACCCCCCACATCCCTGCTACTTAATATACAAACTCAGAGATCGCACTTCAGTGCCATAAAGGGAACTTTTCCCATTCTGTGCCATATGGAGCCATTTGTTTTAACCTTCGAACTTGTAAATGTTCAATCACATGGTGTCAACCATGTGACATTCAAACTTTTACAAGTTCGATGTTATAATAGGAACCCATCTTTTATATGTACATATATATATATATATATATATATATATATATATATATATATATATATATATATATATACAGTTTGAGGTCTGACTGTATGATAGGATATGTAACCTGATATGGCTGGGATGCTCTCCACAGCTTTGAACCAGGTTTATTTTTGGTGTCATTCCAAGGCGATCCAGTTCCTGTCTGTCTGTGAAGCATTGTTGACAAACCTTACTGCTTTGCCAGAGATGGTTTACACCTGACACCCCCTATGTTTTCAGCTGCTGGCAAAGGCACTTGCTTCCTCCATAGTGCCTTTTTTAGGCAAGCTCTTAAAACAACATTACCGATGTGAAATTAACCAATCAGAACAAAATAAGGGTCATGCTGTTAAATCCTAGGACCTTAAACCAAAAACTGCACTCCTGGAAGCACTTCAATCACTAAAAGATGTAGATGTCTGCACAGTCACAGAAATCTGGTTTAAGGCCTCAGAGAGTACCCCAGCCTGGCAAGGCTACAATGCCTTCCATTCCTTTAGACCACAAAATGAACATGTGAAAACCAAAGCAGGCAGTGTTTCAATCTATATTAGAGATAAATTCACCTTCATGTCTAGTTAGACTGGACAATTTCATGGAGTTACTCCAGGTCCAGATTACAGTGAGTAAGACCCCCATTCAAGTCTAGAAAGTTATAGATCCCCCTCAGTGGGTCACAACACCCATGAAACCTACTTAACCAAACTGAAGACAATCCGTATTTTACTGAACACGCAGGCTATGAGGATTTCAATTATCCCACCATGGGAAACCTACTCTAGCCCAAACTTATCAGCACAAAACTTCCTTCACTTTGTGAATTCAAATGCCCTAGAGCAAATTGTCCATACCTCGAGAAGAGGAACAAACATTCTAGATCTGGTCCTCACCAACATGTCAAACAGGTGCACTGCTGCAACTGTTGGACCCTCAGTAGTTAAAACTGACCACAAATCAGTCACCTTCAAATTGACACTATCATCAGAACTCAAAGGGTGAAATAAGACTAAAAAACTTCACCAAGGCAAACTATACCCTCCTAGGTAAAGGTATAAATGCAGTCCAAACCCCACCCTAAGCTGAAATTGGTAACTACACCAAAGCTTACACTAAAGCCCTGTATAACCACTTGCATAAGTGCATACATTTGGCTATACCAGATAGAATCAAAGCCAGAGCCTCAAGTTAAATCAAGCTGCCATGGTGGACTTCCAGCATCAACAAACTCTACAATAAATGCAAAAAGTCACTGTCCAAGAAAACAAAGACATTGACTCAACAACGAAAAAGCACCCTTCTCAGCCTTAACAGACAAATAATACAACTTGTCAAATCCTCCATGAGCTCCTTTGAGAGAAACCTAGCAAGTACTGCCAAGGATAACCATAAGGCCTTTTACATCTATGTATGTAACCTAAAGGGTAGGACCCAAGCATGTGCAGAACTGGTGGCCAATGTTATCACACACACAGAGTTAGCAAACCTGCTTGTGAATAGGTTTCATGAAAATTTCACTTCCTTATCCCCTCCTAACTTACAACAAATCCTCCCCCAAAATCCCCCACCGTACATACCTGAAGAGCAGGTCCTCTGTCCAAGGCAAAGAGCATGGCCTCTGTGGGACCAGATGACATTCCAGGCTGTCTTCTACACAGGCTAAAGCATGAACTAGCATCAGCACTAAATACCCTTTTCAGTCATACCCTAACCACGGGTGTTGTTCCTGCGGAATGGAGAGCAGCAACAGTTATTTCCCTTCACAAAGGTGGCTTAGCAACAGACCTGGGGAATTGAATACTTGTAAGCCTGACCAGCCTCATCTGCAAGGCCATGGAGTGTATCATTATGGACCTCATAAACAAAGACATAGGTGACCTCCCAACCCTGAATCCTACCCAATTCAGCTTCATGAAGGGCAAATCCTGGCTGTTAAATCTGGTGGATCTCTTTGAATGTATGACCAAGGCCATTGATGAGGGCAGATCTGTGTACACAGCATGCCTCAACTTGGCAAAGGCTTTCAACACTATCCAACATTCAGGCATTACCACAAACTTAGCATACTGAATGTAAACCCTTTGTTGTAAGATGAGTTGCCAACTGACTCACAAATCAGACACACATTATCAAAGTGGGTGACTCCACATCAACTAGCTGACCTGTTATCAGTGGGGTGGCACAGAAGGCAGTGCTGGCCCCCCTACTGTTTGGTATATATTTTTAGGAAGTTCAGGTGAAAGCTAAAGGGTTGTGGCTGACCAAGTTTGCAGACAACTGCAAACTAGGTGTAATCACTGAATTCCCAAACTATGTCAGTATACTCCAGGATGGTCTCACACAGACCAGTGACTAGTGTATTAGTCACAGTCTCAAAATGAATGCAAAGAAATGCATCATCATTCCCATCAGCACAAATAATGTCCCTTCACACTATCAAATCCATAACAATACCCTAAGTACTCATGAAGTGGTAAGGGACCTGGGATCACAGGATGACCGCAACCTTAACTTCAACCACCATGTGTCTACCATTGTAAGGAAAGCTTTCTACATAGCTCATTTGATTAGTAAAGGCATTGTCTTGAGAGCAAAAGAAGTTATAACCCACCTGTACTCTCCACTTATACGGCCCATAATTGAGTATGGTGCCCCATTTGGTATATACTGCATTAAGCACCTACAGCAACTAGAGAGATCTCAGGTTTCTAACAAAGAAGATCAAGGGCCTCCAGCATGTGTTTTTCACAGACTGACTAAAGTCCCATGTAACTATACTCCATATCGTATAGACTTCTTAGGGGAGACTTATACCTGGCCTACAGAGCAACCCAAGACTCAAACCTAATGAACTTACTCCATATTCATAAATCAAATGGGTTTAGAGCTACCTGTTCCAGGGACTTAAATATGGCCTGCGACCTAAACAGGACATGCTGAAGGGACATATTTATCTCCCAGTGACTGCCATGTCTTGGAACAGGCTACCAATTCATGCGAAACAGAGCAACTCTATGACACTGTTTAAGAGTAACCTGGATGAGTGCTTGGGGCACTGCAAATTCTTACTGGGGATAGTGCCCACAACCTTCCTGGACATGGGCAATCATCACTAAATGCAGTCTTGGGTATTGACTAGTAACTGTATGGTATTATATTCAGTTGAAATGGCTAGGATTAAAATGACCTCCAGGATTATAGCCTAGTAATCTTCTATGATCTTATGATCCTTTACAGTACTGTCAGTTGCCTTTAGGAATGCCATATTACAAGTAAGCTAGATACTCTCAATGTCCTTCAGGAATGCCACATTATAAGTAAGCTATCGAGAGGTCAAATCTACTTTAGGAAGGCAATGATATAAGTAAGCTACATACAAGAAAGCTATGTACTGTCAATCTCCTTCAGGAATGCTACATTATAAGTAAGCTACATTACTGTCAGTTGCCTTCAGTAATGCCACATTAAAAGTAAGCTAAGAACTGTCAATCCCCTTCATAAATGCTATGTTATAAGTAAGCTACAGTTCTGCAGTTCCCTTCAGGAATGTTACTTTATAAGTAAGTTAAGTACCATTAATAAGTAATAAGTAATCTAAATACTATTAGAAAATGGGCTTACTGTACATCAGTTCCCTGACTGGAAAAGGAACGTTCTCCAGCAAGGTGTTAATGTATAAGTAATACCCGGTGAAAAATGAGTCTGCTGCTTCAAGGCAGCTTATCAAGCTGCCGTGGAGCTCGTACTGAGAAAACCAAAACGTCTGCCATTATTTTACACTCACTAAGTAGTGCTTCTGCTGTTTAGTGAGTGTAAAATGTCAAAAAAAGAAGACAAAAAAAAAGGTGTGCATGTGTGTGTGTGTGTGCGTGCATGCGTGTGTGTGTGTGTGTGTGTGTGTGTGTGTGTGTGTGTGTGTGTGTGTGAGTGTGAGCGTGTCTGCAACAAAAAGAAGGAAACAGAGTATCTGTATGTAAATGGAAAGCTCCAGAGGCTTTCTGGCCAAAGACCACCTTGGAAGACCATTGAAGGGATGGCACATTGTGGCTTACTGAAAAAATCTTATGTCCAGGGTTCAGTCCTCACCTCTGCTCATCTGCTCACAGCCTGTGTCGAGTTTGCATGTTATCTCCATGTCTGCATAGGTTTTTTTCTGGGTATTCTGGTTTCATCCCATCTACCAAGAACACAGACATGCTAGTTGACTGACTACAGTGACTGTATATCTATAACTGTGGGTGTGTGTGTGTGTGTGTGTGTGTGTGTGTGTGTGTGTGTGTGTGTGTGTGTGTCTGTGTGTTTAAGAGAGAAAGCAAGAGTGATGTGTGTGTGAATGCATGTATGTAAACAGAGGAGACTGCGTGTGAGAGATCGAGAGAGAGTGAGACTGAATGTGTGTATGAAAGTAGCTGGAGACTGTGAGAGATTGAGAAAGAGGGTGAGACTGATCTTATGTGAGTGAATGTGTGTGTGAAAGCAGAGAGACTGTGTGTGTGTGTGTGTGTGTGTGTGTGTGTGTGTGTGTGTGTGTGTGTGTGTGTGTGTGTGTGTGTGTGTGTGTGAGAAAGAGAAACAGAGTAAGTGAGTCACGTGCGAAAGTAAACCAACGATCCCCCCCGTACCATGTGTGAGAGAAAGTGAAGAGTAAATGATCTCTGCCAGCCCTTACAGAATGGGCTCTCTGTAAAATTGTTGGGTTTTACTTATGCATTTTTTAAGTACTGTTTTATTGTTTTAATATACTTTGGATGTAAAATGCTTTCTCCAACACCATTAACATATACTAGAGCAAGTATGAAACATTAGGTGGAGGAACTATTTTACATCAAAAATATATAAAAAAATAAAATAGAACTTAAAAAATATATAATTAAGTAAAACACAACAATTTTACAGAGATCCCATTCTCTAAGTGCAATAATGAACTCCAAGGTGTATGTTAATGTGTAATTAATGCCCTTCCAGGGGTGTAGAATTATTGCTTGCTCAATTACCTTCTCAATGCCACATTATAACTGTGCTACAGTACTGTCTATCACCTTCAACAATGCCAAAAGATAAGTAAGCTAGAGTACTATCAACCCCATCAGGAATGTCAAAATATAAGTAAGCTAGAGTCCTGTCAAACGCCTTCAGGAATGCCACATTTTAAACAAGCTAAGTACTGTCAGTTCTCTTCAGGAATGCTACGTTATAAATAAGGTGCACTGCTGTCAATCACCTTTGGGAATTGCATATTATAATTAAGCTACAGTACAGTCAATCCCTTTCAGGAATGCCACACAATAAATAAGCTACAGTATTGGCTACTGTATTATCAATCCACTGCAGGATGCCACATTAAAACTAAGCTACACTATGGTCAATTACATTCAGTAATGCCACATTATAAGTAAGCTATAATACAGACAATCCCCTTCAGAATGCCAGACATCATAAGCAAATACAGAACTGTCAATCCCCTTCAGGAATGCCACATTTTAAGTAAGCTACAGTATTGTCCATTCCATTGTCGATACCATAGTATAAATAAGCTAAGCACTCTCAGTCCCCTTCAGGAATGTCACATTATGAGTAAACTGCAGTACTGATAATCCCCATAAACAATACCATATTACAAGTAAGTTACAGTACTGTTAACCTGGTTTAGGAATGTCAGACTATAAGTAAGTTATGGTACTGTCTCTCACCTTCAGGAATGCAACATTATAAGTAAGCGACAGTACTATCGACCACTTTCAGAAATAACATATTCTAAGTAAGCTACAATAATGTCATTACCCTTCAGGAATGCTACATTATTAATTATTATAATTAAGCTAAGTAGTATCAATTGCCTTCAGGCATGTGACATTGGAAGTAGGCTACAGTATTGTTAATCCCTTAAGGAATGCCAAATTATAAGTAAGCTACTGTAATGTCCAATACCTTCAGAAATGCACACAAAAAAGCCCACTGTGAAATATACTATTTAAGTAGATTTACTGTTCTTAGTATTCTGTATCACACTGAAGAAGGGTTTGTTATCAGAAAGCTTTGTGGAATAAAATTGGATTTCTCTGACTTTCACAGTGCACTTTTTTTGTGGATTTCCTTGTTGCGCAGTGGATTGTGTTTACACGGTCCCTTTCTCTTTTCTTTTGTTGACCTTCAGAAATGCCACATTATAAATAAACTAGGTACTGGCAATTACATTTAGGAATGCATCATTATAAGTAATCCGCAATCCCCTTCAGGAATGCCACAATATAAGTAAGCTGCAGTACTATCAACCCCTTTCAGGAATGCGGCATTAAAAGTAAGCTAGAGCAGTGGCAGTTCCTTTCAGGAATATCGCACTATAGTTAAGGTTTAGCCCTGTCCATCCTCAAACAATTGCCACATTACAAACAAGTAAGCTGCAGTATTATCAATTGACTTCAGGAATATCATGTTATAAGAGAACAGCAGTAGTATCATTCTCCATTAGGAATGCTGCATTATAAGTAAGCTACAGAACTGTGAATCCCTTTCAGGAATGCCACAGTTTAAGTTACAGTACTGTCAATTCCCTTCTCGATACCACATTATAAATAAGCTAAGCACTCTCAGTCCCATTCAGGAATGTCACATTATGAGTAAACTGCAGTACTGATAATCCCCATAAACAATGCCACATTATAAGTAAGTTACAGTACTGTTAACCTAGTTTAGGAATATCAGACTATAACTAAGTTACAATACAGTCTGTCACTTTTAAGAATTATATATTATAAGTAAGCTACAGTACTGTGAATCACATTCAAAAGTGCCGTATTATAAATAAGGGATAGTTATGTCAATACTCTTCAGGAATGCCACTTTATAATTAAGCTAAGAATCATCAAATCCATTCAGGAATGCAACAGTGGAAGTAAACTACGATACTGTTGATCCAGTTTGGGTATGCCATATTATAAGCAAGCCACAGTAGTGTCATTTCTCTTCTGTAATGCCACTTTATAAATAAGGTACAAAACTTTCAATCCTCTTCAGGTGTGCCACATTAGAACTCATTTACAGTAATGTCAACTTCATTCAGGAATAGCAAATTACAAGTAAGCTTCGATACTATTAATTCAATTCAGGAATGCCACATTATAATAAAGGTATCTACCATTAATCTCCTTCAGGAATGTCACAGTATAGTAATCCACAGTACTCTCAATCCCCTCTAGGAACAGTACATCATCAGTAAACTGCAGTTTTGCAAATCCCCTTCAGGAATGCCATGTTATTACTAAGCTACAGTACTGTAACTCACAGACAGGAATGCCACATTATAACTAATATACAGCACTGTCAATTCCATTCAAGATAGACCATCCGTAAGCTGCAGTACTGTTAATTCCCTTCAGGAATGAAGCATTATAATTAAGTTAAGTACTGTCAATTCACTTCAGGAATGGCACATTATAACTAAGCTACATTGCTATCAATTCCATTCAGGAATGCCACATTATAAGTAAGCTAGGTATTGTCAAATCCCTTAAAGAATGTCACATAAGTAAACTACAGTACTGACAATCACTTTAGGGATGAAACATTGTTAATAAGTGACAGAACTGTCAATTCTCTTCAGGAATGCCACATTATAAGTAACCTACAGTACTTTCATTCACCTGCAGGAATGTCACATTGTAAGTTACACTACTGTTATTCTCCATCAGGATTGTCACATTATAAGTAAGAGGAGTGATAGGCCAGTGAGTTCCCATATGACAGAACAACAGAAGACACAGGATGAAAGTGAAGAGAATGTGCCACAGGAAGATGCTATAGAACTTTCTATAGAATGCCCACAGGAAATGGAAAACAAGGGATGTGCCCTGAGTATGGAAGAAAAGGAGTTAAGAGAAGAGTTGCTTGATTTAATAGACAAAGATAAATATATCAAGATCATTGAGAGAAATAGACTGCAGAAGGTTAATAAAATCACAAAAGTCAGAAGTTTGATAAAACAAATGAACACAGTAATTAGGACTGTCCATAGAGATCCATGCGATATAACAGAAGTAAACAGAATATATTACTGTGCTGCAAAATTAATAACTGATAAAGTTCTACCACAGGAACATAGGGTAGCAAGGGAAAAGAGAGGGCAACAGCGAATACCATCATGGAAATATCGAATAGATAAAACTATGAAGCAGCTAAGACAAGAAGTATCATTGTTAGAAGATTATAGAAGAGGGAACAGATCAATGAAAATATTAAGAAAGATAGATGTGATAAAAGCAATGCATGGTATTAGAACAGACCAGGATCTATTATGCACTGTTGGAGATAATCTAAAAATTGCAAAACAGGCGGAAAGACTTAGAAGATACAAACATAAATATAAGGGAAAAACACAAAATAAGCAATTTACCGATGACACAAAAAAGTTTTATAGAGAACTGGGAAATAAGGTAAAAGGAATAGATAGACCGCCACAAAAAGAGGAAGTAGATACATTTTGGAGAAGTATCTATGAAGATCCTGTGGAACATAACAAAGATGCTAAATGGATAGAAGAAGTAAAAGAGAGAATAAGAAATTTAAAGGTACAGGATATGAAATGGGATGAAATAACAACTAGAGAGATTCAAATAAAGTTGAGAAAAGCCTCTAACTGTAAAACACCAGGCCCAGATTCAGTACCTAACTTTTGGCTTAAAGTATTAACTTCTTTGCAGGATGATTTAGCCATGAGTAATAACTATTTATATATGCACCCCGAACACACACCGCACTGGTTAACAATAGAAAATACAATGTTCCTACTTAAGAGTGAACCTGCAAGCTACCCTAAAAATTATAGCCCAATAACTTGTCTTCCGACAACATACAAACTATGCACGGGAATTGATGCTGACAGAGTTTATAGTCATTTAGAAGAAAACTCAATTATGGCAGTAGAACAAAAGGGCAGTAAAAGAAAGTCATATGGAGCAATGGACCATTTGTTGTTAAACAAAGTTATAGTGGAAAATTGTAAGAAGGGGAATAACCTAAGTATGGCATGGACTGACTACAAAAAAGCATTTGATAGTATCCCACATTCATGGATAAAAGAGTGCTTAAAATGTATAAGATACACCCTACACTGATTGATTACATTACAGTAACCATGAAACAGTGGCAGACCACTTTGCAATTAAGCCATGATAAAGGACAGATTATTATGCCAGGGATAAAAATTCAAAGGGGGATATTCCAGGGCGACTCTCTGTCATCCTTGTTATTCTGCCTTGCCATTAACCCATTAAGCTGCTTACTTAGCCTAGGCCATGGCTACAATTTGGCTTCTAGAAAATAACAAAGTCTAATGACTTCTCATCTTCTCTTTGTTGATGATTTAAAATTGTATAGCTTATCAGATGAAGAACTGAAAGCACAGCTGCAGGTTGTCAAAATGTTTTCAGATGATATTGGAACGTCATTTGGTCTTGATAAATGTGCAAAAGCAACCTTTAAAAAAGGAAAATTGCAGCACCAGGAAAACATCAGTTTGGGACAAGAATGTGATATAAAAGAACTTGAGCAAGAGGGGGTGAAAAAATACTTGGGAATTATTGAAGGATCAGCAATAAAACATGAACAAATCTGAATAAGACTTAGTAAGGAGTACATTAGAAGACTTAAATTAATCCTGAAAACAGCATTGACACCTAGGAACAAGATCCAAGCTATAAATCAATTTGCTCTTCTTGTCCTAACTTATAGTTTTGGAGTGATTGACTGGCCCCAAAAAGTGTTGGATAGATTGGATATCAAAACAAGAAGGATGCTTCATGCTCACCAAATGATTTATAAAAATCAGTGTATACCAAGATTATATATCCCCCATTCTGAAGGAGGGATGGGCCTCCTTGAAATTGATTACATGTATAGATCTGCAATTGTGGGACTCCACACATATCTATTGACCTCACAAGATCCAAATGTGGTGAAAGTTTTGAAACATGAGGAGAATAAATCTAAGATGACATCTCTGCTTAATTTAGCAGAAACATATCGACGTCAAGCAGGAATGGAAATCAAACCAGAAGTGGATAAAAACCAGGCAGCAACTGAATGTGCTAAAAAAGAAAAGAAAGAATATAAGGTGAAGGATTAGATGAGAAAGGCAAGAAATGTGGAAAAAACATAAATATAGTTGCAAGTATAGAAAACGTCTGGAAGAGCCTCATGTTGATCAAGAACAAATGCAGGAATAGTTAAGGAGAGGTGAATTTACATCAAAAAATGAAAGGTTAATATTGGCAGCCCAGGATAGTGGGCTGCGTACACATGTGGGAGAAACAGACACATGTAGGTTTTTTGGAACCGAGTTGGAAACAGTTACACACCTTATTACTGGTTGCGATGCTCTAATGGCAGAGGGACTGTATACTGAAAGGCATAATAATGTGGCGAGATTGTGCAAACATTATGGTATCGAAGTGGCTGAAAAACACTGGAAACATGAGCCACAGAGAATCATAGAAAATGATGAAGTTTACATCACATGGGATCACCCAATACCAACAGTCCAAAAGATAGATGCTAGAAAATTGGACATAGTGATCCAAGAAAAGAAGGCAAAAGTAGCATTGATCATTGAAATTGCCACACTTAGTGACTATAGTGTCTTGCGTACAGAGAGACACAAAGTCATAAAATACCTTGATCTGCAGGCAGAAACGAGAGACATGTGGAAGAAAGATACCCAGACAGTTCCAATAGTAGTAGGAGCAACTGGTCTTATAAAAAAGAATTTACAATCATATTTAGATATGTTACCAATTCATGTAACACCGTATGAATTGCAGAAGGAGTCATTGCTAGGCACATTGCGGGTACTGCGAATAGTACTTTTGGCTAACATCAAAGAGTGAAATAATACTAATTTCATGAACTTTAATCGTGCTCTAACTTAGGAATGGGGTCCATTCCCATCATGGTATTAGAAACCCAAAAGACTTGGAGAAATCAAAAAAAAAAAAAAAGTAACATACAGTATTTTCAATCCCCTTCAGCAATGCCAAACAAAAGTAATCTACATCCCTGTCAATCCCCTTCAGGAATGCCACATTACAAGTAACCTACAGTCCTGTCAATTCCCTACATAAATTCCACATTATACTTAAGTTAAATCCATGTTAATCCCCTTCAGGAATGTCAAATTATAAGTACGCTACAGTACTTTTAATCCACATCAGCAATGCAACATTATGAGTAAGATATAGTATTATTACCTTCATAAATGCAGTATTCTAATTAAGCTAAGTACTGTCATTTTCCTGCTGCGGCAGCGTTGTCGCCTCACAGTAAGACGCTGTCCGGTTCGATTCTCAGCTAGAGCGTCTTCTGCATGAAGACATGCATGAATGGGCGTACCTTAGTTGAAGGTTGTGCATCAGGCCTGGCAAACCGGTACATAAAAATCAACTGCCAATCATTAGCGAACCGGAGTTCCGCTGTGGCGACCCCTAACCGGGAAAAGCCGAAAGACACAAACAAACTGTCATTTTCCTTCAGGAATGCCACATTATAAGTAAGTTACAATAGTATGAATCCCCTTCAGAAATGCCACATTTTAGGTTTGCTGCAGTAATGTAAATCCAGTTCAGGAATGCCACATTATAAGAAACCTAGACTTCTGTCAATGAATGTCACATTTTAAGTAAGCTAGGTACTCTTAATCCTCTTTAGGTATGCCACGTTATAAGTAAGCTACTGAGAGGTCAAATCCACTTTAGGAAAGCAATGATATAAACAGGCTACATACTGTCAGTCCCCTTCAAGAATGCCACATTAGAAGTAAGTCACAGTATTGTTAATTGCCTTTAGGAATTCCATATTATAAGTAAGGTTTACTACTGCCAATAACCTTTTGGAATGCCACATTATAAGTAAGCTACAGTACAGTCAACCCCTTTGGGAATGCTGCACATGATAAGTAAATTACAGAACTATCAATCCCCTTCAGGAATGCCACAGTTTAAGTAAGAAACAGTACTGTCAATTCCATTCTCCATACCACATTATAAATAAACTAAGCATGCTCAGTCCCCTTCAGGAATGTCACATTATGAGTAAACTGCAGTACTGATAATTCTCATAAACAATGCCATATTAAAAGTAAGTTACAGTACTGTTAATCTGGTTGGGAAAGTCAAACTATAAGTAAGTTACAGTACAGTTACAATACAGTCTATCACCTTCAAGGATGCCACATTATAAGTATGCTACAGTACAATCACCTTCAGAAATGCCACATTATAAATACTCTACAGTACTTTCAACCACCTTCAGGAATGCCACATTGTAAAAAAGTTACAGTATTGTCAATCCCCTTTAAATTTGCCACATTATCCGTAAACTAAGTACTGTAAATCCCCTTCAGGATAGCCTTATTATAAGTAAGTTACAGTACTGCCAATCCATTCCAGGAATGTCACATTATAAGTAAGCTACAGTATTAGCCATTCACTACAGGAATACCATATTATAGGAAAGTTACACTACAGTCAATCATCTTCAGGAATGCCACATTTTATGTATGCTAAATAATATCAATCCCCTCCAGGAATGCTATATTTTAAGTAAGCTACACTGCTGAATTCCAAATTATAAGTAAGATACAGAATTGTCAATCCCCTTCAGGGGTGCCACATTATAAGAAAGCTAAGTACTGTCAATTCCCTTCAACAATGCCACATTATAACTAAGCTACAGTACTGTCTATCACCTTCAGCAATGACACATTATAAGTAAGCTAAGCACTGTCAATTCCCTTCAGGAATAAAACATTAGAAGAAAGCTACGGTACTGTTAATCCCCATTATAACTGCAATAGGTTATGAAAATAGAATATGATTTTTACAATTTATAACCGGGAAAAACCGAAAGACACAAACAAACAATTTTTTTACATGCAATGTGTATATGTATATATTTATATACATTTTTTGATTGCCAAATGGACTAAGGTTGATATATTTCCATTCATGTAGTATATTGTCTTAGATAAAATCACAGATTTAATGTTGTGTCTTTCGGCTTTTCCCGGTTAGGGATCACCACAGTGGAACTCCAGTCCACTAATGATTGGCAGTAGATTTTTACGTGCCGAGTTGCCGGCCCTGATGCACAACCTTCAATGAAGCTACACCCATTCACGCATGTCTCCACACAGAAGATGCTCTAGCTGAACATTGAACAGGACAACATCTTACTGTGAGGCGACAACGCTACCGCAGCACCACCACTGCAGTCAGCACCACCACAGATTTAATAATCTACTTAATAATCTGGTTAAATAAGAGGTACCACATCATTATACATTTTATTTAAAGTATATAAGGGTTATATTATTATGACAGCTACTAAGTAGGGCTGGACCAGCTCGAATGTCACACTGATGGGGGAAGGGATGTGAATTTAACATGTGTACCAATAACACTTTGTTTTACAGCACAATCAACCACTCCCTTGCCTGATAAAAAGTATATATACTATTACTCTATTTTTGTTTTACTTGGATCGCTTGTCTGTGTACTTAATAAAGGATTTTTGACTGGAAACAGACTGCCTGTCATGCTTGGATTACTTTCAAATACTTAGTAATTATGTACAATTATATATTTTTTATTTTTTTTTACTTAAGACGAGTTTAAGTTCGCTACTTCTACTACTATTGTCTAATCTGATTAAAATACAGTGATTAACTAGAGATATATGGACTGAAAATCTTCCACACAGAAAAGTTTCTAACACTGTTTTGTTTTTGGACCCACTATACTTGTTTAGTCGGTTGTTTTGAGACTTCGGGGATACCACAGAGATTACCACATTATAAGTAAGGTACACTACTGTCAATCACCTTCAGGAATGTTGCATTATAAGTCAATGCCTTCAGGATTTCCACATTACAGGTAAGCTATAGTACGAGCAACCTCTTCAGGAATCCCACATTACAATTAACCTAGAGAACTGTCAATCCCCTTCAGGAATGCCACATTATAAGAAAGCTACAGTACTGTCAATAGCCTTTAGGAATGATACATAATATGTAAGCTGGGTAGTCTCATTCCCTTCATGAATGCCACATTATAAGTAAACGTCTGAAAAGTCAAACCCCTTTTAAGAAATAAATGATATACGTAAGCTGCATTCTGCAATCGTATTCATGAATGCCACATTAGAAGTAAGGTACAAAACTGTGAATTTCCATGAGTAATACCACATTTTAAGTAAGCTACAATATTGTCAATTCCCTTCAGGAATTCTATGTTACAAGTGAGCTATGGCACTGTCAATTCCCTTCTAGAATGTGACATTATGAGTAAGTTAAGTGCTGTCTATTTTTGGGTCTTTCGGCTTTTCCTGGTTAGAGGTTGCCACAGCTGAACTCTGGTCCGCTAAAGATTGGCAGTAGATTTTTACATGCCGAGTTGCCAGCCCTGACGCACAACCTTCAACGAAGGTACACCCATTCATGCACGTCTCCACACAGAAGACGCTCTAGCTGAGAATCGAACAGGACAACGTCTTACTGTGAGATGACAACGCTACCGCAGCACCACCACCGCAGTAAGTTAAGTGCTGTCTATCCCTTTCAGAAATGCAACATTATAAGTAGCAGTCTATCCCCTTCAGGAATGTCACATTTTATATAAGATATAGCATTCCAGAATGCATCATTTTGAGTAAACTACAGTTCTGACAATCCCAATCAAGACTGCCAAATTATAGGTTAGTTACAGTATGGTAAATCCCCTTCAAGAATGCCACATTACAGATAAACTACAGTATGATTGACCTCTTCAGGAATCCCACACGATCAGTAACCAAGAGAACTGTCAATCCCCTTCATTATAAGGAAGTTATACAGTAAAATTTTACTTAACCAGAACTCAAGCAACCAGAACTCTCAAAAATCCAGAGAGAAAAAAAAAATCAAAGAAATACAGTGCAATTTTCATATGTTGCACTTTCTGTTCCCCCAGCAGAAAAATAGCTTACATTTTTAGAGTTTTAGAGTTTTAAAAAGTAAGATAGGAATAAATTCCCTCTCTCCACAACCTGAGAACAAGTCAAACCAAACAGTATAGGGTACAGTATTAGTCAGGCCTATTTTAATAGTAACTCTAAAGCAACCAGAAACTACAGTTATCTGGCATCTACCAATCCCCGTGGCTGCTGGTTAACTGAGTGTTTACTGTACTATTGTCAATTGCCTTTAGGAATGCCACATTATAAGTAAGCTAGGTACTCTCAATCCCCTTCAGGTATGCCACACTTTAAGTAAGCTATCGAAAGGTCAAATCCACTTTAGGAAAGCAATGATATAAGTTAGTTATGTACTGTCAATCCCCTTCAGGAATGCCACATTATAAATAAACTAAGTAATGTCAATTCATTTCAGGAATGCCACATCAGAAGTAAGTTACAGTATTGTTAATCCCCTTTAAGGATGTCACATTATAAGGAAGGTGGATTACTGTCAATCACCTTTCGGAATTCCATAGTATGAGTAAACTACAGTACAGTCAGCCGCCTTCAGGAACGCCACACATGATAAGTAAATTACAGAACTATCAATCCCCTTCAGGAATGCCACAGTTTAAGTAAGAAACAGTACTGTCAATTCCATTCTCCATACCACATTATAAATAAACTAAGCATGCTCAGTCCCCTTCAGGAATGTCACATTATGAGTAAACTGCAGTACTGATAATCCTCATAAACAATGCCATATTAAAAGTAAGTTACAGTACTGTTAATCTGGTTGGGAAAGTCAAACTATAAGTAAGTTACAGTACAGTTACAATACAGTCTATCACCTTCAAGGATGCCACATTATAAGTAAGCTACAGTACAATCACCTTCAGAAATGCCACATTATAAATACTCTACAGTACTTTCAACCACCTTCAGGAATGCCACATTGTAAAAAAGTTACAGTATTTTCAATCCCCTTTAAATTTGCCACATTATCCGTAAACTAAGTACTGTAAATCCCCTTCAGGATAGCCTTATTATAAATAAGTTACAGTACTGCCAGTCCATTCCAGGAATGTCACATTATAAGTAAGCTACAGTATTAGCCATTCACTACAGGAATACCATATTATAGGAAAGTTACACTGCTGTCAATCATCTTCAGGAATGCCACATTTTATGTATGCTAAATAATATCAATCCCCTCCAGGAATGCTATATTTTAAGTAAGCTACACTGCTGAATTCCAAATTATAAGTAAGATACAGAATTGTCAATCCCCTTCAGGGGTGCCACATTATAAGCAAGCTAAGTACTGTCAATTCCCTTCAACAATGCCACATTATAACTAAGCTACAGTACTGTCTATCACCTTCAGCAATGACACATTATAAGTAAGCTAAGCACTGTCAATTCCCTTCAGGAATAAAACATTAGAAGAAAGCTACGGTACTGTTAATCCCCATTAGGACTGCAATAGGTTATGAAAATAGAATATGATTTTTACAATTGATTTTTTTACATGCAATGTGTATATGTACATATTTATATACATTTTTTGATTGCCAAATGGACTAAGGTTGATATATTTCCAGCCATGTAGTATATTGTCTTGGATAAAATCACAGATTTAATAATCTACTTAATAATCTGGTTAAATAAGAGGTACCACATCATTATACATTTTATTTAAAGTATATAAGGGTTATATTATTATGACAGCTACTAAGTAGGGCTGGACCAGCTCGAATGTCACACTGATGGGGGAAGGGATGTGAATTTAACATGTGTACCAATAACACTTTGTTTTACAGCACAATAAACCACTCCCTTGCCTGATAAAAAGCATATATATATATATATATATATATATATATATATATATATATATATATATATATATATATATATATATATATATATATATATATTTAGAAAGCTTGTGAGGAAACTATTACTCTATTTTTGTTTTACTTGGATCACTTATCTGTGTACTTAATAAAGGATTTTTGACTGGAAACAGACTGCCTGCCATGCTTGGATTACTTTCGAATACTTAGTAATTATGTACAATTATATATTTTTTATTTTTTTGACTTAAGATGAGTTTAAGTTCGCTACTTCTACTACTATTGTCTAATCTGATTAAAATCCAGTGATTAACTAGAGATATTGCTGTTGTGTCTTTTGGCTTTTCTTGGTTAGGGGTCGCCACAGCCGAACTCTGGTCCACTAATGATTGGCAGTAGATTTTTATGTGCAGAGTTGCCAGCCCTGACACACAACCTTCAACAAAGGTACGCCCATTCACACATGTCTCCACACAGAAGACGCTTTAGCTGAGAATCGAACAGGACAACGTCTTACTGTGAGGCGACAATGCTACCGCAGCACCACCACCGCAGTCTGATTAACTAGAGATATACGGACAAACAACCCACTAAACAAGTATAGTGGGTCCAAAAACAAAACAGTGTTAGAAACTTTTCTGTGTGGAAGATTTTCAGTCCATGTATGATTAACTAGAGCTATATGGACTGAAAATCTTCCACACAGAAAAGTTTCTAACACTGTTTTGTTTTTGGACCAACTATACTTGCTTAGTGGGTTGTTTTGAGACTTCGTGGATACCACAGAGATCACCACATTATAAGTAAGGTACACTACTGTCAATCACCTTCAGGAATGTTGCATTATAAGTATACTATAGTACTGGCAATCACTTTAGAATGCCAGATTTTAAGTAAGCTACGGTACTGACACTGCACGTCAGGAATGCCGCATTATGAGTAAGCTACCTCTTCCGGAACCCCTTCAGGAATGTTACATTATAAGCAGACTACAGTACGCTGCCACATTATAAGTAAGTTAAATACTGACAATTCCGTTCAGGAATCCCAGATTAGAAGTTAGTTACAGTACTGTCAATAACCATCAGGAATACCACATTATAATTTAGCTACAAAAATTTCAACCCCCATCCAAGAATGCCACATCATAAGTTAGGTTTCAGTACTATCAATGACCTTCAACAATTACACATTATAAATAAACTACAGCACTGTCACTGCCCACTCAGGAATATTACATTATAAGTAAGCTATATAACTGTCAGTAACCTTCAGTAATGCCATATTATAAGTAAGCTATATAACTGTCAGTCATCTTCAGTAATGCCTCACATTATAAGTATGTTAAAGAACTGCAGCTGAAAGCCCTCCAGGTGTAGCATCTGTAAGCCACTGAGGACCTGATCACTTTGGGTCCCCCCCCCCCACATGTGTGAGCAAGGAATCCTCTCACTCCAGCTAAAAGCAAAGAAAATTCTAACCAGCAATCATCCAAAAATAGACTGCAGCCCCAGAGTTTAACTCTGGGAACCTTGTTGTTGCCGCTTGTGTAGTAGCCACTGAGGACCTGATCATTTTGCCCCCCCTCCACACACACAAACTTGTGTGAGCAAGGAATCCTCTCACTCCAGCTAAAAGCAAAGAAAACTCTAACCAGCAATCATCCAAAAATAGACTGCAGCTCCAGGTTTAACTCCAGGAACCTTGTTGTTGCCGCTTGTGTAGTGTAGGTGCCAGCTTTTGTGACTACTGTCATGCCTTGTTAAAATCTGTTACAGTCAGCTAGAGTGCATACCCCAGGGGCAACAGCTACAAATCTTATTCCTCTTAGCCCACCCCCACCCCTTTCATCCATTTCACTGTTGATAATTTGTTGTATGTTAAGGTATTTAGCCCCTCTCAATAGTCATAGCCTTCAGTCCCTCCTCCTCAATACTTGTTCTTCACTAAACAGCAAACAGAGGGGCAAAGTCTCCAGCTGCTTTTATCTTTAGCTACATTGTGTGCAGCAAACAATGAACAAAGGGGGAATACAAATATAAAAGAGAATAAAATCTGCCATTGCAGACTAGTAAGCAGCATACAACTTCTACCTGTGGTGTAGTCCTACACATAGTTTTTCTTGGAGAAACCTTCCAGTCCTTGAACCAAGGCTGCCTGTATGTTTACCTTATTTCCTTGGCTGTCCTTTGATAATTAGCTAGGTTTAGCAGAGTGCCTTCGATTCTCCCTTGCTACTTACATTCCAGTTGATGGTCCCCCCCCCAAGTGATTTCTCAGGTACAACACACCGAAGGTTTTAAAAACCCTGGATACCATATTTGCTCTAATTGTAGCTGAAAGCCCTCCAGGTGTAGCATCTCTAGTAAGTGATAGTATTATTTTTCTTTTTTTCAATGTTGTATTCCACACTGTAAACTCACTGTCCCTGCATAGACTTTTGTTTGTTTGTGTCTTTCGGCTTTTCCCGGTTAGGGGTCGCCACAGCGGAACTCCGGTCCGCTAATGATTGGTAGTTGATTTTTACGTGCCGAGTTACCAGCCCTGATGCACAACCTACAACGAAGGTACAC
The DNA here is from genome assembly GCF_019279795.1 of Protopterus annectens. NCBI lineage: Eukaryota > Metazoa > Chordata > Ceratodontiformes > Protopteridae > Protopterus > Protopterus annectens. Next base: position 396,138,063 of record NC_056741.1, on the reverse strand, counting down.
CCATTCACGCATGTCTCCATGCAGAAGACACTTTAGCTGAGAATCGAACCGGACAGCGTCTTACTGTGAGGCGACAACGCTACCGCAGCACCATCTCTCTAAGGTAGCTTTCCAGTTATTTTTTTCTTCTTGCTGGTATAGTTTATATTTGGATATTAGAAGCTTGTTTTTTTGTTTTTGCTTGCTGCCAATTTCAGTAAACCTGATTCAGAGTTCTTCTAAATGATAGTGCTAAGGTAGAAATACTCTCTTTTTTAAGAGCTAGGCTGCTAGGTTCAGGGTTTACAGCTGAGGGTGCAGAATCTGGTTCTCCTGCTGAGACAACAGGGAAGGAGTCTGAGGCAGGTGCCATGGGGCCAAGCATGACACACTGCACAGAAGGGGGTACCAGTGTTGGTGTGGCCAGTCTAGTGAAATTAAAATCATCCTTGGCTTGTCCTGTTTGATCTTTAGTAGTACCTTGGAGAGCAGAGGAGGAAAGGCATAAACTGATAGGTTTTTCCAGCTGAAGGATAGAGCACCCACTTTCCAAGCTAGTTTGTGGGGAATCCTTGTGCAAACTTTTTCCAGTTGATGGTTCTGGGGGGAGGCAAAAAGGTCTATATCTGGAATGCCCCATTTGCTTGTCAACATGTTGAAAATCCTTGGTTCCAGTTTCCACTCGTGTGGGTCCATGAGGTATCTGCTTAGTCCATCTGCCAGTGTATTTAGTTTTCCTTACAGGAATTGAGCTTGTAGATCCACATGCTAGCTTAAGGCTGTGTTCCACAATGCCATGGCTAGTTTGCAGAGGGGCTAAGAGTGTGCACCCCTCTGCTTGTTAATGTACCACATGACTGTGGTGTTGTCCATCTTTACCCTTAGTTGTCCTGGAAGAATGTGGTCCTTGAAGGCTGTCAGAGCATTCTGTACAGCTAACATTTCCTTTTGATTTATATGTAGGTGCATTTGACTTGGGTTCCATTTGCCCTGAATGCACTTCCCAGGTGAGCCCCCCATGCATAGTCTGATGCATCTGTTGTTAAGGTTTGGGCGGCAGGGGGTAGTGTGAATGGTAGTCCCTTGTTTTGGTGGCAGGCCTCTGCCCACCAAGGGAACTCTAGGCATAGGCAAGGTATGATAGGAATCATAGCTTCTGGATCCTATGAATGTTGACACTATAGGCTTTTGAGATACCATTGTAGTTTCCTCATATGCAGCCTTGCATATGGAGTTAGAAGAATGCAGGAAGCCATGAACCCTAAGGCTTGCAGTATCTGCCTTGCAGATAACTGGGTTTTTGTGGCCACTTGTTTGAAGTAGGTTGTCAAATGAGTCAGTTTCTCTGGTGTGAGGAAAGCCTTCTGGGAAGTAGTATACAAGCTTGCTCCCAGGAATAAAATTTGTTGACAGGGTACCAAGTGTGATTTCTTTTCATTTATGGTGTATCCCAGACAAGTCAGTACCCTATGAACAAAGGCCAGATGATTCAACAGTATGTCCTGGCTTTCTGCCTGAATTAGACAATCGTCCAGGTATGGATATATTTGAATACTTCTTTGCCTGCAGAATGCAATGACTGGAGCTAGGCACTTTGTGAATACCCTGGGTGCAGTAGATAAGCCAAAGGGCAGTGCAGAGAACTGATAGTCCATGTAGCCTGCTTTGAAGCATAGGTATCTTCTGCAAGACTCCCTGATAGGGATGTGCAGGTATGCTTCTGTTAAGTCTAGTATTGCCCAACCATGCATCTTTGCCTAGCATAGGAAGCAGCTGGTGAAGAGTCAACATCTTGAATTTTGGAATCACCAGAAAGGTATTTAGAGTTGAAAGGTCCAGGATAGAACACCATGTATTGCCTTTTCTGAGTACCAGAAAAAGTCTTGAATAGAAACCTTGTCCCTTTTCCTCTTCTGGTACCAACTGAATAGCCCCCATGCTTAAGAGAGAGAGTACTTGATTTTGAGCATTTGCCCACTGATTTGGGGGTAAATCTGGCCACCCACTTGGTGTTGGTAATGTATGGAAGTGAAATCTGTATCCTTGGGACACTATATTTAAAACCCATTTGTCCTGGTTAATGAGTTTCCAGTTTTTGGCCTGCAGATCAATCTTTCCGCCTAAAGGAGCATTCAGTTTGGAAGTGCTGTGAAGTTTTAAAAGCAAGTCATTGAGACAGTTTTCTATAGGGGGGAGTTGTACTACTCCCTGATTTGGGTGAGGAAACCCCCCCACTGCTTAGTTTTGTGTGTCCCCAAGGACTGAAACCTGAGGTTAATGCTGTGTCTCGGTTTGGCTTGAGAAAACCTGGAAGGGGCTGGAAAGGACCAATTCTTAGAGGGCCAGTGCCTACTAAATCTAGGAAGCTGAACTTGTAAGAAATCTTTAACAGTTTGCATAGATTTAGCTTTATCTTCCATCATTTTAAGAACTTCTTCAGCCTTGTTGCCAAACAGGCGGTCATGATTTAAGGGAGCATCCAACAATTTAGCTTTAACATGATCAGGCAAAGATTGCTCCTTAAGCCAAGCATGCCTTCTGAGCACAGACCCAGTAACAGCAGCCCTGCAAGAGGCCTCTAATGATTCAAATCCACATTGCAAAGTATGTTTTCCAACCTGTTCAGCAGAATGCATTAAATCCTGTAATTCTTTATTTTCTGCACAGCCAGGAATCAATATCATTTTCTCTTTAAGCAGTCCAATAATATGTTGCTGATACTTTAACATATGAAACTGGCAGTTTAAAGCCCTAATGGCCAAGTTTGCAGAAGTGTAAACCTTCTTACCCCATCTATCCAGTGCCCTGGAGTCTCTATCAGAAGGGGTAGGATTTTTAGCAATAGAGGCCTTAATGCCCTTGGGTCCCTGTAAATAGTCTCTGGATCCTCAATAAGATTTTTAAAAAGGAATTTGTGTGAATCAGGAACCCTGTAATATCTGTCAGGCTTTCTAGGAGCAGGGAATCAGGGGCCAAACTAGATTCCAAAAAAGCATCATCAACAATGTCTAGTACAGGAGGAATAGCTAAAGGCCTATGCTGAGGTAGAAGAAGTAAATCCCTAAGCCTCTTTTTTGAATCAGAAAAATCCTGGCTTTCCCAGTGGAAATGCTCCCTTAGAGTATGTAAGGTTTCACCAAAAGAAAAATCCTCTGGAGGGGAAGCAGAAGGAATAGAGTCCTCTGCATCAGAATCCTCATAAGTAGATAAGGGCAAATCCAGATCATCAGAAGAATCAGAAAAATCAGAATCCTGGTCAGAAGATTCATAAACAACTTCAGTCCTAGGTCTCTTAGAAAGGGGAGGTTGGCTCCCCTGATTAGAGTAATAAGATATTCAGCCATTCTTATTTGTTTTTAGGGATAGAGGCCTGAGCATGCAGCCTGGACATTGTTTTTTTAGGCATGGTTCGAGATTTAGGCCTAAATGAAGAAGGAGGCATCGGTTTAATATGCAAGTCCGTAGGCCTGAATACACCCTCAGAAGCCGGTGCCTGCACAGCAGCTCCGGACCCATCCAAGGTAGAGACATCCACGGGTTCCATAGTTGAAGCATCTCGCAGCATACCGGACTCCGAATGGGTCTCAGTAGAGGCCTGTGAATCAGAAGTAGCGGGTATCAGGGGCTGTGAAAGCACCTGACTGAGTACCGGCGAACTGGTGACTAGCTTAGGAGAAGCGTTGTCGGCAGTTTTGGACCTTGGCAGCCTGTCTCTGTATTTATCTTTGCATTTTTTTGAAATCCCGGTAGTCAGATGGCTAACCGATGACATTTCTGGATAATTAAACTGAGAACAGAAATATTTAGAGGCAAAACTATACTGACGACGGATAGTGCGCTGATTAAATAAAGCACAAAACTGACAGCAAGGTACGTCGCGGTCAGGGCCTAGGCAAGGAATACAGTACTAATGAAAATCTTTATGAGGTATTTGCTTTCCACAAGTAATGCAATTATTAACTTTTAATGACATCGGTAAGGAGCAAGAAAAAGTTTCCTCAACAGGGTACTTAGCTTTAGTTGAAGACTTTGGTTCTGAAACTCGAAAACAAAAATTTCAGGAGTTGGCTGACCGGCATTTGTGAACTGTTTCGGGCACCACACGGCAAGAAAGACTGATGTAATGGCATCGGCTGCATGTTTTATACCCCTGACGACCTGACGTCATGGAAGAAGGGACAGCAACCGACGCAGGACCCAGGACTTTGTTAATCAGGCCGACTTAGGGCTACTGCAAGCAGATAACCCAAATGTAATGACTGCAACAGTGAAACATGAAGAACATCTGCTACATAGTTGCAATATTGTCTGGTAATAGGATATTCTAACTAATTATACTGACTGCTGCTGAATAAGACTGGTTGCAGAGTCAGAATGTATTTCTTTTGATGACTTCTAATAGGCTATGTTCACTTGCTCTGCTTAGAGTACAATATTTATGATGGTTGCATTTATTCTGATGTCCTTATTTTATTGCTTTTAGTCTTACATTCTTTCTTTTTCTCTTTTTTGCAACTTTTAGACCCACTGAGGACCTGATCGCTTTGGATCCCCCCCCCCCCCACTTGTGTGAGCAAGGAATCCTCTCATTCCAGCTAAAAGCAAAGAAAACTCTAACCAGCAATCATCCAAAAATAGACTACAGCCCCAGGTTTAACTCCAGGAACCTTGTTGTTGCCACTTGTGTAGTGTAGGTGCCAGCTTTTGTGACTACTGTTATGCCTTGTTAAAATCTGTTACAGTCAGCTAGAGTGCATACCCCAGGGGCAACAACTGCAAACCTTCTTCCTCTTAGTCCACCCCCACCCCTTTCATCTGTTTCACTGTTGATAATTTGTTGTATGTTAAGGTATTTAGCCCCTCTCAATAGTCATAGCCGTCAGTCCCTCCTCCTCAATACTTGTTCTTCACTAAACACCAAACAGAGGTGCAAAGTCTCCAGCTGCTTTTATCTTTAGCTACATTGTGTGCAACATATAATGAGCAAAGGGGAAATACAAATATAAAAGAGAGTAAAATCTGCCATTCCAGACTAGTAAGCAGCATGCAACTTTTACCTGTGGTGTAGTCCTACACATAGTTTTTCTTGGAGAAACCTTTCAGTCCTTGAACCAAGGGTGCCTGTATGTTTACCTTATTTCCTTGGATGTCCTTTGATAATTAGCTAGGTTCAGCAGAGTGCCTTGGATTCTTCCCTGCTATTTTAAATTCCAATTGATGGTTTCCCTCCCTACCCCCACCCCCAAGTGATTGCTCAGGTACAACACACCAAAGGTTTTAAAAACCCTGGATGCCATATTTACTCTAATTGCAGCTGAAAGCCCTCCAGGATTAGCATCTCTAGTAAGTGTCCCTGGACTAGCTGATAGTTTTTTTTAGCTAAGTTCTATCTGGAAGGTGTAGCCCTGCTCTGTTCGCTCCACTCACTTCGCTCAACTCCCACCCCCATTACCACCCACCCCCATATCATTACCTTTATACCTATCCATACAACCACATCCCCTTCCTCCCTAATCCCCACCCCTCTACTTCCTGTTCTCATACTACCTCCCTTCTTTGGTCCTCCTCACACTTACCTACTATCCACTATCAAAGACTACTATACCTTACTCCCACCCCTTCCTCTCATCCTCTGTTCTACATCCCATAAAGTGACATGTCTCTTACAACTCAAACTATACTTTTACCTTCCCTACTCCTTATACTCTATTACCTCACCTCCTATCACTCACATTTACCTACTCCCTATTTCCATCCCTCAAACACCACTCTTAACTCAAGTACTACACCACAACCCTATCTACTAATTTGTCCCTCCATCCTTCCCACACCACTCCCATTCCTAAAATAAAAATATCTCCCCCTCCCCTTTAAAACAAAAAAACAAAGTCTACTTATTCAAATTAAAACCCCATTACAAACCTCTACTTCTATCTGGTGACATTCATCCTAACCCAGGCCCTACAGACACTACCTTGAACAATAACCCCCCTGTATCTAAACCCTCCAACCCACAAAAACAAGTACAAATCTGCTCTATCAATGTCAGGAGCCTTGTAAATAATGTTCAAGAACTCCATGCTTGGATAGCTAACTATACTCCTGACATAGTTACCCTAACTGAAACATGGTTAAAACCACACCATCTGGACAGTGAAATTATTCCTCCTGGCTATAATATCCTTAGATTAGATCGACCTAAAAGAAAAGAAGGAGGAGTCTCCATACTTTACTCCAATTGTCTCTCCCAAATCAGTCCCACACTAGACTTACCCTCCTTCTCACCAGCTGAACTCCTACTGACCAACTTTAAACTTAACAGTTTCAACACCATAACTGTTGCAGCAATCTATATTCCCCCTTGTGATAATATTAACATATTTGAGAACATCCTATCTCACCTCTCACATACCATCCACAATTAAATAATTATACTGGGAGATGTAAATATTGATTGGCTTAAAATACAAGCTCCCAACACTACTTCCTGTATAAATCTACATGGGTTTGAGCAGCTAATCACAACCCCAACCTACATTAATAAATCTCACCTACCTAGCTCTCTTCTTGACTGGATATTGGTCTCCCACCATCAAAACTATCATAACTCCCAAACCCTTCCAAATGTCCTCAGCGACCACTGCCCTATAACAGTTACCAGACATATTCCCCACCTTAACAAACCTAACAAATTTACTACCACCCGCTCACTTTCTCATTTCTGTCCTAACTCCTTTATTCACCAACTCTCCAAAATTAACTGGTCTTACCTCACCACTCTTCCTTTAGATGAAGCTGTCCACTCCTTCAACACTACATTCCAAACATTCTTAACTTCCTTGCTCCTCTTTGCACAGTTAGAATCAAATCTAATACTGCTCCCTGGCTCACTAAATCTACCAGAACCCTCATGAAAGACTGGGATAGGATTTGGAAAATGTGGACTAAAACTAGGACCCCTGCTCGTTTTCAGAAAAATAAATAACTCAGAAATAAAATTTAAAAAAATCATCCATTATGAGAAAATACATTTCTATGCCAGTCCTCCCTCTACTCTTACATCAGACCCAAAGAAATTCTGGAGCTCTGTTAAACAGACTCTTCATCCAGGAAAACCTTCTTCTCCTAACCCATGTCCCAGTGCAACACATGAAGACATAGCCAACATGAAGACATAGCCAACAAATTTAACAATCATTTTATAAACTCAATAACCTCAATAATAAATTCTCTCCCACCCAGAAACAACACTAGCACCCCCACAAACTCTATACCTCTTCCAAACCCTCCTAACTCCTTCTCTCTAAAAGCAGTATCAACTAACTATTTAAAGTCATTACTCTCTAAACTTAAACCTTGCTCCCCATCTGTTGACAAGCTACCCTCTTACTTCCTGCAGATTGCCTCTGAATCTCTTGTCTATCCTGTATTCATCTTAATCAACCGATCCATTTCTGAATCCTATGTCCCCACTGTATGGAAGAATTTCTTTACTCTACCCATTCACAAAGGGGACAACTCCTCAGACATATCCAACTTCAGACCGATTGCCATACTCTCTCCACTCTCAAAAACTCACTAACTTACATTTCTCTTCCCCTACAATCTCCTGGTTCTCCAGCTATCTCTCTACCCACCAGCAATCAGTTAAATGGCTCTCTGCACTCTCCTCCCCTTGGACCACTACGCTTTAATATTTTCACCAACTTGCTCTACTTCTCTTGTCCCCAGTCATCTCTTGTGCAATATGCTGATGACTTGACTGTTATAACCATTGCTGACAACCCAACTGACCTCCACTCAACTACCCAGGCATCCTTCCACACCATTGAGACTTGGATTAGTGATAACAAACTAATACTTAATCCAAAAAAACTAAGCTCCTACTCTTCCTCCCTAAAAACATCACCACACTCAAAAGTACATTTACCATCTTATCCTGCAACAACACTATCATCTCAGCTGAATCTAGTATTAAATTGCTAGGGGTTACAGTAGATGATCAGCTTAAGTTTGATCTCCATATTGCTAACTTGGTAAAAAGAACTCATCAGAAACTTGGACACCTTTTTCTTAGCAAGCAATACTTAAATGCCGCTGCCCGAATAACTCTCTCCCAGGCTTTATTACTCCCAACATTCATGTACAGCTGCCACATATTCACAAACCTAAATTCTACACTTATTTCCAAGCTTGAAACTACCTATAATAACATCACCAGATTTGCAGCTAACCAAACCTACAAGTCACACCAATGCTTAGCACTACAGCAACTAGACTGGCTAGAATTCCCTCAGCTGCTCCAAATATACAAACTACAAATCATCCACTCTTTCCTCTATCGACCCTCCTTCTACCCAGCCTCTCCACTATCATATCCAAATATTCCCCTGCTTGGATGCTACGCAGCTCAGATCAAGAAGTATTAGACATCTACAAACCCAAAACCAAAACAGGCTACCTTCTATATAACCCAGCTACATCCTGGAACCAACTCCCTTTGGAAATAAAATCCCTCCAGCATAGCAAAAGTTTCAAGTTAGCCACAAGGGAATACCTAAAAACAAAGTGGTCTTGCCACAGTAGCCAACCACCCTGAAACCCCCATTCTTTTACCTATTTCATCACCTCACTCTTAATGTATCTCTGACACTATTCCCCTGCCTCTTCTACCTCTTCCCTTCCTCTATCTCCAACCACTCTTAAGTCTTTCAGTCTCAAAACAACCTACCTGTCTAGTCTGTCTCCTATACTCTACCTCCCCTACATCTCCTACTAGCCATTCTTACTTTCCTTTCTTGTTTCCAAACTCCTATACAACTAGATCCTACCCACTTTAAATAAGCATCTGCCTAACTATTAACTCATTTTGCTCTAAGCAGCTTAAATAGTATTGTAACTAGTCACATTTTCTTCTGCTAATTGTTTAAAACCTTGTTTGTAACAATTCACATACTTGTCTGTCAATTGTTAATACTCTGTGTAATTGAATTGCCTGAGGAGCTTTTTTCTCTCCAGGTCTTTGCTTGTAAGATCCTATAGCTGATTGTTACTACTATGTTACTATAATTTAATAAATTGTTTTCTAGTCGTGAGGAGCTTTTCTCCCTGGATTCTTGCTGAAAATGAGCCACAAGCTCAGCCAGACTAACCCGGTTAACAAATGTAAAATAAAATAAAAATAAAATAAACTGTCAACCCCCCTCAAGAATGACACATTTTAAGTAAGCTACATTGTCTTAAATTCCATTCAGAAATACATTATAAGTATTTTAGTACTGTCAATCCCCTTTAGGAATGTCACATTATAAGTAATCTACAGTACTGGAATTCTCCATTAGGAATGCTGCATTATAAGTAAGTTACAGTACTGGTGATCCATTTGGTAAGCCACTACACCGTCAGGGGTGTTACATTATAACTAACTGTCACCAAAGCCCTGGATAAAGACAAAACATTACATACAGCCTATCTTGACTTAGCCAAAGCTATTGACACAATCCTCCACTCAGGCATATTTGAGAAACTCATTCTGCTGGAAATTAACTCATATGTCACTAGATGGATAGCTGACTGGCTCACCGACAGAAAACATACAGTCAAAGTTGGGGATTCCACCTCTACCAGCAGACCAGCTACCAGTAGTGTACTTCAAGGATCTGTGCTGTGCCCCCTACTGTTTGGAATCTATTTCTCAGGTGAAAATAGATGACCTGTGGCTTACCAAGTTTGTTGATGACTGCAAACTGGATGCAATCATTGTGTCCCCCAGCAATGTTGACATGCTACAAAAAGGGCTTATACAGACAAATGATTGGTGCCAAGGCCAAGGACTTAAACTAAAAGCAAAAAGATGCATTATCATCCCTTTTGACAAAGGGGAATTCCCTGCACATTTCAGTATTAACAGTACACCCTAGCTCAAACCCTGTGATGAGGGATTTGGGGACACAGGTTGATAGTAACCTTAAGTTCGATCACTATGTGTCCACAGTGGTAAGGAAGGCCTTTTATGTTGCACATCTCATAAGTAAGGGCATCACATGCAGAGCTACGGATGTTATAACTCCCCTGTAGTCATTCTTCATCAGACCACTAAAAGAGTACAATCCTCCCTTCCATATGTACCTCACCAGACACCTGCAGCAGCTGGACGGACCTCAGAGGTTTCTCATCAAGAAAATTCAGGACCTTCAACACATGACCTACATGGGCAGACTGAAGGCCCTGTCACTGCACTCTGTATCTTATAGGCTGTTGAGAGGTGATTTGTGCCTGGCCTACAGTGCAGTCTCAGGCCCTGCCGTAATGGAAATGCTGCATATCCGCAAGTCAAATGGAACAGGATTCACTTGCTTTAGGGATCTTAACCTTGCCTGTGACATTAACAGGACATGCTGGAGAGACAGATACGTCTCCTAAAGATTGCCACTCCTCTGAAACAAACTCCCAATTAACATAAAACAGAGATCCTGAATGACCCTATTTAAGCGTAACCTAGACAACTGGATGGAAGACCATAAATTTACCCTAGGGGTGTCACCTATGTCCCTCTTGGATAAGGGCAGTTGGTGCTGATCATAGACTCGCAATGCAAATATAGACCATTCAACCTGATTAGTAATGGAACAAGGGTATAATATGGCTAGGCTTATGAAGGCCCTAGGGCCAATAGCTCAGTAACCTCCTATGAACTTATGAACCTATAACTAATTTACAGTGCATTCTATGCCAAATTATAAGTTAGCTATTGTATTGTCAATCCACTTCAGAAATGTCACTTTGTAATTAAGCTAAGTACTGTCAATTCCCTTCAGGAATATGACATTAGAATTAATCTAGAGTACTGTTAATCCAGTTTAAGAATGACACACTATAAGTAAGTTATAGTACTGTCAGTCCCTTAAGGAATGCCACACTATAAGCAAGCTACAGTACTATCAAACCCCTTCAGAAATGCCACATTATAAGTAAGCTAAGTGCTTTTTTCATCTTACCCTTAAGCATTCCTGTGACTAGCACTTGCTCTAATACCTGCTGGAAAGCACTAGGAAGCCTTAAACTGATACAAGCACTCAACTCTCTTTGTTAATAAGGAGAAATTAATAGTAGGCACTAAACAGCCTATAATTGCAAAGTACCTTGCTAAGGTAAGGGAAAACAACTCCTATACTTTGCAAAAAAAAAAAAAAAAAGCACCAAACCAGGCATGTCCAAGGGTCAGCTTCCGGTGATTTCTCCTGTCCACCTGGTGAATCTGGGCATACTGGAGCAATGCAGCAATTGCCTCATGTACACAGACAACCCTCTCCTCCTACCACCCAACACTACAACCTGTGAGAGATGCACTTCCATAGCCAAAATGGAACAAAGCTCTCTCCACCCAAGATTGTGCTAGACAGTCAAGAGGAGAAGGTTAACACCCACACTACACTTCAAGCAACACATAGCCCTTCTAAACCCACACCACCAACACCCACATATAGCAACACTAAATCCACATATGCAGAGGCCCTTAACTGTAACCTGCCCAAGCAACAAGGACCTCTGAAGCTGAAATGTAAACAAACACCAATCACAACCAAAGTGTCACATAGTTCACAACACCAGTGTGCCACCCAGCAAAAGCCCCTAAGGCAAGACAACGTACCTAACACTTTAGTCATAGGTGACTCTATAGTCCGGCACACTGATGTCCCACTCACCAGGTTGAACAAGGAGAAAATTACAGTCAGCTACCTGTCGGGTGCCAGGATGTGCCACATAATGCATGCACTCAAGTCACGCCACAACAAGTACAAATATGACTCTGTCATTGTCCATGTTTTAGTGAATGACTTGAGACGTACTTCCCTGGACTACATGAAAAGAGACATGGAAGAGCTCTTGGATCATGTGGCCCAGGCAGGTATGACCCTAGCCCTGAGTAGCATCCTGCCTTCGCCCAGAATGATACCACAATATAAGGACAAAATGATTGACTTCAACAATTGGCTAAGCTTCTGGTGTCATTCAAAGGGGATGCAGTATCTGTCTGCCTGGGACAACATGATTGACAGACCATGATGCTTTGCCAGAGATGGTCTGCACCTGTCGCCCCTGGGATTCAGGTTACTGGCTAAGGCTCTTGCCACCCCTATGGTGCCTTTTTTAGGCAAAGTTCAAAGGACAAAACCACCACCGTAAAAGGTACAAGCATGCAAAATCTAAATGTAATGCTACTCAATGCTAGAAGTCTAAACCTCAAAATGCACTCTCTCGAGGCACTCCTAAAAATGGAGAACATCTATATCTGTGCAGTAACTGAGACCTGGTTCAAGGCTCCAGAGAGCACCCCTGCAATACCAGGCTACAACTCTTACCACACTTTTCGGCCACCAAACCAGGACTGAAACACTAAAAGTGGAGGAGTGCCAATATTCACCAAGGATATTCACAACACCAGGCTAGTTGCCCAAAACAATGCATCTAAAATTCTCCAGGTGCAACTAACACTAGGTAAGACTGCAATCCAAACTGAAGCTTGCTACAGATCCCCCACCATACCCCAAGATTCTCACTGCACCTTTCTAAACATACTGGAAAATATTAAGATAGAACCAAACACCCTAATAGTGGGTGATTTTAACTACCCTGCCATTAACTGGGAAAACTACTCATGTACCAACACCTTTGCCCAACGGTTCTTGGAATTCATAAATTCCAACGCCCTGGATCAACTAATCCATAGTCCCACCAGGGGCTCCAATATCCTAGACCTGGTCATTACTACCATGGGAAATCAATGCTCCACACATATAGTCTCCCCCTCGTTATTCAGGTCTGACCATAAGCTAATTACCCTTAACATCCTCATCCCACCCCCACCCCCCAGTAAAGAAACCTCCATAAAAAACTTCTCCAAAGCCAACTTCATGCTACTCAAGTCAGAAGTGACAAACTTCATGACACCCATGCAGACGGGAATTGAAAGTTCAACTGCTGAATCCTACACTAAGGCACCATACGAGCACATCCACTCATGCATGAATCGTGCCATTCCAAATAAAACCAAGATGCTCTCATCCAAAAAAAGGAAGCCAATCTGGTGGTCCCCTGCCATAAACAAACTTTACAACAAAAGGAAGAAACTGTTGCAGAAAAGAGGAAAATCCCAGGATGCAAAAAAACTCCCTTACCAGCCTCAGTAAGAAACTGAGATCCCTCATAAAATCCTCCAAAGCTAGTTATGAAAATAAAATTGCCAAAGATTCCAAAGACAACCACAAGGCATTCTATAACTATGTCAAGAATCTAAATGGCAATGCTCAGATCTGCTCTGAGCTAAAACAGAATGGCATTAAATATACTGATCCCAAGGATATTGCCAATATCCTGGCAGATCCATTCAGTGCCAACTTCACCCCCCTCTCACCCCCTAAATAGCCCATCTTAATACCAGAAGATTGCCAAATTCCAGTAATAACAGCCACACAGGTAAAAAACGCACTCTCCAAAGCTAAGAATACAGCATCCATGGGAACAGATGACATCCCGGGCTGTGTATTACATGAACTACAATATGAACTGGCAACTCACCTAAGTGTCATGTTTAATCATAGCCTCACCTCAGGTTTCATGCCCACTGAGTGGCGCAGAGCTACAGTTACCCTACTCCACAAGGGGGGGATCCACCTTGGATACCGGAAACTACCGTCCCATCAGTCTGACGAGCCTTATCTGCAAGGCCATGGAGCTTATTATCATGGAACTTATAAACAAAGACATTGGCAACCTTCAAACACTGGAACCCACCCAGTTTGGCTTCGTGAAGGGCCAATCTTTTCTCCTGAACCTGAATGACTTCTTCAAATCAGTCTCCAGAGCCATGGACAAGGGTAAGATGGTCCACACAGCCTATCTAGACCTTGCCAAAGCCTTTGACACCATCCCCCACTCTGGAATCATAGATAAACTTACTAAGCTGGGCATTAATCCCTACATCACCTAATGGGTTGCTAACTGGCTTACTGATAGAACCCACACTGTAAAAGTAGCCGACTCCAAATCCAGCTCCAGACAAGTTACAAGTGGAGTAACTCAAGGTTCAGTCCTGGGACCACTCTTGTTTGGCATCTACTTCTCTGAAGTACAGGCCAACACTAAGGGACTTTGGCTAGCAAAGTTTGCAGATGATTGCAAACTGGAAGCCATTATTGAATCCCCAAATGATGTGGATACTCTACAAAAGGGCCTTACAGAAGCAGATGCTTGGTGCCAGAGCCATGGGCTCAAGCTCAATGCTAAGAAATGTATAGTTTTCCCCTTTGGGAAAAAACATGTACCCGTGAATTACCATATAGGTGGCAGTATATTAAGCACCGAAAGTGTGATAAGAGACTTACGGACACAGGTGGACAGTGGTCTCACCTTTGATAACCACATCGCCACAACAGTCAGGAAATCCTTCTATGTGGCACATCTTATCACTAAGGGCTTTTCATCCAGAAAAAAGGAGGCCATTGTCCCACTGTACTCATCCCTCATTAGACCCATTATAGAATACAATGCCCCATTTGGTATGTACCTCTCAAGACATCTGCAACAACTGGAAAGGCCACAGAAATACCTCACTAAAAGAATCACAGGCCTAAAGCAGATGCCCTACTCTGACCGCCTTAAAAAACTCCAGCTATACTCTGTCGCATATCATCTACTCAGAGGTGATCTCTGCTTAGCATACAAGGCCATGTCAAACCCAAAGCTGTTGGACATGCTACACTTAAAGAAATCCCAATCCCTCAGAGCCACACGCTCCAGGGATCTAAACCTTGTCATCACAATAAACAAAACATGCTGGTGGGATAGGTTCCTGACCCAGAGACTCCCCAGACTCTGGAATAGATTGCCCATACATGTCAAACAGAGTGCCTCTTTGACCCTCTTCAAAAGGAACCTTGACGATTGGATGGGAGAAAGGAAATTCACCCCGGGGATCACGTCAGTCACCCTGCTAGACGGGTACAGGGAAGTAAATAGTGTGGGAAGAAATAGCCAGGGAATTGTTATGGCTAGGCTTGTATAGTCCCTAGGGCTGATAGCCTAGTACCAACCTATGAACCTGTCAATCAGTCAGGAATGTTACATTATAAGTAACTATCAATCCCCTCCAAGAATGCTACATTACAAGTAAACTACAGTATTGTCAATCCACTTCAGGAATCCCAGATTATAACTAAGGTACAGCATGGCGAATCACCATTAGTAATGCCATGTTATAAGTAAGTTACAGCACTGTCAACCCCCATCAGGAATGCCACACATTATAAGTAACCTACAGAACATTCAATCCCCTTCAAGAACGATATATTTTAAGTAATCAAAGCACTATTAATTCCATTTAGGAATGTTACATTATAAGTAATCTACAGTACTTAAAATCCCCATCAGGAATTCCATATTATAACTAAGTTATAGTACTGTTCATCCAGTTTGGGAATGCCATATTATAAGTAAGTTACAGTACTTTCAATCCCTTAGGGAAAGCCACATTATAAGTAAACTACAGTACTCTCAAACGCTTTCAGAATTGTCACATTATTAGTAAGCTACGTGCTGTCAATCAAAGTCAGGAATGTTACATTATAAGTTACTGTCAATCCCCTTCAAGAATGCCACATAATAAGCAAGCTACAGTACTGTCAATCCTTTTCAGGAATGTCACATTAAAAGTAAGTTGCAGTACTATCAATCTCCATTCAGGATTGTAGCATTAAGAGTAAGCTACAGTACTATCAATTTCCTTCATGAATGAATGTTTATAATTAAGTTACAGTCCTGTCAATCCCCTTCAGCAAAAATGCATTATAAATAAGTAAGCTGCTCCACTGTCTATTGTCTTCAGAAATGCCCCATTATAAATAAGCTCCAGTACTATCAATTCCAATCAGGAATGCTACATTATAAGTAAGCTACAGTATTGTCAGTCCTAGTCTGAAATGCAAACATTATGATTAGGCTAAGCTACTGCCATCTCCCTTCAGGAATGCCACATTACAGATGAGCTACAACATTGTGAATCACTAATAGGAATGCCATATCATAAGTAAACTACAATACAGTCAATTCTATTCAGGAATGGAACATTATGAGTAAGTTACAGTAATGTCAATCCCCATCAGAAATGCAACACTACATGAAAGATCTTCGACTTTTGTCTGTTCCTGTTAGGAATCGCCACAGCAGATCATCTGTTTCCATTTCTTCCTGTTGTCTGCATCTTGCTCTGTCACACCAACCACCTGCATGTCCTCTCTCACCATATCCATAAACCTTATCTTAGGCCTTCCACTTTTCCTCTTACCTGGCAGCTCCATCCTTAGCATCCTTTTCCCAATATACCCAGCATCTCTCCTCAGCACATGCCCAAACCAATGCAATATCACCTCTCTGGCTTTGTCTCCAAACTGTCCAACCTGAGCTGACCCTATAATATACAGATTCCTAATCCTGTCCATCCTCATCACACCCAATGCAAATCTTAACATCTTTAACTCTGCCACGTCCAGCTCTGACTCCTGCCTTTTTGTTAATGCCACTGTCTCCAACCCATATATCATAGCTGGTCTCACTACCCTCTTGTAGACCTTGCCTTTCACTCTTACTGGTACCCGTCTATCACAAATCCCTCCTGACACTCTTCTCTATCCACTCCACCCTGCCTGTACTCTAGTCTTCACCTCTCTTCCACACTCACTATTACTTTGAATGGTTGATTCCAAGTATTTAAACTCATCCACATTCGCCACCTCTACTCCTTGCATCCTCACCATTCCTCTATCCTTCCTCTCATTCACACACATATATTCTGTCTTAGTCCTGCTGACCTTCATTCCTCTTCTCTCTTCTCCAGAGCATGTCTCCACCTCTCCAGGGTCTCTTCAACTAGTCCCTTACTCTCACTACAGATCACAATGTCATTGGCAAACATCATAGTCCAGCGGGACTCCTGTCTGATCTCGTCTGTCAACCTGTCCATCACCATTGTAATACTATATGAAAGGTACAGTACTGAAAATCCCCTTCAAGAATGCCATATTATAAATAAGCTACAGCATTATCAATCCCCTTCAACTACCACATTAAAAGTAAGTTAAATAGTGTCAATTTCCTTTAGGAATGCCACATTACAATTAAGCAACAGTAACTTTTATCCCCTTCAGGAATGCAAAATTATAAGTAAGCTAAGTAATGTAATGCCTTTTTTTTTAATTTGTCCAAGTCTTTTTGGTTTCCAATACCATGACGGGAATGGACCCCATTCTTAACTCAAAGTATAATTAAAGTTCATGAAATTAGTATTGTTTCAATGTTTGATGTTAGTCAGAAGTGCTCTTTGCAGCATCCACAGTCTGCTTAGTAATGACTTATACTGGAATTCATACAGAGTTACATGTATACATGTTTAAGACCCATTACTCCTACTACTACTGCAACTGTCTTATCTTTCTTCCGCATTGCCTTATTTCTGCCTGCAAATCCTGGTGTTTTATGACTTTGTGTCTCTCTGAACATAAGACATGGTAGTCACTGGGTATAGGAATTTCATAGATCAATGCTACTTTTGTCTTCTTTTCCTGGACTACTATATCTGGTTTTCTCGCATCTATTTTTTGAACTGTTGGTAATGGATGATCTCATGTGATTTAAACTTCATTGTTCTCTATGATGCATTGTGGCTCACATTTCTATAGTTTTTCAGCTACTTCAATATTATAATGTTTTTTTTCAGTCCCCAATGGAACAGTCTTGTCACATTATTATGCCTTTCAGTAAACAGTCCTTCTGCCAGTAGTATATCACAACCAGCAACAAGATGTGCAACTGTTTCCAATTCTGTTTTAGAAAACCTATATTTGTCTTTCTCCCACATGTTCAATGGATTTTGTAAACCAATGTATATGTAATCCACTATCCTGGGCTGCCAATATTAACCTTGCATCTTTTGGTTTAAATTCACCTCTCATTAACCATTGCTGCATTCAGTCGTGATCAACATGAGGTTGTTCCAAGAGTTTTCAACACTTGCAACTATATTTCTACATTTTCCACATTTCTTGCCCTCTCATCTGATCCTTCACCTTATATTCTTTCTTTTGTTTTTCGGCACATGCAGTTGCTGCCTGATTTTTATCTATTTCTGGTTTGATTTCCATTCCCGCTTGATGCTGATATGCTTCTGTTTGCAGGTCTATACATATAATCAATTTCATGGAGGCCCATACCGCCTTCAGAATGGGGAATATATAATCTTGGCATGTACTGATTTTTATAAATCATCTGATGAGCATGAAACATTCTTCTTGTTTTCCTGTCCAACACCTTTTGGAGCTAGTCAGTCACTCCAAAACTGTAAGTTGGGATAGGAACAGCAAATTGGTTTATAGCTTAGACTTTGTTCCCAGATGTCAACTCTGTTTTTACTATTAATTTTAGTCTTCTAAAATATTCCTTGCTAAATTTTCTTTGCATTTGTTCATATTTTGTTGTTGATCCTTCATCAGTTCCCAAATATTTATACACATCCTCTTGCTCAAGGTCTTTTATATCACATGCTTGTCCCAAACTGATATTTTATTGGTGCTGCAGCTTTCCTGGTTTAAAATTTGCTTTTACACATTTTTCAAGACCAAATGATATTCTTATATCATCTGAAAACATTTTTGTCACTTGGAGTTGTGCTTTCAGTTCCTCATCTGATGAATTCTACAGTTTTAAATCATCTACAAAAAGAAGATAAGAAGTCTTTACATGTTGTTTTATGGGAACCAACATTTTAGCCATGACCTAATCTATTAAGTAGACAACTTAATGGGTTAAGCGAAGACAAAAGAGCAGTGGTGACAGAGAGTCACCCTGGAATATTCCCATTTGAATATTTATCCCCAGAATAATAATTTGCCTTTTATCATGACTTATCTGCAAAGTGGTTTCCCCCTATTTATTATCACTGTAATGTAATCGATCAGTGTATCTTACAGATTTTTAAGCACTCTTTTATCCATGAATGTGGGATTCTGTCAGATGCTCTTTTGTAGTCTATCCATGCCATACTTAGATTCTTCCCCTTTTTAGAGTTCTCCATTATGACTTTATTTAACAACAAATAACCTTTGTTCCACATGACTTTCTTTTATCACCCTTTTGTTCTATTGCTATGACCGAGTTTTCTTCTAAATGAGTATAAACTCAGTCAGCATCAATTTTAGTGTACAGTTTTTATATCATTGGAAGGCAAGTTATTGGTCAATAGTTTTTAAGATAGCTTACAGGTTCACTCTTAAGCAGGAGTATTGCTTTTCCTGTTGTTAGCCAGACTGGTGTCTGTTTGGGGTGTGCATATAAATAGTTCTTACTCATGGCTGAATCTTCATGTAAAGATATTAATGCTTTTAGCCAGAATTTAGGTACTGCATCTGGGCCTGTGGTTTTCAATTAGGAGCTTTTCTTAACCTTGTTTTAATCGCTCTGGCTGTAACTTCATCCCATTTCATATCCTGTACATTTAAACTTCTTATTCTTTCTTTTACTTCATCTATCCATGTAGCATCTTTGTTATGCCCCACAGGATCCTCATAGATATTTATTGAAAATGTATCTGCTGCTTCTTTTTTTTTTTTTTTTTCGTGTTTCCCAGTTCTCTATAAAACTTTTTGGGGGCATCAATAAGTTGCTTATTTTGTACTTTTCCTTCATATTTATCTGCATATCTTCTATTTTTTTCTGCCTGTGCTGATATTTTTAGTTTATTATTTGCATTAGTGCAGGATAGATCCTGATCTGTCCTGATACTTTTATCACGTCTATCTTTCTGAATATTTTTTTGATCTGTTCCCTCTTCTATGCTCTTCTAACAGTGACACTTCTTGTCTTAATTCGTTTTCTCTATTCGATACTTCCATGATAGCATTTGATTTCTCCCTTCTTTCCTTTACTATCCTGTGTTTTTGTTGTAAGACTTTATATGTTATTAATTTAGCTGCACATTAATATATTCTATTTACTTCTGTTATACTGGGTCCACTTCACATGACTGAAAACTCAAAATACTGAAATTCATTTGACTGAGACCACAATCCCAAATTTTCAAAATACTGAAGACTCATTTGACTGAGTTTCATTATACTGAAACCTTACAATGCTGAATTTTAAAATACCAAATGGCAGTATGTACAGTACTGTAAGGTAAGTAAAGGGTATATGCCCTTTTCCCCACTGTAGTGCGATCCTGGAGTGTGTGTGTGTGTGTGTGTGTGTGTGTGTGTGTGTGTGTGTGTGTGTGTGTGTGTGTGTGTGTTTTTTTTAATAAGGTAAGTAAGTAGTTTTTAATTTTGGAAAGAGTTAGTCATTGGTGTTGTATGTGTGCATTTTTTTTTCTTTTATAGTTTTCATTTGGTGAGACGAATTGTTGGTGATATATGTGCAGTTTATTTGGTATTGTGAACTTAGGTTTTGTGAATGTTAATGTTATTTGCGATCAGATGTTTGTATTCATGGATCTGTGCATTTTTTTCACAGATGAAGGTAAACACGTCATATCTATGGCTTAATATTTGGTATTTTAAAATTCAGCATTGTAAGCTTTCAGTATAATGAAACGCAGTCAAATGAGTTTTCAGTATTTTGAAAAATCGTGATTGTGGTCTCAGTCAAATGAATTTCAATATTTTGAGTTTTCAGTCATGTGAAGTGGGCCCGTTATATCACAGGAATCTCTATGGACAGTCCTAATTACTGTGTTCATTTGTTTTATCAAACTTCTAACTTTTTGGATTTTATTGACTTTCTGTTGTCTATTTCTTTCATTGACCTTAATATGTCTGTCCATTTCTATTAATTCAAACAACTCTTCTCTTAGATCATATTCTTCTAAACTGAGGGCACATTCTTTGTTCTCCAATTCCTGCGGGCATTCTCTAGAAAGTTCCAAAGCATCTTCCTGTGCCATATTCTCTTCACTTTCATCCTGTGTCATCCGTTGCTCTTTCATATGGGAGTGGGAGCTCCCTGGCCTATCACTCCACAACATTGACTGCGTAAGAGTTGTCACAGTTTCCTGTTCCTTCTCTTGCTGTGCAACTTCAACTGAACATCTGTACTGGTTTCCTGTGAAAAATTCCAAATTTTCTTCATATGGCAACTGATCAGATGTTTCCTGCTCCACTGGTTTCTCCTTAATTTGGGGATCCATTGCAATATCCTGCTGGGATGTTATCTGAGTTAGATGTTGTACAGTAAATCTTTCACTTCGCACATAATCCATAACCTCCGTTTCTGTTTCTTTAACTTCTCCATTAATAATCATCTTTTCTACTTTTCCTCTTTGTTTTCTTATTTTTCTATTGTCAAATTTGCCATGTCCAGATGCCTTTGTCTATATTTCTCTTCAAATATCTTTGGTGCTATTCTTTTGGCATGGATTAGTTTTGATTTCACCTCTGCACAAATATTGCACCATTTTAAATCTCTTTCTTTCCTATGTCCATATCTATTCTCCAAATGTTTCCTGCTCCTCCTGTTTGTCCTTACTTTGGGGGTTCATTGTTTCATCATGTTGTGATGTAACCTGTGTTTAGACTTTCGAAACTAAATCTGTTCACTTTGCAAGTATTCCATCACTTTATCTCCTATTTTTTTTAACTTCTACTTTAATAATCTTCTGTTCTACATTCTCTCTTTGTGATCTTTATTTTTTATTGTGAAATTGTCTATACCTGTATGCCTTTGCCTGTATTTCTATTTGAATAGCCTTGAGGCTGCCTTTTTTGTGTTGATTAGTTTTCTTCTTTGCATACATATTGCACCATATCAGATCTCTCTTTTTTTCCCTTGTCCATGTTTATATGTTATACCTTTCAAAAGTCACTAGATTTTGTTCTTTGCATTTTTGCACATTCTCATTTGCTTCTTGTTCCAAGTAGCCAAGGTTTCTTGGTCTATATAATGTTTTTCATAAATATGTTGTATTAATGGACAGAAATTTTTATTTGAAACTTCTGACAGTTTTTCTTGTGGAAGTATTTTTTTTCGGGTCTATATTATAACACTGAAGTCTTAAAACTTCGAATGCTATAATATCGAACCCATTCGATCGAAACACCATAAAATCGAACTGTCAGAATAGCAATTTTTTTCCCAGGGAAAAAATTTGCTGTTCCAACAAACATACACACAAAAGAAGCACACCAAACTAAATAATCCACACACATACACTTCACAAACCCCTACACTAAACTATACATACACTACTAGCTATCCACTTACCTTAATCCAACCCTAACCCTAAGGTCCGTAACTACCGCACACTCATCTTACCCACTCCCTAACTTTAAAGTCCCTATCACACACTCACCTTACCCGCTCCCTAGCCCTAAGGTCCCTATCGCACACTCACCTTCATTCACATACTTACCTTAACCCAGTCCATAACCTTCGCTCCACAGTCGAAGAAATAGCGAAGCTGCAGAAATGGCCCACCGAATACTTTCCTAAGGAAAGTATTTGATGTTCTGCAGCTTCGCTATTTTCAGCGTTTGATGCATAGGGTTCGATATTATAGCTTTCGAAGTTTTAAGACTTTGATGTTATAATATAGACCCTTTTTCCTCTAATTTCTCTCTTAATCTTTTTATATATCTTTCATCTGGAAATTCTGGGCTTCTTGTAAATAGTAGCAATACATAATTTCTTTCTTATCCTCATTAGTCCACTCTATTATTTTTATGGCTCTTTTTTTTGGCCTATCAGTTTTTGAGTGGACTTCTACTTCCTCCTGCAACAGAGGGGCCATCCTCCCCCTTGGCTTGGCCTAGCCCCATTGTAGGGATGTTCCTGCTTTTTGAGGATTTTATACTGTCAGTTTTTACATTCCTGGCACCAGTGCGCCTACCAGGATTGGGCACTATTTTTATCCAGGGTCTTGTCCAGCCAGTTTTATTTTTTATTTTTTAACCTACATCTGCCCATAATACATATTATATAAAACAGAGTCTATATATCAGTGTTATCTTGGTGAGATTTTGTGAAAACTGGGGTTCACCTCGTGAAGGTACTCACCAAGACATGAGGATGAATTTAATTCCAGTCCTAATTACTATGTAATTCCTTTGAAGAGTGCCACATTACCAGTAAGATACAGTATGGTCAATCTACATTAAGAATGCTACATTATAAATAAGGTATAGTATTGTCATTGTCTCATTCAGGAAGTCCACATTATAAGTAAGCTATTGTACTGTCATTATCCATCAGGAATGCGACATTGTTAGGAAGCTGCAGTAATATCAGGGCTACCACATAATAAATAAACTACAGTACTGACAATCCTCTTTGGAATGCCATATTATAAGTAAGCTAGAGTATTGTTAATCCCCATCAGGAATGCGACATTAGAAGAAAGCTACTGCTTTGTCAATCCCCTTCAGATATTTTAATTAAGCAAAGTACTGTCAATTCTCTTCAGGAATGTCACATTATAAGTAAGCTACAGCACTGTCAATCCCCGTCAGGAATTCTACATTATAAGTATGCTTCAGTACAGTCAGTTTCCTTCAGGAATGCCTATTTATAAGTGTGGTACAACAAAACTGTCAAGCCGCTTCAGGAATGCAACATTATAACTCATCTACAGCACTGTCAATTCTGCTCATAAATGCCAATTTATAAGTCAGCTACAATACTGTCATTTGCCTTCAGAAATGCCACATTATAAGAGAGCTAACTACTGTCACTCCCCTTCAGGTATGCCATAATATGTTAGCTACAGTACTGTCAATCCCATTCAGAAAAGGCACATCAGTAGTAATCTACAGTATTGTCACTCCCCTTCAGGAATATCACATTATTACTAAGCTACAGTACTGTCAATCACCTTCAGGAATACCACATTATAACTAATCTACAACACTGTCAGTTCCATTCATAATGCCACATTACAAGTAAGGTACAATACTGCAATTCCCTTCAGGAATGAAACATTATAACAAAGCTAAGTACTGTCAATCTCCTTCAAGAATGCCACATTATAAGTAAGAACCAGTGCTATCAATTCCATTCAGAAATCCCACCTTTAAAATAACCTAGATGTCATCATTCCTTTCAGGAATACCATAGTACGAGTAAACTAAGTATTGTCAATCCCCTTCAGGAATTTCACATTATAAGTAAACTACAGTACTGATAATCCCTTCAGGAATGCCACATTATAAGTAAGCTGCAGTACATTCAATTCCATTCAGGAATGCCACAATATAAATAAACTAAGTACTGCAATCCCCTTCAGGAATGCCACAATATAAATAAGCTAAGTACTGCAATCCCCCTTCAAGAATGTCACATTATAAGTAAGCTGCAATACTGTCAATCGGCTTTAGGAGTGCCACATTATGAGTAAGCTATAGTACTGTCAAACCCCACCAGGAATGTCATATTATAAGAAAGCTACTGTATTGTCAATGGTCTTCAGAGAGGCAATATTGTAATTAAGCTAAGTACTGTCAACTCCCTCTGTGGTGGTGCAGCGGTAGCATTGTTGCCTCACAGCAAGAGGTTCTCCCGTTTGATTCTCAGCTAGTGTGTGGGGATTGCCTTCTGTGTGGAGTCTGCATGTCCTCCCCGCGGGTCGAGTGGCATTCCGAAAGACATGCGTGAATGGGCGTACCTTCGCTGAAGGTTGGGCGTCGAGCTGGCAACTCAGCATTGTGAAAATCTACTGCCAATCATTAGCAGACTGGAGTTCCGCTGTTGCAACCCCTAACCGGGAAAAGCCGAAAGACAACAACAACTGTCAACTCCCTTCAGGAATGCCTCACTGTAAGTAAACTACATGCATTACAAATAAGTAAGCCATGGTGGTGCAGTGGTAGCGTTGTCACCTGACAGCAAGAGGTTCTCCTGTTCGATTCTCGACTGGAGCGCCTTCTGTGTGGAGTCTGCATGTCCTCCCCGCGGTCGAGTGGCATTCGAAAGACATACATGAATGGGCGTGCCTTCATTGAAGGTTGGGCATCGGGCTGGCACCTCAGTACCATAAAAAATCTACTGCCAATCATTAGCGGACCGGAGTTCCGCTGTGGCGACCCCTAACTGGGAAAAGCTGAAAGAAGAACTGTCATTTCCCTTCAGAATGTCACATTATACTTAGGCTTCAGTACTTTTTATCCTTTTTAGGAATGCCACATTATAAGTAAGCTAGGTGCTGTCAACCCCCTTCAGGAATGTTATATTATAAGTAAGCTAAAGTTCTGTCAGTTCTGTTCAGAGTACCCCATTATAAGTAAGCTAAGTACCGTCAGTCACCTTCAGGGATGCAATATTATAAGAAAGCTACATTATTCAATTCCGGTCAGGAATGCCATGTTATACGTAAGGTAAGTTACTATGAATTCCATTCAGGAATGCAACCTTATAGGTGAGGAACAGAACTGTCAATCCCTTTCAGGAATGACACATTCTAACTAATCTACACTACTGTCAATTCCATTCAGGAAGGCCACATTATAAGTAAGCTAGGAACTTTCAATCTCCTTCAGGAATGTTACATTATAAGTAAGCTACAGATCTGTCAATTCCAGCCAGAAGTACCACTCTGTAAGTAAGCTAAGTACTATCAATCACCTTCAGGAATGTCACTTTTCATTTAAGCAACAGTACTGTCAATTTCCTTCAGGAGCCCTGCATTATAAGTAAGTTATTTACTGTCAGTCTTCTTCAGGAATGCCACATTGTAAGTAAACTACAGTACTGACATTCTCCTCAGGAATGCCACATTATAGCTAAGCTACTGAACTGTCAGTCTCCATCAGGAATGCCGCATTATAAGTAAGGTACAGTACTGTGAATTCCATTCTGGAATGCTGCATTATAAGTAAGGTAAATTACTGTGAATTTCATTCAGGAATGCCACATTATAGGTAAGGTACAGAACTATCAATCCCTTTCAGGAATGTCACTTTCTAACTAATCTGCAGCACTGTCAGTTCCATTCAGGAATGCCACATTATAGGTAAGGTACAGAACTGTCAATCCCTTTCAGGAATGTCACTTTCTAACTAATCTGCAGCACTGTCAATTCCATTCAGGAATGCTACATTATAATTAAGCTGCAGTACTTTCAATTCCCTTCAGGAATGCCACATTAACTGTTAGGTACACAACTGTCAATCACCTTTATGAATGCCACAGTATAACTAATCAACAGCCCTGCAATTTCCATTCAAGAATGCTGCATTATAAGTAAGCTACAATACTTTAAATTCCCTTCAGTAATTCCACATTATAGGAAAGCCAAGTACTGTCATTCCCCATCAGGAATGTCACACTATATGTAAGGTACCGTATTGTCAATCTAGTTTAAAAATGGCACATCAGACAGCTGTACCCTCCAAGAAGAAGTACAGAACTAACTGAAAAAAACAACAACCCTGGTGGAATTACAATATCAACAGGCTGTATAACACAAGGAAGAAAATCATGGCAAAAATGAGGTGGTGTAGCACCCGGCAAGATAAAAACACTTATCAAACAATACAAATAACACAGAGGACAAACAAAGTCTACCAAATCCATCGTTGAGGAACAGGTCCTTAATGCTCTCACTAAGGCCAAGAACACTACAGCAATGGGCACAGACAATATCCCAGGATGCCTTCTAAATAGCATGAATCATGACCTATCAGGCCCTTTGGCATTGATATTTAACTGTAGCCTCCTAAAAGGCTTCATGCCTCATGAATAGAAAACTGCAACAGACATCCCTTTGCACAAAGGTAGGGCATCTACAGACCCTGAAAACTACAGACCCATATGTCTCACTTGTCTCATATGCAAAGCCATGGAAATAATCATCATGGAAGTGATAAGTAATGATATAGGAAAGCTCCAGACACTGGACCCAACTCAATTTGGTTTCATCAAGGGCAGGTCATACCTACTCAACCCAGTGGACTTCTTTGAGAAGATCACCAAAGCAATGGATGAGGGCAAAATGGCTCACATTGCTTACCTTGACCTGGCCAATGCATTTGACACAATACCCCCACTCAGTCATTGTTGACAAAGTTAAGAGGTTTGGAACAAATCCTTATGTCACCTGGTGGATAGCCAGCTGGTTCACAGACAGAACCCAAGAAGGTAAAAAAGGGGAGTCCACCTCTGCAAAGAGGTTAGTCATTAGAAAAGTTTCTCATGGATCAGTCCAGGGACAGCTCCTTTTTGGCCAATATCAATGTCCTCTGGTTAACTAAATTTGCTGATGATTGCAAATTAGGAGATGTCATTGAATTGTTCACTGAAACAAATGTTCTCTAGGAAGGGCTGACACAGCAAACAACTGCAAAGAAGTTCTTAATAGTATCCTTTGGGAGGTTGTTCACCCCTGGTAACTATCATATTGACAACACACCTCTAAAAATTGACCGAGAAGTCGGGGACTTGGGGGCGAAGATATACAGTAATCTAACCTTTCATCATCAAATGTATATAGTAGTGAGGAAATCATTCGATGTTGCGCAACTTATAAACAATGGTATGGCATCTAGATCCAACAAAATCATTGTTCCACTGTATTTGGCATTCGTCAGACCTATAACTGAGTACAATGCCCCATTTGATATGTGCCTAACCAGGCATATCCAACAACTGTAACATCCACAGAGGTTCCTCACTAAATGAATACAGGATGTAAGTAACATGTCCTGTGCAGACCGCTTCAATGCCCTGTCCTTGTATTCTGTCTCCTATGGGCTGTTGAGGGGAGATCTATGCCTGGCATACAATGCATTGTCAGACCCCACTTTGATGGCCTTCTGCATAAAAGCAAAATAAGCAGCACCAGAATGCCCCATTTTAAGGACTTAAACCTTGCCTGTGATGTAGATAGGACCTGCCAGAGAGATAGGTATATAGACCCGAGATTACCCCTTCGCTGTAGTAGGCTCTCCATCCATGTGAAGTAGACTTCCTTCCTCCCTAAACCAGTTCAAGTGTAACTTGGATAATTGGATGGGGAACAGGACATTCATCCTTGGTTTGGTACCTATGTCTCTAATGGACACAGGCAACCTGTAAATGGTTCATCTCCTAGGGGATGCATGACAAGGATTAAAATGGCCATAGTGGTTGTTAGCCTCAGAAACACCTATAAAATTATGAACTTATAAGTAAGCTACGGTACTGTCAATCCCCTTCAGGAATGCTACATTATAACTAAGCTAAAGTACTGTCAATCACCTTCCTGAACTCCACATTATAATTAAGATACAAAACTGTCATCCTCTTTAATACTGCCACATTATAATTAAGCTACAGTACTGTCAATAACCTTCAGGAATACCACATTTTAAGTAAGTTGCATTACTATTAATTTGCTTCAGGAATGTCACATTATAAGTAACATAAGTACTGTCAATCCCCTTCAGAAATACAACATTATAAGTAACCTACAGAACTGTCCATCTCCAAGAAATTCAGCATTATAAGTAACCTACCTTCCCTTCAGAAATCACACATTACAAGTAAGCTACAGTACATATTCACTTTCAGGAATGCCACATTAAAACTAATCTATAGCACTGTCAATCCCCTTCAGTGATGACACATTATAGGAAATCTAAGAACTTTCAGTTCTCTATAGGAATGCCCCATTATAAGTAAGCTACAGCAGTTTCAATCACCTTCAAGATTGGCACATTATAAGTAACTGTCAATCCCTTTCAAGAATGCCACATTACAGCCAAGCTACAGTATTGACAATTCTCTTCAGGAATGCCATTATATGTAAGCTACATAACTGTCAATCCCTTCAGGAAAGACACACATTAAGTAATCTACAATACATTCAATCCCCTTCAGGAATGCAACATTATTAGTAAACTACAGTACTATTAATCCATTTCAGGAATGACACATTATAAGTAAACTAACTACTGTCAATCCCGTTCAGGAATGCCATATTAGAAACAAGCTATAGTACTTTCATTTGTCTTCAAGAATGCCACATTATAAGTAAGCTACAGTACTGTCAATTCCCTTCAGGAATGCTACATTATAAGTAAGCTACAGTAATGTCCATTCCCTTCAGGAATGACACAAATGCAAACCAGTGGCAGGAGTTTCTGCAACCATTCACAAACTGCACCACACCACAACTAAATGACCCAAAAACTATATCTTACGGGAAGCAGAAAGAGTGAGGAAGACACTTAAAAACCAAAAGAACTCCTAAAACATCAACAAACTCTCTGGCCACTATAAAATAATTGGCCAAGCATGCTTTTGAAGGTATAACTTTTATGACATTTATATTTTTGTATTAGATACACTAAATCAGTTTGCTGATCATTTTAATAATGCACTTTAATGTAAAGACGTTAAGTGACAGATTGGCCTAGAAGCAGAAAACCTGGACTTAACGGTGACATTAATATTAAATGTTTATTGAAGAACAAACTCTGTTAATAGGAGTTGGCACATTAAATTTAATGAGATGGAAGATGTTCAAATTAAGTAAAATTGTGGGGATGGGTTGGTTTACCATGAAAACATGTGCCACATTTTACATCATATGATATTTAATGTAAGATTTTAATTTATGTGGCTGTTCTGACAAAGTTCTTAGTGTAATTAAAAGAACAAAAGAGCTTAACATTATTTTATACTGGCTAGTGAGTTTCTTGATGTTCGAGCACTTTTTTTTTCACATATTATAAGTAAGCTACAATACTGTCAGTCCTCATTAG
Source organism: Protopterus annectens (assembly GCF_019279795.1). Lineage (NCBI taxonomy): Eukaryota > Metazoa > Chordata > Ceratodontiformes > Protopteridae > Protopterus > Protopterus annectens. The sequence continues at coordinate 396,108,310 of NC_056741.1, read as the reverse complement.
GATACCCCATTACAAAAAAGTTATTGTACTGTTAAGTTCAAGAATTCCACATTATAATTAAGCTACAGTACTCTTAATCCCTTTCAGGACTAAGCCGCGGTGGTACAGCGGTAGCGTTGTCGCCTCACAGCAAGAGGTTCTCCCATTCGATTCTCGGCTGGAGCACCTTCTGTGTGGAGTCTGCATGTCCTCCCTGCGGTCAATTGGCATTCGAAAGACATGTGTAGGGTGTGCCTTCGTTGAAGGTTGGACATCGAGGTGGCACCTCGGCACCGTAAAAATCTACTGCCAATCATTAGTGGACCGGAGTTCCGCTGTGGAGACCCCTAACCAGGAAAAGCCAAAAGAAGAACAACAACTCTTAATCCCTTTCAGGAATGACACATTACAAGTAAGCTGCAGTACTGTTAATCATCTTCAGGAATGCCACCAGTAAGATAAGCATTGTTAATCCCCTTTAGGAAAGCAACATTTTCAGTTAACTACAGAAATGTCAATCCCCCATCAGAAATGCCATATTATAAGTAAGCTACGTACAGTCAATAACCTTCAGAAATGCAACATCAGAAGTAAGCTACAGTATTGTCAATTGCCTTCAAGAATGCCACACTGTAAGTAAGCTAAAGAACTGTCACTCCCTTTTATGATTGCCACATTATAAGAAAGCCACAGTACATTTAATTCCCTTCAGGAATGCCACATTATAAGTAAGCTACAGTACAGTCAATAACCTTTAGAAATGTCACATTATATGTAGCTACAGTACTGCTAATCCCTTTAAAGAACGTGACATTGTAAGTAAGCTACAGTGCTCTCAATTCCATTCAGGAGTGCCACATTATAAGTAAGCCACAGTACAATAATTCCCCTTCAGGAATGCTACAGTTTCAGTAAACTTCAGTACTGTCAATCCCCTTCAAGAATGCCACATTATAAGTAAGCTACAATGCTATCATCTCCCTTCAAGAGTGCAATAGTATATGTACATATGCTACAATACTGTCAATTCCTTTCAGGCATGAAGCTTCACAAGTAAGTTCCTGAAAGGGATTGACAAGTCCCTTCAAGAATAACACAAGTACAAACCAATGGCAGGAGTTTTGGCAGCCATTGACAAACTGCACCACATTACAACTAAATAACTCAAAAACTGTAGCTTAGGGGAAGCAGAAAGAGCAAGGAAGACACTTAAAAAACAAAATAACTCGAACATCAACAAACTCTCTGGCCATTTAAAATAATGTTAAGAGCTTTCATCTTGGCCATACATGCTTCTGAAGGTATACATTAAAAAAATATACATTTTTTTGTATTAGTGACAGTAAATCAGTGTTTGTTTGTTGATCATTTTAATAATGCACTTTAATGTAAAGAAGTAAAATGGCAGATTGCCCTAGAAGCAGACAAAAAACCTGGACTGAGTGCCATTAATACTTAATGTTTACTGATGGGCAATCTCTGTTTATAGGAGTTGGCACTTTTAAGTCTAATGAGATGGAAGATGTTCAAATTAAGTAAAATTGTGGGGAGTGGTTGGTTTATTGTGAAAATGTGACAACGAAAGATTTTCATTGATGTGGTTGTTCTGATGAAGTTCTGTTTTGCACTGCCCCCTGAGTTTCTTGATGTTCAAGGAATTTTTTGTTTTTCCACATATGTGTAAGCTAGCTGCTGTCAATCAATTTCAGGGATGCAGCATTAAAAGTAAGCTACAGCACTGTCAGTTCCATTCAGGAATGCCACATTATAAGTAAGCTACAGAACAATCAATCCCCTTCAGGAAGGCCTACAGCACTGTTTTTTCAGTTCAGGAATGTCATATTATAGGTAAATTAAGTGCTGTCAATCCCCTTCAGAAATGTCATAATATAAGTAAGCTGAGTGCAGTCAATCCCCTTCAAGAATGCCACTTTATAAGCAAGCTACAGTACTATCAATCTAATTCAGGAATGTCACATTATACATAAACTAAGAGCTGCCAATCCCATCCAGGAAAGTAAGCTACAGTCTTTTCAATTCCCTTCAAGAATGCCACATTGTAAGTAAGCTAAAGTCTAGTAATCCTCTTCAGGAATGCCACATTATAGCTAAGCTGTTGTACTGTGAATCATCTTCAGGAATGCCACATTGTAAGTCAGCTGCACTACTATCAAACTTTGTCGGGAATGTAACATCATAAGTAAGTTCAGAACTGTCAATCTCCTTCAGGAAAACCACATTATAAACAAGCTTCAATACTTTGCATTCCCTTCAGGGATGCCACATTATAAGTAAGCTAAAGACTATTAATGCTCCACAGAAATGCCACATTATCAGTATCTACAGTACTGTCAGTTCCCCCTTCAGGAATGCCCCATTATAGGTAAACCACAGTATTGTCAATCACCTTCGTGACAGCCACATTATAACTAAGCAGCAGTACTGTGAGTTGTCTTCAGGAATGCCACATTATAAGTTAGCTGCAGTACTATCAAACCTCTTCAGGAATGCAACATTCTAAGTAAGTTCACTACTGTCAATCTGCTTCAGGAAAGCTATATTATAAACAAACAACAGTACTGTCCATTCCCTTCAGGAATGATATATTATAAATTAGCTAAGTACTCTCAATCCCCTTCAGGAAAGCAGCATTAGAACTAAGCTACATTACTGTTATTTCCATTCATAAATGTCAGATAATGACCAATTAGGGAAACCATCGTAAAAAACTTCTCAAAAGCCAACTTCACACTTCTTAAGACAGAAGTGGCAAACTTCATGACACCCATGCAGATGGACAATAGAGGTATGACTGCCAAATCCTACACAAATGCACTTTATAAGCACTTACACGAGTGCATGGATCATGCTATCCCTAATACAACCAAGATGTTATCCTCCAAAAAAAGGAAGCCAATCTGGTGGTCCTCTGCCATAAACAAACTCTACAACAGAAGAAAGAAACTGTTGCAAAAATGAGTAAAATCCCATGACTGGAGGAACTCCCTGGTCAACCTCAGTAAGAAGCTGAGATCCCTCATAAAATACTCCAAAGCTAGTTACGAAAACAAAATTGCCACTGACTCTAAAGACAACCACAAAGCATTCTATAGCTATGTCAAGAATCTAAATGGGAACACTCAGATCTGCTCTGAGTTACAGCATAATGGCACTAAATATACAGAACCAACTGATATTGCCAACATCCTAGCAGATAGGTTCAGTGCTAACTTTACCCCCCTCTCACCCCCTAGAGGGCACCTCTCTATACCGGAAGAATACAAAGTTCCTATAATCATTGCTGCACAGGTAAAAAACACACTCTCCAAAGCCAAGAACACAGCATCCATGGGACCTGACAATATCCCAGGCTGCGTTTTACATGAACTACAGAATGAACTGGCACCCTACCTAAGTACCATGTTCAATCATAGCCTCACCTCAGGCTTTGTACCCACTAAATGGTGCACCGCGACAGTTATCCCACTCCACAAAGGGGGGGAGCCACGACAGACCCCGGGAACTACCGCCCCATTAGCCTGACGAGCCTGGTCTGCAAGGCTATGGAATGTATCATCATGGAACTTATAAACAAAGACATTGGTAATCTCCAAACTCTGGACCCTACTCAGTTTGGATTTGTAAAAGGCAGATCATGTCTCCTAAACCTGATTGACTTCTTTGAAGCAGTCACCAAAGCCATAGATGATGGTAAAATGGTTCACACAGCTTATCTAGATCTCGCCAAGGCTTTCGACACCATCCCCCACTCTGGAATTATAGATAAGCTCACTAAACTAGGTATAAATCTTTATGTCATAAGATGGGTTGCCAACTGGCTCATGGACAGAACCCACACTGTGAAAGTAGCGGATTCCAAATCCGACATCAGACCAGTGACAAGTGGAGTACCACAGGGTTCAGTCCTGGGTCCTCTCCTGTTTGGTATCTACTTCTCTGAAGTGCAGGCCAACACAGAAGGTTTTTGGCTAACAAAGTTTGCAGATGACTGCAAACTAGAAGCCATAATCGAAACTCCTAACAATGTGGACAAACTACAAAAGGGCCTCACTGAGACAGATTCCTGGTGTCAAAGCCATGGCCTGAAGCTTAATGCCAAAAAGTGTATTGTCATTCCCTTTGGTAAAAACTCTGTACCCATGAACTACCACATAGCTGGTAGTCTACTTAACACTGAAAGTGTGATAAGAGACCTTGGGACACAGGTGGACAGTAGTCTCTCCTTTGATAATCACATTGCCACAGTGGTCAGGAAATCCTTCTATGTGGCTCATCTCATCACAAAAGGATTCTCATCCAGAAAAAAAGAGGTCATTGTTCCCCTCTACTCATCACTCATTAGACCCATTATAGAGTACAATGCCCCTTTTGGTATGTACCTCACAAGACATCAACAACAACTGTAAAGACCACAGAAATACCTCACAAAGAGGATTACTGGCCTCAAACAGATGCCCTATGCAGACCGTCTCAAAAAACTACAGCTTTACTACATCGCATATTGCCTACTCAGGGGCGATCTCTGCCTAACATACAAAGCTATGTCAAACCCAGAGCTGTTGGACATGCTCCACTTAAAGAAATCCCAATCCCTCCGAGCTACACGCTCTAGAGACCTTAACCTTGTCACCACAATAAACAGAACATGCTGGAGGGATAGATTCCTGTCCCAGAGACTTCCCATACTCTGGAACAGACTACCTATCTATGTCAAACAGAGCTCCTCATTAGCACTCTTCAAGAAAAATCTTGATGATTGGATGGGAAATGGGAAATTCACCCCGGGGATCACTTCTGTGGCTCTGCTCGACAGGGGCATAGGAAAATAATTTTCTTGGGTGGCAAAAGCCAGGGTACATTTTTTGGCTAAGCTTGTATGGGCCCTAGGGCCGATAGCCTAGTGCCTCCCTATGATCCTATGAACCTATAATAACAGAGAAACAGTACTGTCAATCTCCTTCAGAATGCTAAATTACAAGTAAATTACAATACTCTCAGTCATCTTCTGGATTGCCACATTATAAGTAAGTTAAGTACTGTCAATCCCCTTCAGAAATGCCAATTTATAAGTAGGCTACAGTATTGACAATTCCCTTAAGGAATGCCACATTAAGCAAAGTACTGTCAGTCCCCTTCGGGAAAGCCACAATTTAAGAAAGCTACAGTGCTGTCAGTCATACCTCTCAACCTCTTAGAGCAAAATATCTAGACAAAACCTAAAATGATGGGGGGACAAATAGGGACAGATTTTAAATATTGCTCTTACAAACTTAGAAAGTTGCTAAAAATAATAGGTTTTGCATTAGCATGAATTTTCTGAAGGATATGAAGTCTTAAACTCAAATGTTTGTCATTATTTAATGACTTCAATCCTCAGGTATTTGCCAGAAAAGTACAGATTTTAGGAGGAACACACCAAAAATATGAGGCAAAAATCTGGACACTCTACAAAAAGCTGTACAGTTGAGAGGCGTGATGTCAATCCCCTTCAGGAATGTTCCATTATAACTAAGCTCAAGTAGTATTAATCCCCTACAGGAATGCCACATTATACATAAGCTACTATATAGTTAATTCCCTTCAAGAATGCCATATTAGAAGTAAGCTTCAGTATTGTTAGTCATCTTCAGGAATGCCACATTATAATTATGCTAAGTATTGTCAATTCCCTTCAGGAATACCATATATTAAGTAAGCTATAGTATTGTTACTTCCCTTCAGGAAAGATACATTATAAGTAGGCTATAGCACTGTCAATTCCATTTTCAGGAATGCCATGTTATAAGTAAGATATATTACTGTCAACCCCTTTAGGAATATCACATTATAAATAAGTTAAAGTACTAATAATCTCCTTCAGGAGTGCCAAAATATAACTAAGCTACAGCACTGTCAACGCCTTTCATGAATGCCACATTTTAAGTAAGCTAGAATACTGTCAATCTACTTTAGGAATGCTGTATCATAAGCAAGCAAGAACATTGTCAATATATTTCAGCAATACAAAATTATAATTAATCTAAAGTACTTACAATCCCCTTCAGGAATGCTACATTAGAACAAAGCTACAGTATAGTCAATTACCCTCTGGAATGCCAAATTACAGGTAAGATACAGTACTGTCAACCCTTTTCAGGAATGCCACAAATATAAGTAATTGTCAAGCCCCTTAAGGAATGTCACATTTTAAATGAGTGACAATACTGTCAAGTCCCTTTAGGAATGCCAAATTATAAGTAAGTTAAGTACTTTTAATCTCTTTCTGCATTGCCACATTATATGTAAACTGCAGTACTATCAACCCTCTTCACCAATGCAATGTAAGCTACACAAATGGTATGCACATTATAAGTAAGCTACAGTACTGTCAGTTCTAGTCAGGAATGCCATATTATAAGTATTCAGGTACTTTCCATCCCCTTCACAAATGCCACACTATAACTATGCTATAGCACTGACACTTCTGTTTAGAAATGTCAAAATATAAGTAAGCTAGATACCGTCCATTCCTTTAGGAATGCCACATTATAAGTAAAGTACAGTACTGCCAATTCCTTTCAGGAATGCCACATTATAAGTAAAGTACAGTATTGTCAATTCCTGTCACAAATGCCACATTATAATTAAGCTAAGTGCTGTCAATCCCCTTAAGGAATGCCACATTATAAGTAAAGTACAGTACTGTCAATTCCTTTCAGAAATGCCACATTATAAGTAAAGTACAGTATTGTCAAGTCCTTTCACAAATGCCACATTATGCGTAAGCTGTAGTTCTATCAATTCCCGTCAGAAATGCTGTCACTCTCCTTCAGGAATGTCACATTTGAAGTGATCTTCAGCACAGTCTATTTCCTCCAAGAATGTGACATTATAAGCAAGATATAGTATTATTAATCCCCCTCGGGAATGCCACATTACACTGGAAAAAAAACACAATACTGTAAATACGTTTCAGTAATGACACATTATAATTATGCTATGGCACTCTCAACCCACTTCTGGAGTGCCACATTATAAGTAAGTTAAGTAGTGTCAATCCCCTTCAGGAATGCTGCATTATAAATAAGTCACAGTACCATCAATTCCCTTCAGGAATGCCACATTATAAGTAAGCTACAGTACTGTCAATCCCTTCAGGAATGCCAGATTATAAATAAGCTAAAGTATTATCATTTCCCTTTAGGAATGCCACATTATAAGTAACTACCGTACTGTCAATCCCTTCAGGAATGCCATGTTATACATTAGCTACAGTACTGTCGATCACCTACAGGAATGCCGCATTATAAGGAAGCTTCAGTACTGTCAATTCCTTTCAGGAATGTCACATTATAAGTAAGCTAAATACTGTCAGTCCCCTTCAGGAATTACACATTTTAACCAATTTACAGCATTCTTAATTTTGGTTAGGAATACCACATTATGAGTAATCTACAGTACTGTCCATTCCCTTAAGGAATGCCACATTATAATTAAACTGCAGTACTATCAACCACTTCCTGAATGCAACATGGTATGTATGCCGCAGAACTGTCATTTCCCTTCAGTAATCACACATTAATCCTGCCAATCCCTGTCGGCATCTCCACATTATATGAATGCTACAGTACTTTCAATTCTGTTTTTGAATGCAACATTAAAGGCTAGAGTATTGTCAATCCCCTTCAGAAGGGCCGCATTATAAGTAAGCTACAGTATTTGCAATTGCCTTTAGGAATGCCACATTATGAGTGAGCTAAGTACTGTCCATCCTCTTCAGGAATTCCACAGTATAAGAAAGCTGCAGTACTGCCATCCCTCTTTGTACACTACAGTGCTATCAATCCCCTACAGGAATGCCACATTATAAAGAAGATACAGTACTACTAATCCCCTACAGTAATGCCACATTAGAACTAAGATTCAGTACTGTCAATCACCTTCAGGAATACCACATTGTAAGTAAGCTACAGTATTATTAATCACTTTCAGGAATGCAGCATAATAAGTAAGCTACAGTATTATTAATCACTTTCAGGAATGCAGCATAATAAGTAAGCTACAGTATTATTAATCACTTTGAGGACTGCAGCATAATAAGTAAGCTATGGTACTAACATCTCCTTCCCAGAATGTCACATTTTATATAAGCTACAGAACTGTCAATCCTCCTCAGAAATGCCACATTACAAGTTAGATACAGTACTGTCAATCCCTTTCAGAAATGCCACAATATAAGTAACTCTCAATCCCCTTCAGGAATGCCACCTTATAACTAAGCTACAATATTGTCAATTGTCTCTGGAATTCCACATTATCATTAAGTTAGGTACTGTCATTAGCCTTCGGCTTTGCCAGATTATATGTAAACTGCAGTACTATCAACCACTTTATGAATGCAGCATTTCAGTATGCTACAGTACTGTCAATTACCACAGGAATGCTACATTATAGGTAAGCTACACTACTGTCTATCGCCTTCAGGAATGCCATATGCCATATTATAAGTAAAATAAGTACTATCAATCCTCTTCAGGAATGCCACATTATAATTTATTTATTTATTTTATTTATTTTACATTTGTTGATTGGGCTAGTCTAGCTGGATATATGTCCATTTTCAGTAGAGGCCCGGGGAGAAAAGCTCCAATGGTTATAACAAGTTAAACAGAGATAGGCAATACAATACTAAAATGTGAAGACAGAGCTAGTTAATACGATATACACAATATAGTTGGAGCAAAAAACAAAAGTATAATAGACAAATGTCTTATAATTTTTTTTTTTTTTTTTTTGTTACAATAGTCATACAGTATGTAAGAGATAACATATATCTTTATAGATGTTATATAAAGGTAGACCTATCAAGGGTATAGGGCGCAGAGATTGTAAGAATTATGGAAGAAGAAAAGATAGAGAGGAAGAAGCAGAGTAAATCCAGGTTGTTGCAGAAGCATAGCCAGTGTTTATTGAGATGAATTTTCAGTTGTCTTTTAAAAAGTGGGAGAGAGGACAAAGGTAAGATATCAGAGGGTAGTTTGTTCCACGTTTTTCCAACAGAGTTGGAAAAGAGACAGTCACCTGCAGAGTTATTGGGTTTGGTTATATTAATCAGTAGTTTGTTGGAAGAGCGTAAATGTTTCAGGTTATTGTATGGTGTGATGAGGTTAGAGAGTATAGGTATTTTAGTTGGTTGGTATAAGATCTTGTGAGCTATTAAGAACTGTTGAAGTATGAGTTGGTTTGGAAGTTCAAGCCAATCTAGTTGTCTTAGGTTCAGGCAGTGGTGAGTTCTAAATGGGGATCCTGTAGCAAATTTAGCAATATTATAGTAAGATGTTGATAGTTTCTTGAGGGTGCTTTTGGAGAGATTTGTGTATATGGGGGAAGCATATAGAAGAGTAGAGATGAGGTGAGATCTGGCTAAGGTGGTCCTTGCTTCAGGTATAAGGAATGGTTTGATTCTGTAAATGGATCCGATTTTTTTATTCACTAATTTTATTGTGTTGTTGATGTGAGAGTCAAAGCTGAGATTATTGTCAATAGTTATTCCTAAAAGTTTAGTAGTTGAATCTGGAGAAATAAGAGTGCTATCAGTGGAAGTAAGAGTGAAGTTGAGTGGGGCAGATTTACGGGAAGGTGAGACAGTGGTAAAAGCTTTTTGTGTGAGTGACTGGAGTTCAGTTTGTGAATTAGCAGTGCAGATTATACTAGAATCATCTGCACATTGTATGCAGGTAGTGTTTGGGATAGCTGATTGGAGGTCATTAATAAAGATAGAAAATAGAAGGGGGCCTAGGACAGAGCCTTGAGGTACACTTAAAGAAATAGGAAGGAGATTAGATAGTGCATTTTTCCAGGGAACTGCTTGCTGACGGTTTTCTAGGTAAGATGTAAACTAAGTTAAGGAAGGAGGATCAAGTGAGAGAGATTTTAGTATGTGTAGAAGTTTATGGTTAACCATGTCGAAAGCTTTAGATAAGTCAATGAAGACTGAAGATGATAGGTTATTATTGTTGTGGTTATAGTTGATGGAGTTGGTAAAGGAGAGTAATGCTGTGGTAGTACTGTGGGAAGGTCTGAATCCATGCTGACAGTTAGCATGTAGGTTGTTTTGCAGAAGGTGGTTAAGAAGTTGCTTATGGATACATTTTTCCATGATTTTAGCTATAGGTGATAGAAGTGCTATGGGACGAAAGTTTGAGAAGTCATTAGACTTACCCCCTTTGTGTAGTGGGATGATGTGAGATATCTCCCAGATAGAGGGGAAAATTCCTTAATTTATGGATCTATTTATCAGAATAGAAATGGGATAGTCAATCGCTTTGGCTCCTATATGCAAGAATTCTGTAGGGAGTTTGTCTGCAGAGGGGGTGGTAGGTCTTAGTTTTTGGAGCAGTGATAAGATGAAGGAGGTAGATACAGGTTATAAGTGAAAGGAAGGAGGTGGATTTAAAGTAGGTTAAAGTAGCTTAGAGGTGTTGGGAGATAGGTGACTAGCAAGAGTTTGGATAATATTAGTGAAGAATGAATTAAAGTCATTGGCTATTTGTGTGAGATTTTGTGGATTAGAGTCCTGAGGGTTAGGTGTGATAGACTGGCCTGGGGTAAAAGATTATTAATGCTGGCCCAGAATTTTTTAGGTTCCTTTTTGGAGGTTTGTTGTAATTGAAGGTAATAGTTCTTTTTGTCTGCCAGGATGGCAATCTTTGTACTGTTTCTAAGCTCTCTGAAGTTTTGGCGGTCAGTTAGATTTTTAGTGGTACGCCATTTAGCCCAAGATTTGTTTCTGAGAATGATTTTTTGCCTAGTATTATTGGTCAGCCAGGGTGCTGCTATAGCTTTGGTTCTAATAGTTCGACTAGGGGCATGGTGATCCAGGATAGCTAAGAATGTGGAATTGAAGTATTCTACTGCTTCATTAAGTGGGAGATATTTTAGTGGGGACCAATTACATTGTATTAATTCAGCTAGAAAATGTTCAGAGTTAAATTGCTTTTTTGAACGTAGTGTTCTGTAAGTGGTAGGTAAAATTAGGTTGGTTTTATGTCTAATTACATAAGTAAGTGAGTGGTCGCTTAGATCATCTGGGAGGGTACCTGATTGGTAGGTTTGTTGAGGAGTATTAGTAAGAATCCAGTCTAAGGTGGCTTCATTGTTGTTGGTTTTATTAGTTCTAGTGGGACTATTAATGAGTTGTATAAAGCCATGTAGGTTTATATGGGAGGTGGGGTTTTTACTATTACAGGAATACCAATCAATGTTGAAATCGCCTAGGACTAGTGTTTCTTGAGCGAGGTAGGTGGAGAGTGAACTGGGGATGCATTCGAGTGCGTTGATGTTATTTCCTGGGGGAAGATAAACACATATGATATTTATGGCTTTACTACTGTTGACTTGAGTTTGGAGCTGATTACCTCGGCATGATAATCTAGGCTAAGAGTCTGATGTATAATACTAATTTGGAATTGTGCTTTATAGAGAATTGCTACCCCTCCTCCCTTTTTTGCAGTGTGATCGAGTCTAATGATGTTATACCCGGGTGGGGTGATTTCATTGTCTTTGATGGTAGGCTTTAGCCATGTTTCAGTTAAACATAAAATATCATATTGATGGATTTCTAGAAGGGCATGGACTTGAGTGATTTTATTACAAATACTTTGTATATTGAGATGGGCAATAGAGAGAGAGTTGGTTGGTATGGTAGATGATAGAGAAGTAGCTTTTTCTTGTCTTTTGTAGGTATTGGTATTGGTACAAAGGATTAATATCTCCATCCAACAGTAAGTGGAGGAGTTTAAAATCTTTTGGCTGGGGAAGTTTGTGAAAGCTGTTGATTAATTTCTTAGATTTTGGTTTACTTAATTTGAAGTATGCTAGTCTGTGGTATTTAGCTAGTAGGTAGTTGGGTTGAGTAGTGAGATTTAAGAAGGTATGAGAGAAAGTTGATATAGGTGTAGAGGCATGCTTAGATGGAAAAGGAAGAGTAGAGTAAAGTGGGTATTCATAGAAGGTTAAGAGGTAGGTAGTAATGGGAGAAGAAAAAAGTGATAAGCAGATAAGCAGTTTAAGTTGTGGAGGGATAAGTGTTGTGAACATTTTAAATTATTGGGGAGGTGAGCAAGGAAGAGACAGGTAGATTGTAGTTCTAGAGGAGTAGTAGTAGTTTGACTTTAAGTAAATAGGGGAGGAGGTAGGTTAGTTAATTAGTGGGTGTGATGTTCAGTAGAAAAGGTTGAATGAGTATATGATATAAGTATAAGATATAAGTAAGCTACAGTACTGTGACTCCTCTTCAGGAATGCCACAAGACTGTCAATCACATTCAGGAATGCCACATTTTAAGTAAGCTAAGCACTGTCAGTCACTTTCAGGAATGCCACATCATAAGTAAGGCACAGAACTGTCAGTCACCTTAAGAAATTCCATGTTATAAGTAAGCTACAGCACATTGAATTCCAGTCAAGAATGGCACATTATAAGTAAGTCAGGGACTGTCCATCCCTTACAGAAATGCCACCGTATAAATAAGCTACAGCACTGTCACTTCCATTCAGGAATGCATATTATAAGTAAGCTAAGTACTGTCAATTCCCTTCAGGAATACCACGTTATAAGTAAGCTAAGTGCTGTCAGTCATCTTCAGGAATGCCACATTATAAGGAAGGTACAGCAGCATCAAGCTAAATTCAGGGATGCCACGTTATAAGTAAGTTAGGTACTGTCAATTCCCTTCAGGAATACCACGTTATAAGTAAGCTAAGTGCTGTTAGCCATCTTCAAGAATGCCACATTATAAGGAAGGTACAGCAGCATCAAGCTAAATTCAGGGATGCCACGTTATAAGTAAGTTAGGTACTGTCAATTCCCTTCAGGAATACCACGTTATAAGTAAGCTAAGTGCTGTCAGTCATCTTCAAGGATGCCACATTATAAGGAAGGTACAGCAGCATCAAGCTAAATTCAGGGATGCCACGTTATAAGTAAGTTAGGTACTGTCAATTCCCTTCAGGAATACCACGCTATAAGTAAGCTAAGTGCTGTTAGTCATCTTCAGGAATGCCACATTATAAGGAAGGTACAGCAGCATCAAGCTAAATTCAGGGATGCCACGTTATAAGTAAGGTAGGTACTGTCAATTCCCTTCAGGAATTCCACGTTATAAGTAAGCTAAGTGCTGTCAGTCATCTTCAGGAATGCCACATTATAAGGAAGGTACAGCAGCATCAAGCTAAATTCAGGGATGCCACGTTATAAGTAAGGTAGGTACTGTCAATTCCCGTCAGGAATTCCACATTGTAACTAAGCTAAGTGCAATCAATCCCCTTCAGGAATACCAAGTCATAAGTCTGCTACAGTTCTCCCAGTTCCCTTCGGGAATGCCACATTATACGTAAGCTACAGGGCTAACAATTCCCTTTAGTAACGCCTCATGATAAGTAAGCTAAGTGCTGTCAGTCACATTCAAGAATGCCACATTAGAAGTAAGCTACACTACTGATAATTCCCCTTCAGGATTACCATATTATAAGTAAGTTACTCTTTTACTAATTCCCTTCAGGAATACCACATTATAAGTAAGTTAAGTGCTGTCAGTCATCTTCAGGAATGCCACATTATAAATAGACTACAGTACTGTCATTTCCCTTCAGGAATGCTACATTCAAAGTAAGCTTCTGCACAGTCTATTACATACAGGACTGCCAAATTGTATGTGAGGTACAGTACTGTCAATCCCCTTCAGGAATCCCACATTATAAGTAACCTGTAGTACAGTCAACCCACTTCAGGAATGACCCCTATGTCACTAGATGGGTTGCAAACTGGCTCAAGGACAGAACCCACATGGTTAGAATTGCTGGAGCCATGTCAGACTCCAAACCAGTTACAAGTGGCGTCCCACAAGGCTCAGTCCTGAGACCTCTCCTGTTTGGTATATATTTCTCGGAGGTACAGGCCAACACGGAAGGACTGCGGCTGACCAGGTTTGCAGATGACTGTAAACTGGGCGCTATAATCGACTCTCCAGCCGACACAAGCATTCTCCAAAAGGGCCTCATAGAAACAGACAACTGGTGCCAGAGCCATGGCCTCAAGCTAAACGCCAAGAAGTGTATAGTCATCCCCTTTGGCAAAAACAAAGTGCCCACAAATTACCACATAGGTGGTAATCCATTAAGTACGGAAGAAGTAATTAGGGACCTGGGAACCCAAGTTGATAGCAATCTCACATTTGACAACCACGTGACCAAAGTGGTTAGAAAAACATTTTATATAGCCCACCTAATCATGAAGGGATTCACATCTAGATCAGGGGAGGTCATCGTGCCTCTTTACTCATCCCTCATCAGGCCCATAATTGAGTACAATGCCCCTTTTGGGATGTACCTTATCAGACAGCTGCAGCAACTGGAAAGACCCCAAAAGTACCTCACCAAGAGGATCAAAGGGCTCAAACAGATGCCATATGCTGTCTGGTTAAAGAAACTCCAGCTCTACTCAATGGCATACCACCTGCTCAGAGGCGATCTGTGTCTGACGTATAAAGCCATGTCCAACCCGGAATTAATGGACATGCTGCACCTCAGAAAATCCAAATCCCATCGAGCTACGCGCTCGAGAGACTTGAACCTCAGCACTGAAATAAATAGCACATGCTGGAGGGACAGATTCATAACCCAGAGGCTCCTTTCACTCTGGAATAAAATCCCAGTCCAGGTTAGGCAGAGTCCCTCATTGACTCTCTTCAAGAGGAATCTTGATGAGTGGATGGGAGATAGTAGGTTTACCCCAGGTATCACTTCTGTGTCACTGTTAGACAGAGGCACCATATACTAACCTCGAAAAAGGGCATTACAAAATTAATTTAAAATGGGTGGCGAAAGCCAAACACACTCTGGCTAGGCTTATAAATGCCCTAGGGCAAATAGCCTAGTATGAATCTATGAACCTAAAAACCTATGAAACATTATAAGTAAGGTACAGTATAGTCAGTTCCTTTCAGGAATGACACATTATAAGTAACCTGCAGTACTATCAAACCCCTACAGGATTGCATCATTAATAATTAATTTATAATACTGTCAATTTCCTTCAGGAATGCTGCATTGGAAAAAGCCACAGTACTGTCAATACCCTTCAAGAATGGCACATTATAATTAAGCTACAGCACTGTCAACCCCCGTTCAGATATGCCACATTATAAGTAGATTAAGTATTGTCAATCCCCTTCAGGAATGCTACAGTATAAATAAGCCACAATACTGTCAATTCCCTTCTGGAATACCACATTGTAATTAATTTATGTACCTTCAATCCCCTTCAGGAATGCCATATTATAAATAAGAAACATTTCTGCCAAATCCCTTCAGGATTTGCAATTGTTATTAAGCTACAGTACTGTCAATCCCCTTTGGGAATGCAGCATTATAAGTAAGCTACAATACTGTTAGTCCCTTTTTAGGAATGCCACATTTTAGCTAAGCTACAGTACTGTCAAGTGCCTTCAGGAATGCCAAATTATAAGTAAGCTACATTTCTGTCAAACCCTTTATGAATGCCACATTATAAATGAACTCCATTGTCAGTCCCCTTCAGCAGGAATGCCACATTATAAGTAAGCTACATTTTTGTCAGTTGCCTTCAGGGATGCCACATTATAAGTAAGCTACAACACAGTCTCCCCCTTTCAGGAATACCACATTATATGTAAGCTAAGTACGATCAATTTACTTCTGTAATGCTACATTATAAGTAAGCTATAGTACTGTCAATTCCCTTCAGTAATGCCACCTTATAAATGAGTTTCAGTTCAGGAATGCCACATTATAAGTAAACTACAGTACTGTCAATTCCCTGCAGGAATGCCCAATATACGTAAGCTATGTTACTGTCAAACCCCTTGATTAATGACCCATTATAAGTAAGCTAAGTGCTATCAATCTTTTTAATTTCTCCAAATCTTTTGAGTCTCTAATACCATGACAGGAATGGACCACATTCCTAAGTCAAAGCACAATTAAAGTTCATGAAATTAATATTGTTTCAATCTTTGATGTCAGCACATATATATACATATATATATATATATATACATATATATATATATATATATATATATATATATATATATATATATATATACATGCATACACACACATACACACACATATACACAAGCATGCGTACGTACATACATACACACACACACACACACAAGTAAGCACATGCATGAGTGTGTATATATATATATATATATATATATATATATATATATATATATATATATATACACACACACACACACACACACACACACACACACACACACACACACACACACACACACACACACACACACACACACTCACACACACACACAGTTTCATTGTCTGCAATAGACATGCCCTCCTCTGCTTACAGTTACAGCTTTAAACAGCTTCTGTAGAGCACCATTGTTATGTTGTTTATTTGAAGGTAGGAAAGCTAATTTAGAAAATTAAGCAGCACTGTGTTGGTCTAAGCAAGTGAGGAGTACATTTGACATGTTACCAATAGATCTGATAGATAATGCGCCTTCATACAGTTAATGTAGTTAGAAAATAAACTCCAGGAATTACACAGATCAAAATGTTATGCTTAGTTTAGTTTATACATATCTGTTGATGAAGACTGTTTAACTATTTTCTTAAAGCTTTTGATCATTATTTATGCAGTTTCCACTTCTATAATGATTCCGCTCATATACCATCCTATGCATTATTCTATATGTTCCTAGCTTATGCTAAGATGATGGTGATAGCTTAAGTCTTGTAATATTTTCATAATACACCTCTGGGTTTCTAAAATGTACAATATAAACTGCACATCCAGTAAATAATCTGAATTCCTTTCTCATTAACTTTGCAAAATGACCACTAGAGGGTATATTAGCACAATTGCTGAGCAAAATGTTTACTGCTTCATTTCAGCAATGCTTTTATTTTATTTTTTCTTCAAAATTAACAGGAATAATACTATACTATAGTATGGTACAAAGAATAATACTATAGTATACTATGGTATGCATTATGCAGGTACCAAGAACAAAATTTAAGCACTGGTGACATACAAGGAGAGAAGTAAAAATGTTTTTCCATCACTTGGCTAATTCATCTTCTTTCTTTAATTTGCCTTTATAAAGATGCATAAATTGGGCTTAAAATATTACAAGAGTAAATAAGATAGTGCCTTCAATAGTGCCGGATCGTGCAGCTCATGACTTGAGATTTGAAGCTGTGATGCTAAGTAAAAGCTTGAGACTAGTCAGGTATGTGTTAGTTGTTAGCGATGCCAGTTCTACTAAAACTCTGCTCACTCTTTTATTATTGTACTATACTTGAAAGGTATGCCCAGACTGCACACTTCAGGTTACACACATTAAGTCAATTAGGAGGAAGGCAGAAATGGGATATTTTACTATTTAGTAGCACCAGCCAATTTTAAGATGAAATGCTGAAGCTTTCCATATAGCTTTATTAAGTAATAATTATTTGTTCACACTGCTAGGTCACTCATACAACAGTTTAGCCACAGATTCTCTTGATACAACAACCTCATCATCCCGGGCAGCTAGGATTGCAGGCGTGTACCATAATGCCATACATCATTACCTTTCCCAGCTTTATCTTGTCCACTGCTTGTCAACTCTGATCGTTTAGTGATACATCCCTATAACAGCTACCTTACTCTTCTGACTTCACTTGAGTTATGGAATCAAAGAGAGCCACACTGCAGAGACCACTTCTTAAGTTTGTGACATCCTGATTTATGGAATCCATCTTTTATCAGGGGAAGCAACTGACTGTTGCTTCAGTGGCATGTCTGCTGTGTAGTCAGTTCATTAGTAACAAGAGTAGGTAAAAATTCAACCATTTTAAAAGGCTGGCTTTACTTATTTTATGTAAAGTAGCGATTCTATAAGATTAAAGCAGCATTCCTACAAGATGTATGAGTGATTGCTACACTGAAGAAGAAATTCTACTCAGTGTGTCTCAAAACATATAACAAAGCAAAATGCAAAAACATGTAAATGGAATATAACTGAAACGCAAAAGGCTGACTATCACCAGGTGTATACAAAGTCAACTTCTCCAGACTGTTGTGCTTTGTACATACAATGAAGCCATCTGAAAATCCAGCAGGAAAATGTTTAACTGAGGTGGGTCTTTAAGCAACACACAACACAGTGAGGCATTGCTCTAAAGAACTGTGAAATATGCATGTGATATGGAAGGAGTTTTATCCTATGCTTGGTAGAGACAGAGTATTAATTATCTTGGTTCTGTGTTTTTTCTTAAACAATGCTGTGTTTGCACTGTGAGTCTGAAGCACATTAGCCAGGTAAACAACGAATGAATGACATAGTGGTTCTGCTTTCATATGATCTGGCTATTCTAATATGCTCCCAGCTCCAGCATGAAACAGGAATCTTCTAAACTATAAGGCAGATAAATTGAGGTATCCATACCTATCTGATGTAATCACAGTGTCAGATTTAAAAGTACATTTGTTGAAACACCCATATCAGCAAATTCTAAAACAAATAGAAAAATTTCCTGGACATTAATAACAGATTTCTTTACCAGTATGAAATAGAGTTATATCTGGTAAAACCCTCAAGAGAACTGTTATGAAATGCAAGGCCATCTATAACCCTAGAGGAGCAATAATTCAAACGACAAGCACAAAGCTTTCTTTAGCTATGACAGGAAGCTTACAAGTAGCACACAGTTTCTAGTTCCAAATAGATGTTCCTTATCAGACCTGGCAGTCATTGCTAACAGTCTTGTTGATAAATTCTCTTCCAGCTTCTCAACACTCACCTGCCTTACTGCAGCACATCCCCTCCCCCAGTTCAGCACTTACCAAAACGAAGAGTACCAGCTCCAGGGGTCCTGAAAATATTTTTTGGTATCTGTTGTGAAGCAGCAAGTCTCACTTAGCAAAACTGCTCCATAACCTGTTCACCTTGAGTCTAATCTCTGGTTACATTCGCTGATGTGTGGAAAATGACAATTGTGGTACCATCACATAAAGGTCATCCTACTACCGACCCTGGGAATTACAGACTTTATAGACTCTAGCATTATTTGTAAAGCTATGAAAAGTATAATAGCCGAAATTATTATCAATCTAGGAGATATTCTATCTTCATATGCTCATCCGTTTGACTTCATAAAGGGTAGGACATGTTTACTTACTGCTAATCTTTTAAAGGCTTACTGAGGCTGTGGATCAAGGACATACAATCCATGATGCCCACATGGTCTTTGCCAAGGCCTATTAACCATTTCACATGCCGATACTAACTACAATCTCTCCTAACTTGACATTGACCCATATGTAGCCCACTAGATAGCAAGCTAGCTGTCTCATAGAATCCATTCTGTTAAGGTCTGGGGAATTTACTCTACTTAACAAACTTGCCAGGATGTCTCACAAGATTCATTTCCTTGGTGTATATCTCACCAAACATCTTACCCAGTTTGAATGGTCTCAGCATTCTCTCACAAAAGGACATCAGCTCTAGGGACCTGTAGCTACTCTGAAATGTTGAAATTCCCATCATACAGTCCCTTGCACAGGAATTTCTGCTTTGCCTTCTGTTCCAATGACTGACACCCACTTCTTGGACTGTGGTCCTTATTGGAACTAGTTGTAAAGACAATACTTACTCTAGGGACCTGAACTTACACTTCAATACTAATAATACTAGCTGGCATTAAAACAATAAGAATACTAGCTGGCACAAGAAGTAACTAACTCGTGTCTCTGACATGGAGTGCATTGGATTAGTTACATTTAAGACATGTCTTTAGGCTTGCATGGTTGATTTTGCCTGGGATATGTGGGTCAGTCTTCATTAAAAAATGATGTTATGTTTTCCATACCACTATTACATGACATGGCTAAGCTTTGCAATAATCTAGACGACCATAAGCCCAGAAAAATCCATGAAGCAAGGATAGTTAAATGGCTTTTAAATTACATCATTATCTATCAAAAATTGTGAACAAAATTTCAGACTAATGTTACTAATCACAGTGTAACAAGGAAGACTGCTTCATCTTTAAATTTCAACATGACATTATTCTACATTAAAATAGTTAATATCTTTTACTTACTTATTTATTTAGTTAGTTACTGAAAACAGCTTAGGTCTTTGAAATGTTTTTGCTACCACTTAGAAACATTATGCTATATTATATATTTGCCATTACTGTATCCTTCCATTCAACATATGTAGGTATTTAATGAATGCACACACACACACACACACACACACACACACACACACACACACACACACACACACACACACACACACACACATGCGCATGTGTGTGTATGTGAAAGTATGTGTGCACATTTATGCTTGTGTGTGTGTGTGTGTGTGTGTGTGTGTGTGTGTGTGTGTATGGGTCGACTTCACAACAGTGAAATTTCATAAAGTTGAAATTCAAATCATTGAGATCAAAACCCAAAACAATGAAACCACAGAACATTGAAAGTGTGCTTCATAACATTGAAAACTACAACACACATGTAAACAACATCCCCTCCACCTATAACAACACCTATGTAACAAACACACTTTCTCCTATGTTTCTGCAGGGGGGCAGGCCACCCCCCAGAGAAAAAATGCACAGGACACTAAGGATAATCACAAGGCTTTCTTTAGTTATGTTAGGAACCTGGGTGGGAACTCCCAGATATGCTCAGAATTAGTCCAAAATGACAAAAAATACACCAAACCCACAGACATTGCCAACATCCTAGCTGACAGGTTCAGTGCAAACTCCCACCCCTGCCCACCAAAAGGGCAAATATCTATCCCAGCAGAGTGCTGCCCCCCTGACATCTCAGATGCTCAGGTGAGAGCTGCCCTCTCCAAAGCAAAAAACACAGCATCAATGGGACCAGACGGTGTCCCGGGCTGCGTCCTTCATGAACTCTAAGAAGAGCTAAACCCAAACATAAAACTACTGTTCAGTCTCAGTCTTACTACAGGATATGTACCCAAAGAGTGGCGTACAGCAACAGTGGTCCCTCTCCACAAAGGTGGTGCCTCAACGGATCCTGGAAACTATCGCCCCATAAGCCTGACTAGCTTGGTCTGCAAAGCTATGGAAAGGATCATCATGGACCTCATAAATAAAGATATTGGGGACCTACAGACACTGGATCCTACCCAGGTCAGCTTTGTTAAGGGCAGATCCTGCCTCTTAAACCTGGTTGATTTCTTTGAAACAGTCACCAAGGCCATTGACGAGGGAAGGTGGTCCACACAGCCTACCTGGACCTCGCAAAAGCCTTCGATACAATACCCCACTCGGGCATTATAGATAAGCTCACCAGCTTAAATATAAACCCCTATGTCACTAGATGGGTTGCAAACTGGCTCAAGGATAGAACCCACATGGTTAGAATTGCTGGAGCCATGTCAGACTCCAAACCAGTTACAAGTGGCATCCCACAAGGCTCAGTCCTGGGACCTCTCTTGTTCGGTATATATTTCTCGGAGGTACAGGCCAACATGGAAGGACTGTGGCTGACCAAGTTCGCAGATGACTGCAAACTGGGCGTCATAATCGACTCTCCAGCCGACACAGGCATCCTCCAAAAGGGCCTCATAGAAACAGACAACTGGTGCCAGAACCATGGCCTCAAGCTAAATGCCAAAAAGGGTATAGTCATCCCCTTTGGCAAAAACAAAGTGCCCACAAATTACCACATAGGTGGTAAGTAATTAGGGACCTGGGGACCCAAGTTGATAGCAATCTCTCATTTGACAACCACGTGGCCAAAGTGATTAGAAAAACATTTTATATAGCCCACCTAATCATGAAGGGATTCACATCTAGATCAGGGGAGGTCATCGTGCCTCTTTACTCATCCCTCATCAGGCCCATAATTGAGTACAATGTCCCTTTTGGGATGTACCTTACCAGACAGCTGCAGCAACTGGAAAGACCCCAAAAGTACCTCACCAAGAGGATCAAAGGGCTCAAACAGATGCCATACGCTGTCCGGTTAAAGAAACTCCAACTCTACTCAGTGGCATACTGCCTGCTCAGAGGCGATCTGTGCCTGACGTATAAAGCCATGTCCAACCTGGAATTAATGGACATGCTGCACCTCAGAAAATCCAAATCCCATCGAGCTACGTGCTTGAGAGACTTGAACCTCAGCACTGAAATAAATAGGACATGCTGGAGGGACAGATTCATAACTCAGAGGCTCCCTTCACTCTGGAATAAAATCCCAGTCCATGTTAGGCAGAGTCCCTCATTGACTCTCTTCAAGAGGAATCTTGATGAGTGGATGGGAGATCGTAGGTTTACCCCGGGTATCACTTCTGTGTCACTGTTAGACAGAGGCACAGTATACTAACCTCGAAAAAGGGCATAGCAAAATTAATTTAAAACGAGTGGCTAAAGCCAAATACACTCTGGCTAGGCTTGTAAATGTCCTAGGGCAGATAGCCTAGTATGAACCTATGTGGGGATCTATGCCCCCCACACCTCCTGTAAATTAAATATACCAACTCCAAAATTGCACTACAGTGGAAACACATTAATTTCCTTACCTCACTGTATCATGATTACCATACACTGAGCTTAGGAAATTAACTTTTTTCCACTGTAGTGCGATCTTGGCATTGTATATCTAATTTACAGGAGGTGTGGGGGGCTATGGGGGTGCAGGGGGGGCCTGCCCCCTTGCAAAATGTTGTAGAAAGTGTGTTTGTTAGTTAGGTGTTGTTATAGGTGGAGGGGATCTTATTTACATGTGCGATGTAGTTTTCAATATTAGGAAACTAATTTTCAATGTCCTGAATTTCATTGTTTTGGGTTTTCAGTGTTTTGAATTTTCGATGTTATGGTTTCAATGTTATGAATTTCAATGTTATGTTATGAGATTTCAATGTGTGTATATGTATGTATGTATGTATGTGTGTATATATATATATATATATATATATATATATATATATATATATACATACAGTGGATATAAAAGATATAAAGATATAAAACGTTTACATAGTCCTGTTAAAATGCCAGGTTTTTGTGATATAAAAAAATGAGACTGCAATAAATAATTTCAAAACTTTTCCCACCTTTAATGCGACCTATAACCTGTAGAATTGAATTGAAAAACAAACAAATCGATTAGGGGAAGAAATATAAAAAATAAAAGACGTACAATAAGCTGGCTGCATAAATGTGCACACCCCTGTACTAATACGTTGTTGAAGCACATTTTGCTTTAATTATATCATTCAGTCAACTTGTGTACATACCTGCCATCAATTAAAGAGACTCTGATTAACCCCAAATAATGTTCAGCTGTCCTAGTAGGATTTTCCTGACCCCTGCTTGCTACAGCAAAAGCCATGGTTTGCAGAGAGCTTACAAAGCATCAAAGGCATCTCATTGTTGAAAGGTATCAGTCAGGAGAAGGGTACAAAAAAATTTGCACAGCATTGGATATGCCATGGGACACAGTGAAGACAGTCATCATAAAGTGGAGAAAATATGGGACAACAGTGACATTGTAAAGAACTGGACGTCCCTCCAAAATTGATGAAAAGACAAGATGAAAACTGGTCAGAGGCTGCCAAGAAACCTACAGCAACACTGAAGGAGCTGTAGGAATTTCTGGCAAGTACTGGTTGTGTACTATATGTGACAACAATCTCCCATATTCTCCGTATGTCTGGCCTATGGGGTAGGGTTGCAAGATGGGAGCCTTTTCTTATACAGAAAAAAATCCAGGCCCAGCTAAAATTTGCAAAACAATACATCAAGTCTCCCAAAGGCATGTGAGAAAATATGTTATGGTCTGATGAGACCAAGGTTGAACTCTTTGGCCACAATTCCAAAAGGTATGTTTGTTGAAAAAATAACCCCTCGCATCACCAAAAGAACACCATCCCCTCAGTGAAGCACGGTGGTGGCAGTATCATGCTTTGGGGTTGCTTTTCTTCAGCTGGAACTGGGGCTTTAGTCAAGGTGGAGGAAATTATGAACAATTCAAAATAACAGTCACTTTTGGCACAAAACCTTTAGTCATCTGCTAAAAAGCTGAAGATGAAGAGGAATTCCACCTTTCAACACGATGATGACCCCAAGCATACATCCAAATCAACAAAAGAATGGCTTCACCAGAAGAAAATTAAAGTTTTAGAATGGCCCAGCCAGAGCCCAGACTTAAATCCAATAGAAAATCTGTGGGGTGACCTGAAGAGGACTGTGCACAGGAAATGCCCTCACAATCTGACAAATTTGGAGCGCTTTTGCAATGAAGAGTGGGCAAATTTTGCCAAGTCAAGATGTACCAGGTTGATAGACTACTACCCAAGAAGACTGAATGCTGTAATTAAATCAAAAGGTGTTTCAGCAAAGTAGTAGTTTAAGGGTGTGCACACTTATGCAACCAGCTTATTGTACATTTTTTATTTTTTTATATTTTTCCCCTAACAGATTTGTTTGTCTTTCAACTGAATTGTATAGGTTATAGGTCACATTAAAGGTGAGAAAAGTTTTTGAATGATTTATTGTGGTCTCATTTTTTTATATCACAAAAACCAGGCATTTTAACAGGGGTGTATACACTTTTTTATATCCACTGTATGTATGTATATATATATATATATATAT
The DNA here is from genome assembly GCF_019279795.1 of Protopterus annectens. Taxonomy (NCBI): domain Eukaryota; kingdom Metazoa; phylum Chordata; order Ceratodontiformes; family Protopteridae; genus Protopterus; species Protopterus annectens. The sequence continues at coordinate 396,083,624 of NC_056741.1, read as the reverse complement.
ATATATATATATATATATATATATATATATATATATATATATATATATATATATATATATATATATGACTCCCCTTCAGAATGTCGGTATTTCAAAACTTAAATTGCATACAGCGCGGACCTGGAGATTTCCCTTGTTCTCGTTGTAGTGCAATCACGGAGTTGGTATATTTAAGTAGGGGGTGGGGGTGTGCAGCGGAGTGAAGCCCCTCTGCTATACACAGTTTAGTGTGTGTTTTGTTTTATTTTTACGGGTCTAGTTTACATTTCCGAACATTCAAATGTTCGATCATATGGTCTCAGCCATATGAATTTCAAAAATGTGAGCATTTGGTTATGTGAAGTAGATATGTATATATATATATATATATATATATATATATATATATATATATATATATATATATGTATGTATATATATACACACACACACACACACACACACACACACACACACTGATGTATAGTTATAATTAGGAAGATCAAATGCTCAGATAAGCATGCATTCTTCCTAATGAAGTTTCTACTAGCAGTCTTTTGAATGGGATTGCAGTAAAGCGGGGTAAGGGAATTTGCCCTTACCCAACTGTTATACAATATCAGTATATATAATTAACAGGAGGTGTGAGGGGGTGGGTGACTTGCCCAAGTGGAAAAAACAAAAAGTAATAATTGTTTGTTTTTTAAGCATAAAGTCCCTCTACAAATACTCTGTAGCCCATGCTTGGAACTCACTCCCTCAAAACAAAAGAAGCATTCATCAAAAATACCTGTTTAAAAAACAAAATTAAACTTTTTCTTCAAAAAACATGGTCCTCCCCATGTCAAACCCTCACTTGACTTAGCCTCCTCTCTTTTAAGTTTAACTGCTTTTCCCTGCTTACTCATTAGCTCCATTACTTGTTTTATAAGCTTTTTTATGTCTTTATTCCTCCCTTTCCTGTGTGTGTGTGTGTGTGTGTGTGTGTGTGTGTGTGTGTGTGTGTGTGTGTGTGTGTGTGTGCGTATATATATATATATATATATATATATGGATTCACTTCAGCAGCTCAAAATACTGAAATCTCGAATTTCAGTATCTTGAGCCTTAAGAAGCCAAAGCCACACAACAACGAAAACTGAAAACCACGAAATTCAAAACTTTCACTGTTATGTGGATTTGGCTTCTTGAGGCTCGAGATACTGAAATTCGAGATTTCAGTATTTCAAGCTTCTGAAGGGAACCCATGTATGTATATATATATCTATATATATATATATATATATATATATATATATATATATATATATATATATATCTTTAAAAAAATAAAACATCCTTTTTCGTATGGATGGCTGTCTAATTATTCCATTTGAATGCACTTCATAATATTCTCTAGACCTGTTAATTATTTGACCTATTCTATGTACTGATGTTCTCTAATTGTTGATTTGTTCTATGATATTTGTTGATTTTATTTATTTATTTTTTTTGCAACTATTGTAATAATCTGTAATATTTCTGGAGCTTTTCTATTTGAGTTTCCACTGAAAACAGGCCCCTGACACAGCTGGACTAACCCGGTTAACTAATGTCAATAAATAAATAAACAAATAAATAAAATTTGCTCATCTGAGCCTTCCCTCTAAACTGACTGCTGTGTAGGGGATTGCTCACGAGTGTTTTAATTTTAGTGTCTGATATGGTCTGTTGGCTTACCAGTTGGCTACAGGTATTAATTAAACTATGCATTTCACCATTATTGGTTTTGATGTTTGAAGGCAGAAATAGAATTACTAGCTTCAAAGACGTATTGAATTAACCACATTCTTCCTGTTACGCAGCTCTTGTTTTGTTTTATTTAATGAGTATTACAATTCTGATATAAAGCTGTTTTCAGAAATAGTGTTATTTATTAACTTCCTATTATTTATTGCTGCCCCACCTAAGCAGCTCATAAACAAGAATGGCACAAGAAGACATCTGCAGAGGTAGACTGACAGTGATTTACCCATGACCATCATACCAATGAGACCCTACCAGGCCAACAACATTTCTAACATTTAAAGAAGATCACAAGTTATACTCTTTAGAGTTTCATCTTGTGATATATGTTTCTGCATTGAGCAGTGGTATCCATACCTAGTCTACATGACTCCATGGTTTTGATTTGGTGTACTTACACTTATATTTTATTTATTTGCATTTGTTCACAAGGATGGTCCACTGGGCTGAAGTGAGCCCATTTTTAGTGCAGACCGGGGCAGAAAAGCTGCACATTAACAAGTACATACAATATTAGAGACACAGTCACAGGTGATTAAACATAGGTTAAAAAAAAACAACATTAATAGCTACATTAATTTCAGTACAATATAAGAAGTACAGTTGACTACACATGTAAGAATTCACAGTTAATTATACTAAGAAAACATGCCAATAACTTAGCTTCTAAAAGTTTGGTAAGGATGTTAACAACTTTGCAAAGATACATTTTGCAAAATGTAGCATGAAAAAAAGCATAAGAGTACATGTTGATTATATCAAGTCAGAGATACAGCTCAGGAATGCATGTCAAGCACAAAAAATCAATAACGTTATCAAGTAGGTATTTCAACATAGTAGGCCTATGATATTTCTATAATAATCATACTAATAGGTAGTGGAGTTTAACTACAGAGGAGTAGGTCAGTAGAGGTAGTAGTAGTGGTGAAACTGGAGAACTCAAGTTTTCGGAAGTGCAGGACTGGAACATGTGCAGTGCCAAAGAGTGGAGAGATGTTTCCATACAGACTTTTTGAAAGAAGAGGCATTACTGGTAGCCCTTCTTTGTAATGGGAGGGCATTCCACTGTTTGTGAATAGAGAAACAGCAGCGCATGTGGCCAGCTTGAAGGTTAGGTTTTTCTACTTTCAGTAGAAGTTGGTTCTTGGATCTAAGAGGCCTGTTTGGGTAGTAGTGAGTGAGTATAGAAGAAAGGACTTGGAAATCTGATGGTTTGAAGATAATTTTGTGTGCTGTAGTTAATTGTAAGTATGTAAGATAATGTGGGAGTCCAAGCCAATTCTGTAAGAGTAAGGAGGAACAGTGAGGGGAGGAGTATTTTGCACTAGTTGCGAACTTGACAATTTTATTGTAGCAGGTCTCAAGCCTGGTTTTCAGAGAGGAATGGATGTTGGTAAAGGGAGGAGCATCATATAAGAGAAAAGGTTGAAGAAAGGGTAAGCCTAGGGTTTGTTTTATATAGTGGTTAATGAAGTGTTTATGTCTATAGAGGATACTCATTTTTTTTATACTATTGTGCATGTGCAGGTCAAATGTTAGGTTTTAAGATAATGCCTAGTAGTTTTGTATGGGACACAACATCAATAACAGTTTTGTTTTGAGAATGTATAGTGAATTCAGTCTTGTTTAGGAGAGTGGTCTTTTTAGGGGTAAATGATATGAGTTTGGGTTTGATAGGGTTTGAGCAAGATGGTTGTTGGTGTGTATGCATTTATACACAATACTGGTGTAGAGCTAACTGCAGTTGTGAGTGCATGCATTTATTCCATGTATTTGTCTGTCCAGATTTAGAATGATGCACCATTGATCAAAACTGTGTACAGTGACTGAAAGTATTTATATGGTGAAGGGAAGTATGTGTCAAGCTGAAACTTTAATAAGGGACGCAAAACTATATACAAGGGCTGAAAGTAAACAAAGTGTACAACCTTAGCACTTTCAGTAGTTAAGGGATATAAGATAGATGGTTAGGAGTAGTTTGTAAGCAAATACCACATTAAGGCAGAGATCAAGGATGGGTTTCACTGAAGAATAGGTAAGTAGCAGATGGGTTCAGAAACTGCAACTAGTCTGTTTCTAAGTCCCTGCTTTTGTTCTGTCTTGCATCTTTATTTGTGACATATTAGCAAAGCTTAATGAAGTTATGTTTATTTTATTTTAGAAGCTATAAAAGTATGCATCAGCCTGGGCACTGCTGAATATTTTGTCTGAGCACTGATTCACAATAAAACATAAACACATAAAGACTGACGATGATATTCACTCTCGCTACATCCATCTCATGCATGTGTGCATATACCAATCAAGTAAGACCATGCATATATAAAACTTCTCCCCTTTTATATTTTTATCTAAAGAAAAAAGGCAAGGTAGATATAAGCACAGTTAATTAGTTAGAACACATTTCAGGTAACATTTCAAATGCACATATAACTTAACAGAGATAATCATTTTAGCCTTACACCTCAATAATTTATTTTATTTTATTTTACATTTATTTTACATTTGTTGTCCGGGCTAGTCTAACTGGATATATGTCCCTTTTCAGTAGAGGCCCGGGGAGATACGCTCCGAGGAAATAAACAAAATCACATATACAAAAATTAATGTATACAATGAACATTGCAGGTGCAGTACAGAGAATAATCAAAGAGGTCATTCGTTCATAACATAGTGCAAAATATACAGATACAATTAGTACAATACAAACTGTAGTTGCAATACATCATAAAGAAAAAGATGGCAGCTGAATTATACAGTATATTGGTATACAAGTAGTCATAAAGAAAAAGTAGGAGCTGAAATTATACAACATATTAATAAAAGTAGTCTCCTTAATGAGATTCTGAAGATGTAAGTAATAGTACAGAAGGACAAGGTAAGTTGTAATTAAGAAAAAGAACTTGATTACTGAGGAGAGGAGGGTAGGTTGAACCAAGTAAGAAGAGCTAGTTGATCAGTCAGGTTTAGTACAGGGGCACAACCAGTGTGTTCTGAGGAAAAGTTTCAATTTGGCTTTAAAGAGTGATACAGAGGGAAGAGAGGAAAGTTCATTAGGAAGAAGGTTCCAGGATTTTCCAACAGTATTAGAGAAAAGAGAATCCCTAGCCCTGTTGTTTGATTTACAAATATTTACAAGACGTTTATGTGATGATCGTAAGGTCTTTAGATTGTTGTAGGGGGTAATGAGGGTAGATAGTATAGGGGTATTGATAGGTTGGTAAAGGGTTTTATGGGCCAGTTGGTGGAATTTAACCTGATTTTGTAATTCAAGCCATCCTAGCTGCTTTAGATTAAAACAGTGGTGGGTTCTGAAAGGGTTACCTGTAGCAAATCTGGCTATGTTATTGTAGGAGTTTTCCATTTTATTAAGTTTGTTTTTAGAGAGATTAGTATATATATGGGTGAGGTATAGAGGAGAGTAGAAATTAGATGGGTGTGAGCAATAGTTATTCTAGCTGCAGGAGAGAGGAAGGGTTTGATCCTGTAGAGAGAGCCTAGTTTTCTATTAACAGATTTTAGAGTATTGTTAATATGGGTGTTGAAGTTAAGGTTGTTATCTATGGTGATACCTAGTAGTTTGGTAGTTGGATCTGGGGATATGAGAGTACCATTATTGGATGTTACTGCGAGGTCTATTGTGGGGGTAAAAAGGAGGAGAGTAGTTTTTGGGGGGTTCAGAAGGAGACAAGAATGTGTAAACCATTGTTCAACTGTGTTAAACACATTTTGGGTAAGGGATTGAAGTTCAGATATAGATGTGGTTGAGCATATAAGTGTGGAATCATCTGCATATTGTAGCTTGGGGGATTGCTAGGTGAAGGTCGTTGATAAATATAGAAAATAGGAGAGGTCCTAATATGGACCCTTGAGGAACACCAATGTTAACGGGCAGATGGGTAGATAGAATGTTATGCCAAAGTACAGCCTGTTGTCTGTTTTCTAAGTAGGACTGGAACCATTTTATAGCTAGTGCATCTAGTGACAAGGATTTGAGGATATTTGGTATCTGGTGATTTACCATATCGAATGCCTTAGACAGATCTATAAACAGTCCAGAGGAAAGCATATTGAGGTTACGTTTTTTGTTAATACAGTAAGTAAAAGAAAGGAGGGCAGTAGTAGTGCTGTGGGAAGGTCTGAAACCATGTTGAGAGTTTGAAAGTAAGTTATTTTGGATTAGGTGGTCTAGCAATTGTCTGTGGATGCCTTTTTCCATGATCTTTGCTAAGGGAGAAAGTAGGGCTATGAAACGGTAATTGGAGAGTTCAGTAGAGTTCCCACCCTTGTGAAGGGTGATAATATGGAATACTTTCCAGATTTTAGGGATGTGTCCTTTACTGATGGTTCTATTGATGAGAATGGAAATGGGATAGGTGATTGATTTGGCTGCCTTTTGTAGATATTCAGCGGGTAGTTGATCTGCTGAAGGAGTGTACAGTTTCAGTTTTTGGATAAGGGTAAGAATATATGTTGTTGGGACTGGCTGGAAGAGAAATGGAGAGGATGGGTTAGAGTTAGAGTTAGATATAGTTAATTTCTGAGTAGATAACTGACTGGCAAGAGTTTGAATGGCCTCAGTGAAAAAGGTATTAAAGGCATTAGCAGTCTGCTTGGGATTCTCCTGGTCTGTGCCTTGTGGCTTTGGTGTGATGGATTGACCTGGGTATAATAATTGATTAATACTCACCCAGAACTTTTGTGGTTTATTATGGTTAGTCTGCTGGAATTGTAGGCAGTAGTTTCTTTTGTCAGACAGTATAGCTTTTTTAGTTTCATTTCTCAGCTGTCTGAAGTTTTGTTGGTCTACTGGGTTTTTAGTTAAATGAGATTTATTCCAGTATTTATTTCTGAGATGGATTTTTTGCCTGGTTTCTTTTGAAAGCCATGAGGCAGATTTAGTTCTCATTCTAATAGAGCGGGTTGGTGCATAGTGGTCTAGTATGGCTAGGAAGTTAGAATTGAAGTAATTAACAGCTTCCTTCAGTGTGAGGTATTTTAAGGGAGACCAGTTACATGTTCTTAGTTCTCTCTGGAAGAGATCGGGGTTGAAGTTTTTCTTGGTTCTAATTGTCCTAGATATGGTTGGATTAGGTAGATTGGATTTAAGTCTGATGATGTAGGTTAGTGAGTGGTCACTTACATCATCAGGGAGGGTTCCAGCTTCATATGTCTGGGGATGATTATTTATGAGAATCCAATCTAAGGTGCTTTCTTTCTTATTAGAATTGTTTATCCTGGTAGGGCAGGTAATGGTTTGAGAAAAAAACAAAAAGGTTAATATGGCTGGTAGGGTGGCTACTGCTACAACACTTCCAATCAATGTTAAAATCACTTAGGATTATGGTTTCTTGGGGTAAATTTTGGGATAACCAACAAAGGATATTTTCTATGGTGGCAATGTTATTACCAGGAGGAAGATAAATACAGATAATATAGATGGATTTGAATGTGTTAAGCTGAAGCTTGGTAATAAGAATTTCAACTTTGGAGTCTTGAAGTGGTTTATAGTCATAGGTAGTAATCTGTAACCCAGATTTAAATAGGATAGCTACACCACCATCCTTTTCAGTTGCATGGTCAAGTCGCAAAATATTATAACCGGGTGAGATGACTTCATTGTCTTTAGTTACAGGTTTTAACCAAGTTTCTGTTAAACAAAGATGTCAGAGGAGTAGACTTCCAAGAGAGCATGGAGTTGTGCAGCTTTGTTATTAATGCTATGTATGTTGAGGTGAGCTAATAAGAGTGAGTTAGGTGGTTTGATAAGGGAATGGATAGTAGAGGGGTTGTGGTTGAGGAGTTGAGTGGCAGTAGCAGTTGTTGGGCCTGGGTTTGGGTGAATGTCTCCATCTTTTAAAGAGAAGAGTAGTGTTTGAAGTCTAGGATTTGGGAATTTACTATATAGAGGTAGAGATTTTCTGGGATTGGGAGAGTCATATCTAATGTGGGCTATCCTATGGTATTTTGCTAGTAGATAGCTTGTGTAGATGTTATGTTAGCATGGTTAGTGAAAACAGGTAGAGAAGAAGAGGTAGATAGCTTATTGAGGTAGACAAGGTGTGGATATAATGGGTATTCACAGGAGGTTAGCAAGTAAGCTAAAGTTAGAGGTGGTAGAAGTGTAAGTATGAGCAACTTCTGTAAGAGGGCTGGGGTGGGTAGCTTATACATCTGGAAGGGTAAGTTGTTAGGTTGCTGTTATAGGCTCAGAGGTATACTAGGTGTGGAAAGGAATAGGTGGAGGGTGTGGTGGGAAAGATAGGGAGTGGTAAGTGAAAGAAGGGAATTGGATTTAAGTGGCCAGTGGTGAATGGTTTGTGATTGGTGGAAAAGGGAAGGGGTATGGTTAGATGGCATAAGAGTAGGACCCCTGGGGGTGGGATTTGGGGGTAGGGTAGTGGGTAGAGACAAGTGAAGGAGAAGCTAGAGAAGAAACTATCAGCAATGCTAGTAACTGAGGGAAAGTTAGCCAAGTCAGGAGTGGGAAAGATCAGAGATAAAACAGAAGTCTATTAGAAGAAAAATGGTGGGTGTAGACAGTTGTAGTAAAGGGTAAGTGAGAAAATAAGAGTAGGTCTAGGACTTAAGAGATGTAGTGCAATTACAGAAGAAATACAGCAGGATAAGCAGGAGATAAAGGATGGGATAAGGGTGCCACCTAGTAGCCAGATCTAGTATTGCAGGTAAGTATATAAGGGAGCTAGCTGGTTTAGAACTAGGGAAGAAGTGATAGCTAGTAAAGGGGGTTATTATAAAGTAGTAGAGGTTTGTTGGATACAGGGTAGATAGGAGGGTAAAGGCTGATGGCTGTTCAGCCTCGTAGCGTACTTTAGAACCTCTGAAGCAATAGTAAACGGTAGTCAGCTTTACAAGCAGGACTTAGACAACCACATACTTTCTTGCTTCCTTGAGAGAGGGTGCAGGGAAATAAGGCTGTTAGATGAGACTGCAGGTATTTCAATAGGTCCTTTGTCACCAGGTAGGTAGGTTCTTAGAGACTATATCAGGAACAGCGCAATGGGGAGCAGGGTACTTTAGGGAGAAAGAGAGATAAACGTGGAGGAGAGAAAAAAGAGTTCGCATATAGCAGGTAGTTATGACAATTAAACAAACAAAAAAGCTTTACATGAAGACACAATTAATAAAGCAGCTTATATTCCTGCCCTTATTTTTGAAAGAAGCTTTTGGAATCACTTTTAAGCTATTAGTACTGTGACATTATAAAGTAGTCTAAACTATCATTTAGAGCAGGGGTGTTCAACCTTTTGGCTTGCCAGGGCCGCATTGAGTGAACAGAAATTGTCTTGGGGCCGCAGATAAAATATATCATATAGTTAACTCTTTAGAAGCGGTTGAATGGACAGGGTCAATGTTACAGAGGTTTGATCTGGTTATGGAACTACTTGAAATAGTTTTAACTAGTAACTATTTCTTATTTGAAAATCTTAGTGGATAATATCAGTACTCCACTGAGTTCCTGAAGTTCCTGACAAAATGGTTGGTGAACTTATTGAGGAAGTCACACTTTAAAAGATAGAGGTTTTAGTTTCCTCTATTGCAGTTAGTAGTCTTACAGATGATGTATCTACAAATATACCATGAGTAATAATGAAGACCATAGTGGTCAGTCATTGATTTATCTCTCTGAGTTTTTTGTCACTTTTTTTAGTACTCAAAAAAATTTTTTTGGACATTGTGAGGTTGATATCTTCAAACCCATTACTAGCAGAAAACTAGGAGGTGTGAACAGAGTCAGATGTGGGTTCTGTAACTTTTTAATAGTCATTTCATGTTAGGGACAGGAAGTATGTGATCAGGTATAACTCAAAGAATACTAACTGTAACATTGCTCCAGTACTCAAACTAAAAAGTTACTTTAGGTAAAACCTGTTATTTAGTATACAGTAGTTCCCATTGGTGGTTGGATTTGGATACAGTAGTTTTGTACTTTGTACTTTGATATGGAGTCAATGTGGTGTAACATCTGAACACACACACACACAGTGGTTGGGTCGTGATTCGGGATTGTGGGGTTTTTTTTTGTTTAACAGTTTAGGTTTTCTATATATCATAGATGACACTTTAGGAAGACATCACGATAATTAGCAAACAAAATACCTAAACCAAGCCTGTATTGAGTATATATTGAATATATATCTTACATATTCATTAACATATTTAACATGGTAGCATGTTGTAAATATTAATGATTTTTTTTTCACACGTCATTTTATTAAGCTAAGTGGTTGATGTTATTATCATAACAAAATTTATTTTTTTTCTTTTTTTTTTTTTTTTTTTTTTTTTTTTTTTTTTTTTTTTTAATTTTTGTATGTGTTTTTGACTGCAAACAAGGTTCCTCCTCCGTGTATTTTAGGTTTAACTCTTTTGCTGCCACGGGAGACCAAAGTCGACCTCCTGGCTGTACTGGAGGTGCATTCAAACAATGAATAAATGTAATAAATGCCTAATATTTCCTTTAAAATTCTAATTCTCATTCTACTTCTCTAATCTACCAGTTAACTCTAACATCTTAGTTAATATATATATATATATATATATATATATATATATATATATATATATATTTTTTTTTTTTTTTTTTTTTTTTTACAAATAAACAGATATTTGCTACAGCACTAACATTTCTCACTGGGAAAACCACTCCAGCAGCCCAACTACACAACTACATAAGATGTCAATTTTAGCAGTCCTACAATACTATAATCCACAAAAATAAGCCAACAAATTTGCAATAAAGTAAAGAATTCACATTATTTAATAAAACAATTCTTAATAAGCTACAAGAGGGTCTCACCCAAACAAATGACTGATGCCAGAAACATGGCCTAAAACTAAATGCTTCACCATCCCCTTTGAGGAGAGCGATGTCCCCACAAATTATCACATTAATAACAATGTTGTAAGCACACAATCAGTTGTGAGGTGCTTGGGCACCCAGGTTGATAGAAACCTGACTTTTGACCACCACGTTGTCTCCGTTGTATGGAAAGCTTTTTCCATGGCCCACCTCATTAGTAAGGTTCTCTTATCCAGGGACAAGGAGGTCATAATTCCCCTGTATTCTTCCTTTACAAGAGCAATTATTGAGTGTAACGCCCCTTTTGGCATGTGCCTCAGCAAAACACCCTGCCAAAAGAAAGACTACAACCATTTCTAACAAAAAGGTCAAAGGACTGAGTTCACTTAGTTATCCAAACAGACTAAAATGCTTCATTCTTTCCTCTGTCTCTCACTGGCCCCTATAAATGTTGTCACTGGCTTGCTTTCCAGGTTAAGAAAGATCCTGCCTTAAGAGACTTTATCCACCTCAGAAGTACTGGTTATATTTAAAACGCTCACTATAAAGACCATAGCCTTCACTGCAATATAAACAAGCCACTTTATATGGACAGGTAGTATAGCCTTCATCAAACCGGATGGAAAATCCACATACTAAACTTTCCTAGCTGGATGGCTAAGATCTAATATTGGTTACTCAAGTCTACTTGCCCAAGAAGAGAGGGGCCTATTTAACTAAGAATTCTATTTGCAAAAATATATTTAGTATACATATTAAATCTCTCTCATTTACACACACAAAAGGAGCCCCTACTTGTAAAATAGCAACCTCAGTAATCACATGACACACACTCCATGAACAAAATGGTCTGGAAGTCAAAATATCTGAAAAAAAATCATAATAGAGATGGATTCATCCATGCAATTTCCCACCACCAAAAGGACCATCAATAAATCAACAAACAACTGCTCAGCAAAAAGTAAATCAATAAGAAATCTGTAAACTCTCTAAGATCATACTACATACTGGAGTAAACATATAACTTCCCTCCAATGTAAAGCCATTTGACATTCAGACATTTTAATTTGTGCAGAAGTTATTCACAGACTGACAGTTTACTGAGCTGTAATGCTAACCTTCACTTTTGAAAAAAACTAATTCCCAGACTTTGCCAATAGCTCAAAGTGCAGAAAGGATTATTATTTTTTATTTATTATGTATTTATTTAATTTTGGAAAACATCTTTAAAACTGTTGAATTGATCACACACAGAGAAACACAGAAGTTATTGTGATAAGTAAACCACAGACTGCTGCAAGAAATCAAAGTCACATTAGCACTCAGTGATATGTCCGAATGAAGCATTCCTGTCAATTCCAAAAGAATTAAATAGCTTAATAAGAAAGTTATTTGCAAGGTTACATGGCATTTTATATTGGAAATAAGCAGAGATATTAAAAAAGCTCTGTTTCTCATTATGCTGAAAAGTCTTCCAAGGTAAATACAACCTTCTGATTTAGCATGGAACCATACTTCTCAACCTTAGAGCAAGAAATCTGGACAAAGCGAAAAATAAAAGTGGGAAAAAGGCCCCAAAATAGTTATGCATCACAGTCACCATTGAAACAACTGTAGCTGCAAACATTATACATCATGTATAATGTTTCTATCCCATCATTGTCAGTAAAGCATTCTATGGCTCATTCAATCCTGCCTTCTTTTGCAACAAAGTAAACCATGCTTTGAAATGACAAATGCATTAAAAATAATAAAACACATTGTATCCACATCCTACAACTTACTACCTGCAAACAACCACAGAGCTTTCACTGGAACTAGGGTTGCTTATTTCCCCAGAATGACACCTCAAGTCTAATGGTATACAATCTACCAGGATCTGGACTACCTGAAATAAATTAAATCATGGCCTGCAAATTGCAAGTGCACTTCGCTTAATTAAACTATATTTCTAAGCCCACTTACTATACCTTTTCAGTAACATCCCAATATCCATTTCCAGGTCACTTTACAAGACACTGGCAGTGGCAGACTTGGCATCCTCCAGATCCCTACAGGACCACACTCATACTGCTAACATTGTCCATTAAATGTAAATATCCATCCACTGTAAATGGCAAGAAGCTATGTCTTAAAAAAAATCTACTTTTGGCATGCCTAGTACCCAAGTATCAGGTTTTGAAACAAAGAAACATATTTTCCACAGTCTGTAAGCCTCTGTCTTTAATAATCATCTACGTTTACAGCACTCCCAACACAAACACACACATACACACTAAAACCCCCAACATTTAACAAATTACATTGTGCCCACCTGATTTGCCAGTATTGATGATCCACCAAAGATAGCTTACTGTTGTCCAGTCTACCACTGCTTAGAACCCACCAATAACCAAACAGTACCGGGTGCTTTTTTGTTTGTCAAAAAAAAAAAAAACTTTATATGCTACAGTCCCACATTAGACAATCCACTACTGACCCGTTAACCCTAGGCTGCGGTCTCATTCTTACTCCCGGGAATTTCATTACCTTGGATGACTACTTTTATTTTCTAAGCAAAAGACACAAATTGGAAGATGTTGCAAAAATCCAGACATTCTTCGAAAATCCATACAGTTGAGAGGTATGATTTCATATTCAATACAACACTCTCCCTGTCAGGAAAGCTGCAATTTAATGAAAGTGTACTTTTAATGTAGGATATATTTGTGAGCTAACTTTGTGTTCAGTAGGTAGAATGATCGTCATTAGCCTCTGTGCATGTCTTTCTCTGTTATGCACACATACACACACCCTCACTCTTCTACTTTCATGCACACAAACATTCTGCTTTCATGCATGCACTCACTCTGTACTTACCTATTAACACAGGTTAAGTGCTGTCCCTTTCAAAGGCAATGACGGCACCTCCATACACGAGTCCCTCTTCAGCAAGAACACACACTGATTCTTTGATATGAAATAATGGCGCGAACACACAGACCCTTCTTTGACGCAAAAAAATAAAAACTAGAAGGATGCTTTGGCACATGCGCACACCGATGTTAGAGTTGCAGGTCACGGGCGCGAAAAACACAACAAAAAAGTGTTTTGGGGCATGTGTACATCGATGTTGGAGTTAGAGGTTGAGGGCCACATGGAAGAGCTCTGAGGGCCGCAGGTTGGACAAGTCTAATTTAGAGGAACTCTGAATCAGGTTTACTGAAATTGGGAAAAGCAAAAACAAAAACATAAGCTTCTAATATCCAAATATAAGCTATACCAGCAAAAATAAAAAATAACTGGGAAGCTACCTTAGAGAGAGATTACTGTACTACTCTATGCAGGGACAGTGAGTTTACAGTGTGGAATACAACACTGAAAAAAAGAAAAATAATACTGTCACTTACTAGAGATGCTACACCTGGAGGGCTTTCAGCTGCAATTAGAGCAAATATGGCATCTAGGGTTTTTAAAACCTTTGGTGTGTTGTACCTGAGCAATCACTTTGGGGGTGGGGGAAGGGAGGGAAACCTTCAACTGGAATTTAAAGTAGCAGGGGAGAATCCAAGGGACTCTGCTAAACCTAGCTAATTATCAAGGACAGCCAAGGAAATAAGGTAAACATACAAACACCCTTGGTTCAAGGACTGGAAGGTTTCTCCAAGAAAAACTATGTGTAGGAATACACCACAGGTGGAAGTTGTATGTTGCTTACTAGTCTGCAATGGCAGATTTTATTCTCTTTTATATTTGTATTCCCCTTTGCTCATTGTTTGCTGCACACAATGTAGCTAAAGATAAAACCAGCTGGAGACTTTGCACCTCTGTTTGGTGTTTAGTGAAGAACAAGTATTGAGGAGGAGGGACTGAAGGCTATGACTATTGAGAGGGGTAAATACCTTCACATATAACAAATTATCAACAGTGAAACAGAATGAAAGGGGTGGGGTGGGCTACGAGGAAGAATGTTTGCAGCTATTGCCCCTGGGGGTATGCACTCTAGCTGACTGTAACAGATTTTAACAAGGCATAACAGTAGTTGCAAAAGCTGGCACCTACACTACACAAGCAGCAACAACAAGGTTCCTGGAGTTAAACCATGGGCTGCAGTCTATTTTTGGATGATTGCTGGTTAAAGTTTTCTTTGTTTTTAGCTGGAGTGAGAGGATTCCTTGCTCACACAAGTGGAGGGGGACCCAAAGCGATCAGGTCCTCAGTGGCTACTACACAAGCGGCAACAACAAGGTTCCTGGACTGAATAAGTTATCACATTGTTAGCATGATTAATGTCTGTGCATTCAGAATACTATCATACTGCATTACTATTTTCCTTATCAACATATGTTTAGTGGCAGCAATAACTTCATATATTCATTGTAGGAGCATACTTGGTATTTTTAAAAGAAACATTTTACCCAGTACCTAGATCTAGTCTGTGATTGACTGTAATCAATCACCCCTCTAGGGGTCCATTTCTCTTAAAATAGACACCTGCTTAAGTCCTTTGGAATTATCTCTTTGGTGATGCTGTCACAGCAGTGTGATAAGTTACTCAGTGTTGTTAATAGACTTTGATTAACCCTTCTTCTATGGTCATCCTTCATGAAATGGTGTACTTTTCACTCATCATCTTCATCTTCACAACACAGATCTGGTGAGTCACCTCATCTATCATTCTCCTCGAAACATGACACTGGTAAGTCATTTTTCATTCAGAGTTATTACGGTCAATAATTTGTGTCATATTAAGATTTTGAGGGTTGTTCTGAGAGGTCAGGTAGTGGTGGTCATCACTTCTATGGTATCTACATGCACAGAAAGTAGTCCCCTCCATTGAACTTCCACCAATAGTGTACCCTACTGGCCTAATAGTTGGAGTACTCTGTCACTCAATACACTTACAAACTGAGACAGGGTCCATTAATATATTTTATTTTATCAATGTGAATTCTGACCTGTTGAGTAATACGGTACGTTCATTGATGCATACACTGAGGTTTCTTAATGACCACTGAAAATACAGTAATGTGGAAATCTTGCACAGCTCCCGTGTTTCAGAGTATAATAATCAATGTTTATGTACTTGTTTATTTATTTATTTATACTTATATATTTATTTATTGCATTTGTTTACCAAGATGATCTGACTGGATATACAAGTTGTCCCTTTACAGTGGACGCTCAGGGAGAAAAGTTCCACAATGAAATGTGCAAACAGTTAAACAATATTTAATATAGCAATAACCCATGGCTGGGTGTGGGTAATGCTGGATTTACCCATGGTTGGTGTGGTTTGGTCACGAGAGCGAAAAAGTCAACCGTGGGTAAATCCAGCATTACCCATATCCAACTGTGGGTTATTGCTATTATACAATGGTGTTTGTTTTGTGTTGTGTTATGTTTGTGTTCCTGTTATTTAGGTTTTTGTTTGCTTTAGTCTGTATTCTTGCACTTTGTGTGAGATGAAATAGTCCACACTTTTAGTTAATGTTTATTGTTTATTTTATGTGTCTTTTTATTTAAATACAAGTTATTAATTTTTCAAGAGTTGGAAATAATTATATAAGTAAATATAGTTTGTAAAGGTTTTGGTATGTCTTGATGTTGTAGTTTCTTTTATATTTCTATAGTGCTTCTGACTTGATGGTTGTCTATAGGTTCATAGGTAAGTACTAGGCTATCTGCCCGAAGACATTTATAAGCCTAGCCAGAATGTGTTGGCTTTCACCACCCGTGTAGATTAGTTCCCTGTGCCTCTGTCCAGCAGAGCCATTGAAGTGATCCCTGGGGTAAACTTTCTGTTTCCCATCCACTCATCAAGGTTTCTCTTGAAGATGGTTAGTGAGGAGCTCTGCCTAACATAGATTGGAATCTTGTTCCAGAGCATGGGAAGTCTCTGGGACAGGAATCTATCCCTCCAGCATATCCTATTTATTGTTGTGGTGAGGTTTAGATCCCTAGAGCATGTGGCTCACAGGGATATGATTTTCTTTAGGTGGAGCATATTCATCAATACTGGGTTGGACATGGCCTTGTATGTCAGGCAGAGATCACCTCTGAGTAGGCAGTATGCAACCGAGTACAGCTGGAATTTCTTATAGGTGCATAGGGCATCTGCTTGAGGCCAGTGATCCTCTTGGTGAAGTACATCTGTGGTCTTTCCAGTTGTTGTAGGTGTCTTGTAAGGTACATCCCAAATGGGGCATTGTACTGTATGATGGGTCTGATGAGTGATGCGTAGAGGGGTCTAATGACCTCTTTCGATCTGGATGCAAACCTTTTTGTGATTAAGTGGGCCACATAGAAGGATTTTCTAACCACTTTGGCAATGTGATTATCAAAGGAGAGGTTACTATCTACCTGGGTCCCCAGATCCCTTATTATGTCTTCCGTATTTAGGGGGCATTGGCAGTGGTGAGATGTTCATGATCTATGTTCAGATGTTTTCTTGAATTCCTGTTGGTATAGTACCTGTAATGATAGTTTTATGTATGTATATATATAAGCAGATATATGGTTTTAGTTATATATAAGTATACATTTACTTATTTTATTGGGTTTCTGTGGTGTTGATGTTTATTGTTCCATAGTTTATTATTTGTTGTTTGTCTTGTGTTTTTTCTGATTCATTTTCCAGGTGTGGGTGTTCTGCGTTATGGAGTTTCATTTTTTTTTCTTGGTCTGTTGTCTGTTATATTATTGATATTATCTTCATTTACTGGATTTTTTGGTGTTTCTTGTTGTGTTCTGGAGATTATTTTTCCTCCACGTTTTGAATTCATCTATTGATGGTTGGTAATAGGATCGTAGTGATGTTTCACTTTTATGTCCTGTAACAGTCATTATTTGTTATGCTTCCATTCCTAATTGTGACAGTAATGTAACAGCTGTTGCTCTTAAGTAGTGGTTTGTGTATTTTTCTTTTGATAGGTTTGTTAGTTTGCAGATTTCTGGTAACATTTTTAAAAGATAGTTTATTCCCATGGGTTGTGTTGTGTACCATGTTTCCATTTTGTTAAGTATATGTTGTGGATGTTTTTTTGGGTGGAGAAACAGTTGTGTTGTATTAGGTGGTCTTTTTTGCATGTATTTTTTTAAACTGTTTACAGGACATAAAGGGTCTGTGTGATTTTCAAACATGAATCCTCTTAGTAAATGTTTTGTGACATCATAATGTTCTGTGTGTTTTTTTTGTATGTTTCTTAAAACTTTTTATTACATATTTGGAGAATTTCTACAGTATCTGTGGAACCTAACAAATGTTAAAATAAAAAAAAAAAAATATTCTGTGCCATCTGTATCTTTCTTTATTGTAAAACTGTCTTTTGTGAGGTATTGTACTCCTTCATTCGCATGTCGTGCGAAGTGTAGCTGTATGTCAAACCAGACTTTTTTTACAAGTCCATCTGCTGTGTTTGGGGAAAGTATTTGGCTGTTTCTCAGTTATGTTATTTCTTGTATTATTAATGGGTGGTGGTGTTCTGCTGTATCTTTTCCTTGTCTTATGAAATTTTTAATTATTTATTTAAATAATTATTTGCATTTGTTAGACGTATATCTGTAATTATGTTAATCTTTCTGTTTAATGGTGGGTTGTTTATATATCTGTTGAGTCCTGCGCGTAGGGATACAAATGCACTTATTACATATTCTTTTAATTTTGTGTTTCATAGCGTAGAATTCTCTAAGTATTGTGTTTAAGTTTTCTGCTGTAATAGTGTGGAAGTCTATGTTGTAGTTTTTCTGTTTTTGCCAGTTTTGAAAAATGTTTATAGCCCACTGTGTTTATTTTCTTTTACTTGCTTCTTTTTTCTTTTTCTAGTATTGCTATTTCTTCATGTGTTTTTTTCTGCATGTCTTTTATTAGTTTTCTGTGTGGTATAGGTTTGAAATGTTTTTTACCTATCTGGAGTTTATGACTTCTCATGTTGTTGTGTTGGGATGTGTTACCTTGTAGTACTTCCTGTTCTTGTACTTGTAGAACTTCCTTGCTTGTTGACTGTTTCATCATGGCTTTTGGTATGCTGTTAAATATTTCTTCGATTTCTGTATCACTTATTAAATCGAAGTTTACTTCCACTTAGTTTTTTAT
Source organism: Protopterus annectens (assembly GCF_019279795.1). Lineage (NCBI taxonomy): Eukaryota > Metazoa > Chordata > Ceratodontiformes > Protopteridae > Protopterus > Protopterus annectens. Next base: position 396,064,962 of record NC_056741.1, on the reverse strand, counting down.
TTTATTTCTGTGGTATGTCCTTTTGGCGGTTTTTGTGTGTCTCTTTATAGTGTTTCTGTTTAAGAAGTCGTGTGCATGTTTGTGAAGGGATGTAAGTAAACAGGGGAACATGATATTTGGTGTTTTTTTACTTGCAATATACAATTTATAGTAGTAGAAGATTTGCTATGTGTATTGTGGTTGCTGCTGAGGTATTTTTGCAGGGTTCATGTTGGATTTTAAGGGTACAGTAGGTTAGGAAGCTGGGACAGTACTGTTCTGTTATGTGCCACTGAAAATACAAGCTTATGTATAGCATTGTACATGCTGGTTGGATAGCAGAAAAACATTGTCACATTGTGAAGCAGAACTGTAGCATAGCTGGGGTGAGAGAGGCAGCTGCTTAGGGAGAAAGGTTTACAAGGTATTTTTGCATTTTTTTTTTTGTTTGTTTTTTGCACTGCAGTATTGCTTTAGTTCTTAAATGTATGTATGGCATACTTTTGGAAGAAGAGGTTGAGTATTCCAGCTTATGAGGTGAGGGAGGGAGGAATCTATGAGGAAGCAAGACTTGGTGCTGGGTGTTTGATGTAGATATGGGAGACTTTGTTACCGTTTTCCTGCTTTTTGTGTGTTTAGATAGGGACTTCAGAGGTCTATGTAAACTGTGTAGTTAACAGTTAGAAGTTGCGAGTGAGGGTGGATCTGGTTGTATTTATTTCATTACTGTTCGAGGTCATGGTGTGAGAAGTGCTGAGGGAATGAGGAGTGTAATAATTAAAATAATGCTTTTCTGGTGATTTAGCTGCAACGTTCACTTGTATGGTTTACTCTGCTGCTGTGTGTGTTTAATGTTTTGCCGTCGGATCTGGCCATATTTATTTAATTATTGTTCGAGGTCACGGACTAAGCAGTGGTGAGGGAATAAGGAGTGTAAACAGTTAAATTATTGGGGTTTTTTTTGTGATTTAGCTGCAACGTTCACTTGTATGGTTTACTGTGTGGCTGTGTGTGTTTAACATTTTGCCATCGCCGCTACATGATATGTTAGCAGCCGGACTTTTTTTGTTTGTTCGCTTGGATTTACAATGTGCACGCTGGTTGGATTAGCCGATCAGCATGCAGATTTCTCGGCTTTCCAAAGTCTTTATTGTATAATACATTTTAGACAATACACATAAATATGTTTTAGAGCAATATACGTTAGCACAGTTTGATAAAGATTTTTTTTTTTATTTCTGATGCAGAAATAATACACAGTTGAATAAAAATGTCATACACTATTAAATCTGAGGACCAGAACATGAAAACAGATTATTTATGATTGACATATAATGCAGTTTGTTACAAAGTTTTGGGCAGAAAATCATTTTGCAGATTGTAAGGATAATAATAAGTGTATAACATTCTTTGAAGTAGAAAGAGCAGTAAACCAGACTGCGATTATAGCAGGAGGTGTATGATAGCCATTTAGTGAGTAGATAGTCTGTATAGAGGTAGAGAGGCATTATTTAAAAGACTTATTCTTTTCCAATATTCTAAAAGCGAGAGAGAGGTATGGAATAGTAGGTTTCAAGGAGAGAGGAGGAGTATAGAGAGTCTCCAGCAGTTCTGTACATGATGGATTCCATAAAGTTTGAGGAATCTCGTGCATTATGTTGATAGCAGCAAAGTTGTGCATAACAATGTAATATGTAACTGTGCCATAGTGAACTCTAAATATCTCTGCACACAAAGGAGTATCTCAGTAGTGATGGTGCACTGTATATTACTCACAAGTAATCCAAAAGTAATGAAAAATTGCTGTCAAAGCATGAAGTACATTAACAGGGTTAAAGAAAGAATCTCACAATCTATACAGTCTAACAGTCATAAATAGATAGATATCTACAACAGAATTTCTCCAGTAAGCTTAAGGGCAATGACCAACTATCACCTTAAGTCCATTAGTATTAAAATATGTTAGCTATCATTCATGGATTCCAGCAGAAACCATAAAATTTCTAATAAAAAATGAATAAAGGCAAAGGGCAGTGGCCACATTGCCACAACTGACATTAGCAAACAATGGGTGTGGGACTTGTGTAGGTAACACAGGTAATGCACACACCTAAGTAAAGTGGGAGATAGAAAAGAAGGCATGGAGTATGGGTGAAGAAGAGGGACACACAAGATGTATGTTGAAATAGGAAAATCAAAGGAAAAGTCAGAGAGGCATGGGTAATGTTTTTTTTTTTGTGGTGGGAATGGGCCCCATTTTTTTTTTTTTTAAGAATAGATGGAAAGGTAAAGAGAGAAAGAGGAGGTGAAGGCTATCACAGCAGGTATACCCATAGAACACATATCACAACACATGACAGACAAAGGTTTGAAAAAAAAACAGTAAGGACAGGTAAGTTACACAGACAGCACACTGCACAACATGGGCAATGGAAAGGTGTCAAACAGGGTGGGATGCATACCAGCCATGGTGAAATGCAGAAGAACATATCTACCTATGCACTATCTTATTACTGCATGCTGCAAACTGTGTGGCAGTCAAAGCTGGATGTGTGTGACTGATGGTAGATAACAATGGATGCAGGACTTGTGTAGTAGATGTGTGTCATAGGATAATAAATAAAGATCACAGCATGTATTGGAAAAATAGACACATATCCAAGAAGTCTGTCAGCAGTGCAGGTCAAGCAACATCACAGATGAGCAAATGCAGATCTAGGAATGTTTGATAACTCCAGCAGAGGATAGAACTGATGACCATGCATGTGAAAGACTAACAACCAAGCACAGTGCCACACAGCAGTACTGCAACAAAGCAGCAAAATGGCAGCTAAATACACAAGTGGGTGTACACAATCCAAACAAATGTGTCATGGAATGCATATAGGTGATGCACATGTGGCGTGTCAAAGGCAAGCACAGGTGTAGCCATACATGTATGACTGTCGGTGGCCTAAGTGGAACATACCCAAAAGCAATGTCAATACACATACATAGACCAATGAAATATAAAAATATTTTCACAAATCTAACAATGCAGCATAAAAAATATTAGGTTGTACTCATGAATTTCAATAATGTACACTGGTTAACACACAAGTATAATGTGAACAAGGATGTACTGCAAGCAGTAGCCAGCGACTTGTGTGCAGATATCCAGTATTTGTAAAATGGCCATACATCTGACACGTGTTGACCATGTCAGCAATATAATACATGACAATGGTCAATAATTGCAACAAAGGCAAACATATATGCAAACTATACTTCATAAGTATGAAGATGGAAGGGAGGTGGACAACCTGGGCCCACATCAAGAAAGACAATGATAAAGCAGAACAACAAGGTGAGGTTACACATTGCAAATGCATGTGTACAGCACACAGGGTGCTGTCAAAACCAACACAAATACATATAAGCACCTGTCTAATGTTTGTCATATGGGCAGACTGCATTGCTGATGTCCACCAAAATGGGCATATATAACTCACACATAGACAACAATGTGCAATCATGTAATATCAGCAGGCATAGGTAGGCAAGCTAAGACTTTCAATCACATGGACATATACTGTGATGCCAATGTGGAATAAACAACTGCAGGTGTATGTCATACACCCTGCTTATTACTGAGCAGAGGACACTTCTGTGAGTATCATTACAGCACATCAGTTATAAGTCAGTAAATGCCCTGCTCATTACTGAGCAGAGGACACTCCTGTGAGTATCATTACAGCACATCAGTTATAAGTCAGTAAATGCCCTGCTCATTACTGAGCAGAGGACACTCCTGTGAGTATCATCACAGCACATCAGTTATAAGTCAGTAAATGCCCTGCTCATTACTGAGCAGAGGACACTCCTGTGAGTATCATCACAGCACATCAGTTATAAGTCAGTAAATGCCCTGCTCATTACTGAGCAGAGGACACTCCTGTGAGTATCATCACAGCACATCAGTTATAAGTCAGTAAATGCCCTGCTCATTACTGAGCAGAGGACACTCCTGTGAGTATCATCACAGCACATCAGTTATAAGTCAGTAAATGCCCTGCTCATTACTGAGCAGAGGACACTCCTGTGAGTATCATCACAGCACATCAGTTATAAGTCAGTAAATGCCCTGCTCATTACTGAGCAGAGGACACTCATGTGAGTATCATCACAGCACATCAGTTATAAGTCTGTAAATGCCCTGCTCATTACTGAGCAGAGGACACTCCTGTGAGTATCATTACAGCACATCAGTTATAAGTCAGTAAATGCCCTGCTCATTACTGAGCAGAGGACACTCCTGTGAGTATCATCACAGCACATCAGTTATAAGTCAGTAAATGCCCTGCTCATTACTGAGCAGAGGACACTCCTGTGAGTATCATTACAGCACATCAGTTATAAGTCAGTAAATGCCCTGCTCATTACTGAGCAGAGGACACTCCTGTGAGTATCATTACAGCACATCAGTTATAAGTCAGTAAATGCCCTGCTCATTACTGAGCAGAGGACACTCCTGTGAGTATCATCACAGCACATCAGTTATAATTCAGTAAATGCCCTGCTCATTACTGAGCAGAGGACACTCCTGTGAGTATCATTACAGCACATCAGTTATAAGTCAGTAAATGCCCTGCTCATTACTGAGCAGAGGATACTCCTGTGAGTATCATTACAGCACATCAGTTATAAGTCAGTAAATGCCCTGCTCATTACTGAGCAGAGGACACTCCTGTGAGTATCATTACAGCACATCAGTTATAAGTCAGTAAATGCCCTGCTCATTACTGAGCAGAGGACACTCCTGTGAGTATCATTACAGCACATCAGTTATAAGTCAGTAAATGCCCTGCTCATTACTGAGCAGAGGACACTCCTGTGAGTATCATCACAGCACATCAGTTATAAGTCAGTAAATGCCCTGCTCATTACTGAGCAGAGGACACTCCTGTGAGTATCATTACAGCACATCAGTTATAAGTCAGTAAATGCCCTGCTCATTACTGAGCAGAGGACACTCCTGTGAGTATCATTACAGCACATCAGTTATAAGTCAGTAAATGCCCTGCTCATTACTGAGCAGAGGACACTCCTGTGAGTATCATTACAGCACATCAGTTATAAGTCAGTAAATGCCCTGCTCATTACTGAGCAGAGGACACTCCTGTGAGTATCATTACAGCACATCAGTTATAAGTCAGTAAATGCCCTGCTCATTACTGAGCAGAGGACACTCCTGTGAGTATCATTACAGCACATCAGTTATAAGTCAGTAAATGCCCTGCTCATTGCTGAGCAGAGGACACTCCTGTGAGTATCATTACAGCACATCAGTTATAAGTCAGTAAATGCCCTGCTCATTACTGAGCAGAGGACACTCCTGTGAGTATCATTACAGCACATCAGTTATAAGTCAGTAAATGCCCTGCTCATTACTGAGCAGAGGACACTCCTGTGAGTATCATTACAGCACATCAGTTATAAGTCAGTAAATGCCCTGCTCATTACTGAGCAGAGGACACTCCTGTGAGTATCATTACAGCACATCAGTTATAAGTCAGTAAATGCCCTGCTCATTACTGAGCAGAGGACACTCCTGTGAGTATCATTACAGCACATCAGTTATAAGTCAGTAAATGCCCTGCTCATTACTGAGCAGAGGACACTCCTGTGAGTATCATTACAGCACATCGTATCATCACAGCACATCAGTTATAAGTCAGTAAATGCCCTGCTCATTACTGAGCAGAGGACACTCCTGTGAGTATCATTACAGCACATCAGTTATAAGTCAGTAAATGCCCTGCTCATTACTGAGCAGAGGACACTCCTGTGAGTATCATTACAGCACATCAGTTATAAGTCAGTAAATGCCCTGCTCATTACTGAGCAGAGGACACTCCTGTGAGTATCATTACAGCACATCAGTTATAAGTCAGTAAATGCCCTGCTCATTACTGAGCAGAGGACACTCCTGTGAGTATCATTACAGCACATCAGTTATAAGTCAGTAAATGCCCTGCTCATTACTGAGCAGAGGACACTCCTGTGAGTATCATCACAGCACATCAGTTATAAGTCAGTAAATGCCCTGCTCATTACTGAGCAGAGGACACTCCTGTGAGTATCATCACAGCACATCAGTTATAAGTCAGTAAATGCCCTGCTCATTACTGAGCAGAGGACACTCCTGTGAGTATCATCACAGCACATCAGTTATAAGTCAGTAAATGCCCTGCTCATTACAGCACATCAGTTATAAGTCAGTAAATGCCCTGCTCATTACTGAGCAGAGGACACTCCTGTGAGTATCATTACAGCACATCAGTTATAAGTCAGTAAATGCCCTGCTCATTACTGAGCAGAGGACACTCCTGTGAGTATCATTACAGCACATCAGTTATAAGTCAGTAAATGCCCTGCTCATTACTGAGCAGAGGACACTCCTGTGAGTATCATTACAGCACATCAGTTATAAGTCAGTAAATGCCCTGCTCATTACTGAGCAGAGGACACTCCTGTGAGTATCATTACAGCACATCAGTTATAAGTCAGTAAATGCCCTGCTCATTACTGAGCAGAGGACACTCCTGTGACTATCATTACAGCACATCAGTTATAAGTCAGTAAATGCCTTGCTCATTACTGAGCAGAGGACACTCCTGTGAGTATCATTACAGCACATCAGTTATAAGTCAGTAAATGCCCTGCTCATTACTGAGCAGAGGACACTCCTGTGAGTATCATTACAGCACATCAGTTATAAGTCAGTAAATGCCCTGCTCATTACTGAGCAGAGGACACTCCTGTGAGTATCATTACAGCACATCAGTTATAAGTCAGTAAATGCCCTGCTCATTACTGAGCAGAGGACACTCCTGTGAGTATCATTACAGCACATCAGTTATAAGTCAGTAAATGCCCTGCTCATTACTGAGCAGAGGACACTCCTGTGAGTATCATCACAGCACATCAGTTATAAGTCAGTAAATGCCCTGCTCATTACTGAGCAGAGGACACTCCTGTGAGTATCATTACAGCACATCAGTTATAAGTCAGTAAATGCCCTGCTCATTACTGAGCAGAGGACACTCCTGTGAGTATCATTACAGCACATCAGTTATAAGTCAGTAAATGCCCTGCTCATTACTGAGCAGAGGACACTCCTGTGAGTATCATTACAGCACATCAGTTATAAGTCAGTAAATGCCCTGCTCATTACTGAGCAGAGGACACTCCTGTGAGTATCATTACAGCACATCAGTTATAAGTCAGTAAATGCCCTGCTCATTACTGAGCAGAGGACACTCCTGTGAGTATCATTACAGCACATCAGTTATAAGTCAGTAAATGCCCTGCTCATTACTGAGCAGAGGACACTCCTGTGACTATCATTACAGCACATCAGTTATAAGTCAGTAAATGCCCTGCTCATTACTGAGCAGAGGACACTCCTGTGAGTATCATCACAGCACATCAGTTATAAGTCAGTAAATGCCCTGCTCATTACTGAGCAGAGGACACTCCTGTGAGTATCATCACAGCACATCAGTTATAAGTCAGTAAATGCCCTGCTCATTACTGAGCAGAGGACACTCCTGTGAGTATCATCACAGCACATCAGTTATAAGTCAGTAAATGCCCTGCTCATTACTGAGCAGAGGACACTCCTGTGAGTATCATTACAGCACATCAGTTATAAGTCAGTAAATGCCCTGCTCATTACTGAGCAGAGGACACTCCTGTGACTATCATTACAGCACATCAGTTATAAGTCAGTAAATGCCTTGCTCATTACTGAGCAGAGGACACTCCTGTGAGTATCATTACAGCACATCAGTTATAAGTCAGTAAATGCCCTGCTCATTACTGAGCAGAGGACACTCCTGTGAGTATCATTACAGCACATCAGTTATAAGTCAGTAAATGCCCTGCTCATTACTGAGCAGAGGACACTCCTGTGAGTATCATTACAGCACATCAGTTATAAGTCAGTAAATGCCCTGCTCATTACTGAGCAGAGGACACTCCTGTGAGTATCATTACAGCACATCAGTTATAAGTCAGTAAATGCCCTGCTTATTACTGAGCAGAGGACACTCCTGTGAGTATCATTACAGCACATCAGTTATAAGTCAGTAAATGCCCTGCTCATTACTGAGCAGAGGACACTCCTGTGAGTATCATTACAGCACATCAGTTATAAGTCAGTAAATGCCCTGCTCATTACTGAGCAGAGGACACTCCTGTGAGTATCATTACAGCACATCAGTTATAAGTCAGTAAATGCCCTGCTCATTACTGAGCAGAGGACACTCCTGTGAGTATCATTACAGCACATCAGTTATGTCAGTAAATGCCCTGCTCATTACTGAGCAGAGGACACTCCTGTGAGTATCATTACAGCACATCAGTTATAAGTCAGTAAATGCCCTGCTCATTACTGAGCAGAGGACACTCCTGTGAGTATCATTACAGCACATCAGTTATAAGTCAGTAAATGCCCTGCTCATTACTGAGCAGAGGACACTCCTGTGAGTATCATTACAGCACATCAGTTATAAGTCAGTAAATGCCCTGCTCATTACTGAGCAGAGGACACTCCTGTGACTATCCAGTAAATGCCCTGCTCATTACTGAGCAGAGGGACACCTGTGACTATCATTACAGCACATCAGTTATAAGTCAGTAAATGCCCTGCTTATTACTGAGCAGAGGACACTCCTGTGACTATCATTACAGCACATCAGTTATAAGTCAGTAAATGCCCTGCTCATTACTGAGCAGAGGACACTCCTGTGAGTATCATTACAGCACATCAGTTATAAGTCAGTAAATGCCTTGCTCATTACTGAGCAGAGGACACTCCTGTGACTATCATTACAGCACATCAGTTATAAGTCAGTAAATGCCCTGCTCATTACTGAGCAGAGGACACTCCTGTGAGTATCATTACAGCACATCAGTTATAAGTCAGTAAATGCCCTGCTCATTACTGAGCAGAGGACACTCCTGTGAGTATCATTACAGCACATCAGTTATAAGTCAGTAAATGCCCTGCTTATTACTGAGAAGAGGACACTCCTGTGAGTATCATTACAGCACATCAGTTATAAGTCAGTAAATGCCCTGCTCATTACTGAGCAGAGGACACTCCTGTGAGTATCATTACAGCACATCAGTTATAAGTCAGTAAATGCCCTGCTCATTACTGAGCAGAGGACACTCCTGTGAGTATCATTACAGCACATCAGTTATAAGTCAGTAAATGCCCTGCTCATTACTGAGCAGAGGACACTCCTGTGAGTATCATTACAGCACATCAGTTATAAGTCAGTAAATGCCCTGCTCATTACTGAGCAGAGGACACTCCTGTGAGTATCATTACAGCACATCAGTTATAAGTCAGTAAATGCCCTGCTCATTACTGAGCAGAGGACACTCCTGTGAGTATCATCACAGCACATCAGTTATAAGTCAGTAAATGCCCTGCTCATTACTGAGCAGAGGACACTCCTGTGAGTATCATTACAGCACATCAGTTATAAGTCAGTAAATGCCCTGCTCATTACTGAGCAGAGGACACTCCTGTGAGTATCATTACAGCACATCAGTTATAAGTCAGTAAATGCCCTGCTCATTACTGAGCAGAGGACACTCCTGTGAGTATCATTACAGCACATCAGTTATAAGTCAGTAAATGCCCTGCTCATTACTGAGCAGAGGACACTCCTGTGAGTATCATTACAGCACATCAGTTATAAGTCAGTAAATGCCCTGCTCATTACTGAGCAGAGGACACTCCTGTGAGTATCATTACAGCACATCAGTTATAAGTCAGTAAATGCCCTGCTCATTACTGAGCAGAGGACACTCCTCTGAGTATCATTACAGCACATCAGTTATAAGTCAGTAAATGCCCTGCTCATTACTGAGCAGAGGACACTCCTCTGAGTATCATCACAGCACATCAGTTATAAGTCAGTAAATGCCTTGCTCATTACTGAGCAGAGGACACTCCTGTGAGTATCATTACAGCACATCAGTTATAAGTCAGTAAATGCTCACAGTTCCAAGCTACAATGGCATTTCAGTATGAATCACACTATGTGCAGAGACATATGCAATCATCAATTACTGAGTACAAATATTGCCACGAAGTGTGAACTTATATGTATAAGGAATGGATGTGGAACTGTACCATAGAGCAAACATGATGTAATGTAATGTTACTGAATAAATTATCCTTACTGCAGTGTATACAATAATAATTAAATTTTCATTCGATGCAGTCGGAAAAGGAGGACTGCCCATAGATATGACATACCTGTATACGACCCTACAAGGCATCTACATTGCCAGCACATGGCATACAGCAGCATAACCTGCCAGTGGGACAGTATGACAACTGCCATCAAAAATACATGGGAAATAATATGTCCTTATGTTGCAAATGCACAATATGGCAATACACAAATATTAACCACACCACTGTGGTATTGATGGACTATGGACAACATCTTTTGTCTGTCATTTTCCCTCATAAGTTAAAGGGTAATTGTTGCAGCACTAGCTATAGGACAGGCTGCCACAATGCATGGACTGCTGGATGTGGGAGGAAAATATATGTGTTAATGTGTGTCATGCATATATTGAAACATAATTAATTGTTGCATGACAATATCTGTATAGTATGTTTGCACATGTAACACATAGCATGGCAGCTACATGATATGCATGTACCAGAGTGCATATACAGACCAATTAATTATATGGCAATCACCATGTTGACAGCTTAACATAATTGGAGCATGCAGATAATACATATGGACCTGCTGGACCAGCCTGATGAGGATGAGCCTCGAGATTGATTTCTTAGACTATCTCCCTGAACATGTCACACACATCCCATGTCATATCCTGGAAATAAATTCACCATCATGTCCCTAATCTGTGTTTGAAACACATTGGTGGCAACTTCCCAGATCTCCTCCCGATAATCATCTCTCTGTTCTTCCTTGTGTTGTCTGCTCCGGGGACCAGCAGGCATGATGGCTTGTGAAGGTGCAGGTCCAGCTTCCTTGTTATCTCATCATAATCTGAGAACTCCGGCAGTGGCCTGGCATGCACTCATCATCTATAAGTGATTGGCAATTGTCCACTGGTCTCATGCTCTGTGAAGATGAATCATAACACAGGACAAAAGTTACATATTCATATCTGATACCTGTCTGCATAACATACCCACTGTGGCACAATAAACAGGCAGAGAACAGTCCTCATGAAATGTTAAAATACGTTATGACCATAGTCCATTTTATTACCATATGCAATGTATGTCAGTAGTCAAAACCATAATAATGAAAACCAAATGTCTATCATGCTACACATTCTCATGAAGATCATAGCTGATCTTAAAATGAAACTGATATGAACATCTGAATCTATAACAGATTAACATCCTATCCACATGTGATTTCTGCAAATACAAATAAGAGACTGAAGGATGTAGCAGCATACATCAAATCTCTCATTTAAAATACAGTTCAATTGGAAATGATGCAAACATTAGCAAGTAGCACAATTATAGTAAACAGAATTGTTGCAGGTGAATGGCTCTTAATGCACGTGGCACCTTCCCTGTGTCACTTTTTCTATAGTTATGGAAATGTCCAATAACAGAAAATGTCAAGGAGAATGTATCCATCATTAGTGTGAGCAGTTCAATCAAGGCCGTGCAACGGCATGCATAATACAGCTTACCAGTGGGAATCATGACATCACCTGGACCTTTGAATATCGGCCAGCATGAAGCATGGCAAGTATATGCAAAGTAAGCACAGGTAACAGATCATGACATTTGAATGGAATCATGCCTGACACTGCCTCATGCCACATTAACATAATTGAAACTTGATAAAATAAAAGTCTGTAAACATCAAGATAATATTATTACTGGGACCTGTGCTGTTTAATAATGTTACCTACCTCAGGAAACTGTCCAGCTGAGTGTCTGACAGCATGTCATTATTTCTATTTTTTTTCCTTGCATGTGTTCCCTGAGTAGTTAAGTCTGTGTGTGAATGTAAATTATAGTCTCTATATGCAATGAGTTATATGAACAGCCACCAAGTATCATTGGTAAAATGAAGACAAAGAGAGGTGACAGTATTGTGAAAACTTTTCAAGCCATATGGCAAACATCTGAGCCATGCAGCATAATAAACTGATCCCACATTAATATAATGAATAAAACAGTAACAAATATTTATAATGTTCAGTCTTAAACACAGTCACAGCCTGTGACATATGAGAATCTAGTATATGTTGTACAAACATTACTGCATGTCTACAACTATATGCATGACCTACCTACAATTATTAGAAACCAGTAGCTTGCAAAATATAAACATCCTGATGATATTTGATGATAAATGTTGCAAAGAAATGGTTATCTGCACAAGTATCCACAAACACAAGTATGTTGTAACAAAAACACTCAGGGTGTTGTAGGCAAATATAATACCAGTGTTCAACTGAGAGGCATGCCACAGTCTACAAACAACAGTGTGAACACTGAGAGAGCAGACACCATTTAATCTGCGAACAGACAGATTATACAACACAAATTAAATCAAACCTACAAATGTACCAACAGAAAAATAACAAGCAATAATCAAAACACTATAAACTTGTATATAAGTGATATACCTCAAATGTGTGACAGATATACAAACCTGACTGTCATTTAGGTTATGGCCTACATTTCAAAACATATCTTCTGAAAACATGGCTTGCTGCTAAAAGATATTTCAACATTTATATACTTCAATCAGGCTTGTAAGCATAGGTATAGTGTGATTATTGCACTTACTTTTCTGATACATTTGAAGCAATATCCATGGTAATATAAAAAGTACAGGCCTGCAACAAGGATCACATTTTATTTAACAAAACAGAAAAATTAAGCACGATACCTTTTTCCCTCCTGTCTCCTCAAGCCTGTGCATCTGCTCGATGCACAGGGCTTAATTTTGGATCCTGTCCTTATCAACTAAAAAAAAACAGTAACTATGAATGATGTAGTCCTCAAATAACAGGGATATACATTGCTAAAATCAGATTCTAAAAATATTCCTTTTGAAGAAAATCAGAGAATCACTATTTACATTTTGCAATGCTCCACACACAGACTTTTACATCCTTGAACTCAGCTGAACACCACTAGACAGAGCTGAATGTTATGAGATACAAACTTGTAATGTACCTCCAGCATGGGAACAAAACCCATACTTACATCAGCAGCAGTGACCACGTCTTCATACTTATCCAGGTAAGCTGTGTCAAAACAGCTACTCAGTGGTTATAAAAGCCATGTATCTGATATACTTGGGACACAGCTATATCTCTACGTTCTGTAGGAATACTCCGGTTTATGTAGGATTGTGACACTTTCTGTAGGCATCCACTGACTGACTTTGTACCTCGGTGACCTTCCAGTGAAGCTCTTCTGCATACCTCTGATGCAGGTCATTGTAGTGGTAGCAAATCTGCACTCCAGTTCATTAGATCCCTGTACATCATTGGTGCTCCCTTGCAATCCAGTCCTAAATGTCAATCAGCACAAACTTCCTTGGTCTGGTTCGCATTTAATGCTCCACTTCAGTGTAGATGGTCATTATCTGGGTAGTCTCCTCTTCAGGAGCCCAGACACATCAAAGGCTCCTGGAAGTAGCCATCTTGATAATCACCGAAAGTGTAATGAGAGACTTAGGGACACAGGTGGACAGTGGTATCACCTTCGATAACCACATCACCGCAACAGTCAGGAAATCCTTCTATGTGGCACATCTCATCACTAAAGGCTTTTCATCCAGAAAAAAGGAGGTCATTGTCCCACTGTACTCATCCTTCATTAGACCCATTATAGAGTACAATGCCCCATTTGGTATGTACCTCACAAAACATCTGTAACAGCTGGAAAGGCCACAGAAATACCTCTCACTAAAAGAATCACAGGCCTAAAGCAGATGCCCTATGCTGACCAACTAAAAAAACTCCAGCTATACTCTGTGGCATATCGTCTACTCAGAGGTGATCTCTGCTTAACATACAAGGCCATGTCAAACCCTGAGCTGTTGGACATGCTCCACTTAAAGAAATCCCAATCCCTCAGAGCCGCACGTTCCAGGGATCTAAACCTTGTCATCTCAATGAACAAAACATGCTGGAGGTATAGGATTCTGACCCAGAGACTCCCCAGACTCTAGAATAGACTGCCCATACATGTCAAGCAGAGCGCCTCCTTGGGCCTCTTCAAAAGGAACCTTGATGATTGGATGGGAGACAGGAAATTCACCCCGGGGAAAACATCAGTCACCCTGCTAGATAGGGGTCCAGGGAAATAAATACTGTGGGAAGAAATAGCCAGGGAATTGTTATGGCTAGGCTTGTATAGGCCCTAGGGCTGATAGGCTATGTTGATGTTCTAATGGAAAATGTAGTAAGATTTAAAAATTGCTCACTGAGGTACCACTCATTTCACAGGTAGGAATGGTCTGATCTGTAAACGTATCAAAATCAATATTTAAGAGTGTCGCTTATATCATGTTATCAGATCATTGGAAGATAATGGGTAAGTGCTACACATGTTATCATTTATCAGTACCTATTGGGTACCCTGTGGAGTATCTTCCTGTTACACCGAGTTATTAGTTAATACATTGACTTTTGAGTACTTTTGCAGATGTGCTCAAATGGGATTCCAAAACCTGAAATAGTAATGAGCCTGATTAATTCTGCAAGGTAAAAATGGTACTTAAAAGATGGATGCACTTTAGGTGCCCTTACTTTCAGTTATATTTAAGTCATAGGTAGCTGATAAGGTAAGTTGGTGCTTGCTGGCATTTCTGTTTTAAGGAATATTACTTCTGATAACATTGCTCATTTTAAAATGTATCTGTTTAGATTTAATTGTGTGGAAATATGTGCATTAAGACAAATGCTTTTAACTTACTGGAGTGCTATTTGATTTACCTGTATGCATAAAGGTGTTGCCATCTGCATTAAGGACATGCATTAATTTCCCATATGCAGTTGCATAGCCAGATTTACATAGCAAAAGTAAACAGTACATAAAGATGGATTTATGGATTATCTGCATGTCTTGTGGGTGACTCGGTAGTGTATGTCCAGGAACCTATGAATTCTGACATTATCCATATGTACCATGTCCATTAGCTGATACCAGTATTTCTTTATTGATTGTTCTGATACCAGTATTTCTTCATTGATTGTTCTGTTCTGATACCAGTATTTATTCATTGATTGTTCTTAACACAAGTCTTATAACTACTGATTCAATATAAAAAGGATACATACTCTCTTTGGCCTGCTTACAGATCCTGAGAATTTCCAATATTTTCCATAAGTTTTTTCAGTTGATAAGCTATAGCTACTCTGTGCTGAAATGGATGGCATTCACTGCCAGTAATGAGTGAGTTGATATGTGTTTTTAATACCTGTCTGTTTCGGCTGAAATTCCATTATAACTATGACAACACATATTTCTGTTGTACACATATGATTGTGTAATATTTTAATGGTAAATGCATGCATAATGCTGTTTGTCTCTTTACCTCCATTTAACAAATAGGTAGCATAAAGGGTTCAAATCCCACACACAGCCTGTAGAGATATTACAAGTTATGTTGATGTTAAAACTGTTATGTATGCTGGTATTGCAAGTTTTTATATGTCACATTACTAAACGTTACAGTGAGTGTTTCATAGACTTTTACATTGCACCAGCTCTATTAAAGAAGTAAAGTTTTTCAGGGGAACAAAAATGTTACAGATTTGTGAATAAACAAAATTTAAAATGTACTTATTTGCAGTTAAATGTCTGCTTTAAGCTTTCATTGCATACCCCATACCCCATAAAGTGCAGATTTGAATAAAGAATCTTAGTTATATGGAACATCAGTTTGTTTAGATAACTGGTTTCCCAGAAAAAAAAAGTTTAAGCCAATACAATGCAGTATTAAACCTTTAAACATCCAGCTGTTGTGGATCAGTTAACATCTAGTAGCATTAATTGCCTTTTACAAATTGTGCCTTGTGTAATATAAAAAGCAGTAGCTAACAGTGCTGTTTACCAGCACCTGTAATAGTTTTCCAGCTTTTTTAAATTCAGCAATGAGTTGTTAAAGGAGAAGCTCTAACTGAAATTAACATTTCAGCTGCATAGCTCTAACTGCCTCACAGTGATTAACTGAGACACCAAATCACTAGAATTAGTTTTTTCTTTTATTACCCAAAAACTAATTCAGACAAGCTTTGGACAATGAGCAGCAAACTGGAAAGTTACAACAGAGAAAGAGAGAGAGAGAATGGTTGTGCAGTACCACACATAGCAGCTTGTTTAGACAAAGTCCATACACAAAAGCATTTACTATGAATATAAACTGCAGCTTACATCCACAACGATTACTCTTGAAGAAAGCTGCTGCCCTTTAAATTAGTTCTAGTTGCATGAGGGCAATTTCACATCAATGGCAGAATATATTTAAAGCATTCCAGATGCAGTTTGTCTTTCACCAGCCTTACAAAAATAGTATCTTATGCTAAAGAACCCACAATACAATATCAGCATTTACAAATTAGCACATCTCTACTGCATAAAATGTATTGAAGTAGCAGCACTCACTGTGTTGTAATGAGTTGAAATACCACTGTAATCAGGTCTGTACAAGAAACAACTCTTAACAGCAATGCAAAATACCACAATAAGAAGGCCTGTGCAAGCAACAATTTCAATACGCCTATCAATTTTTCACAGGTTGTGTCCGGCTTCTAAATGCACCATTGACCCCTATAGCCAACCACCACCATACACATAGTATTCTAAGCAAGTTTATAAAAGAAGCAGATTGTCAGGTGTTTCTTCTATATTATACCACACCTAGAGAATTTAAAGTGACAGATTCACCTGCTGCGTGGCCAACATGGGGACATTTGCCTTTTTCCCATTATAGTGCAGTCTCAGAGTTGGTATATTTAGTTAGGGGAGGGTTTGAGCAGGTTTGCTATGCTTCAAGTTTGTTTATTTTGTAGTGTTAGCCAACTGGTTCCTTTCCCGAAGTAAAATTCCAGTGATCTGGCTGTTTGTTAAAGAAGGTTTTCGGCATGGTCATCTTGTGGTTTTAAATTTCTGAGAAGCATAATTTTGATAATGTAAAGTAGAGCCATATAAATATATATACATATACATATAATATATGTACACATACACACACACACACACACACACACACACACACAAAGGGTATATTTAAAATAATTGGTCAGCAAAAGATTGCAGAATCAGTTATTATCAAAAAGTGATCAAAACCAAAAAATGCTACAATTTCAGCACACCTGCTCTGACTTATTAATATCAAGCATATAGCTTAAAAACTATATTTTTGCAGAGGAACAAGCTACGCTGTACCATCTCTCAACCCCTGTTACTTGTATACATATATATACCAACTCTAAAAACTGCAAAATAGCGATAAAAGAACATATTTCCTATCCCTGCTCTTGCAAAGATCTCTTGCCAGCATCTTTGAACAGCTAATGTGTTCACCAAACAGTATTGATAGATCCAGCCATCAGATATACACAAAATTATATATTTAATGGAACCCTATAAAAGATAGATAGATAGATAGATAGATAGATAGATAGATAGATAGATAGATAGATAGATAGATAGATAGATAGATAGATAGATAGATAGATAGATAGACAGATAGACAGACAGACAGACAGACAGATAGATAGATAGATAGATAGATAGATAGATAGATAGATAGATAGATAGATAGATAGATAGATAGATATGAAGATCATTAGTATTAAATTCCTGGTGTAGTTGCTTTACATATTTTTAATAACGTTCAGTGTTCCAGTGCTTGGTGCTTTGTTGTACCATTATATTATTTTTTTCATTGCTTTCGGTACCCATATATGACTATAGCTTGTATATAAAAGCAGATGTGAATAAGGATGACTATGCTGTATTCTTATTTCAGATATACTAGAAACAGTTCATTCACAGTTGTAATTTTAATGTACTGACTATCTTACATCTCTGTTCCTTCACAAAACAGATGTGCTTATTAAAACATGAGTACAATAACATTTTAACTGTTTCAGTAAAATAGATTTGAATAAAAGCAATGGCTGGAATTCATTCAGACTGGAAATATCATTGATGCTAGCTTGCACTATGTAATCCAGATTTGCCATGGATCTGATTTCCTAACACAAGCTCCAAAAACTGTAATGATCATGCCTAGGGTCATACCCACTACCACCTATCAGTTGTAATTTATCATTAGTGACTATGTCTAAGACAGAACCATTTGCACTGCCCCCCCAAAGTAAATACTAATTACTTGCTCGTGTTTAGAGTCCCCTCTACTTCCCTTGTTGTTCTCATAAGCAAAAGACCCCATGTCCTTTCTAAAATGCATAAAAATGTAATTGTCTGTACTTAGGTTAGTCCCTCTCCAGCATCCTTATTCCCAGCAGCTGTAACACTTGTTGTATAGTGAGTGACAGCACTTTTAGTGCTATATTGGACAGGTGTTAAATATCATACATTATCAGGGCTTACAATGGCATTTCACGAGTGAGATGCTATTGCATTCTTCCAGGTTGTCATGGTGGACATATGCAACATAAATGCTGTGTATATACTTAGACCTAAAGTAGTTGAGCAGAGACACAAACTGGGCATTCCTGGGCATAGACAAAGCATATAATGAGGTCCCAAGAAAGCTGATTTAGACAGCCCTGTTGTGGTTTGAAGACCTAGAAATATTGGTAGAATTAGTGCAGGTTATGTATAAGGAGCCATTGACTCAAGTATGAACAGTGTTCAGACTCACAGAGGGGTTCATAGTGGGAGTGGGTATGCAAACATGTCATATGAGACAGATCAACAAAGCTGCTATATGCAGATGATGTGGCATTACAAGTAGACTGAGCAAGAACTTCAGCAAAGGATAGGGGAATGGAATGCAAAACTGAAGGCACATGGGATGAAATTGCATACACATAAGACAGTTGTATTGACAACAAATACGGGAAATCAGAAGAAGCTTAGAATTTAAATGTAAGGGAAAACAGTGGAATAGTCTATCAGCTTCAAGTATGTGGGAGGGGTGGTTGAGGAGAAGGACGTCTGAGTGAGGAGGTCAAAGCTAGAATCAAAGGGGTGACAGCCAACTGGCATAGAGTGTCAGGTATAGTAGATGGCAGAAGAACGCCAAAGAAGCTGAAAAGTAAAGTGAAATAAATAGCGATGAGATGTGTAGTACTGCAGGATACAGAAACCTGGGCAGTAAAAGCAGAGGAAGCTCGAGGTGATGGAGATGGAGTGTCTGAGATGGGGAATATGATGTACATTATGGGACAGACAGAGAAATGACGACAGCAGAGCAGAAGCCAAAGTAGGTCCCATTGCAGAGAAAGTAAATGAGAACAGATGATGGTGGTTCGAGCAGATGTGTAGAAAAGCAGATGGCAATGTGGCGAAGAAGATATAGGGCAAAAAGAAAGATGGCAAGAGAAAACAAGGACATCCAATAAAGAGACGTATGACAGAAGACGTGTGATAATCAGGCATGGATGTTGAACATGGTAGGAGAGTGGCATTGAATCATGAAAGATGGTGACAGTTCCCACAACACCCTGCCCCTGTGTAGACAATGGGAAAAAGGGAGCTGATGATGATGATGCTTCTGCATTGGAATCAAGACAAACACAGTAAATGTAGAAGACAAATGCAGCAATTGGCCATCTACAAGGAAGGAAAGATATCTAGGGCACTCCATGTATTATGGCATTCAACTGTTCCAGACCTCTTTCCATGACTTCAACAACATGTAGAGTGGGAGCAAGGAATAGTATTACATAGATGAATGTTTACTGTCATTCTGTTTTGATGCGACAGTCATACAGCAGAGTGCAATACTGTGCTTGCTTGTTATGGCCGATTTCTCTATGAATAATCCATGCAATGAAAGCTTTATGAATCTAAGATACTAAATCCATTGAGTATCCCAAATTGTAATAAGGGGTAAGAGACTTATGTCTTATTATGTCAAGTAATATGTGAATCGCAGCCTTTATATGTTGTAAATCACAAGCATACCCGCTACACTGATTTACTACTTCAATCTTGTACAGAATGAGGGAATAAAGAGAATACTGCAATTGGAAATCAGCAGTCCTCAATGCTTTAATTATGATGTAAAAACTGTCACTATTAATAAAAGTATAAGATAAATGGTGACAGGGAAACGTGTTGTATTAGGACATAACATCTGACACAGTTGTACTTGGCATTCAGTTTTGCCGTCAGCATCCTTAGTACTGCAACAAAGACCTTGTCGTGCATACTTTCCATTGAAGAACATCTGCATTGTAAAGTGCGATGCTTTCCCTGCATGTATTATTGCAATGAATGAGAGACATATCATCAGAGTAAGTCCCTGTCACTAGAAAAACCTGAACAGCTGGTTTTAATCAGCATTGTGCCTCAAAGACAGCTGTTCAAAATTGTGTTTGTGCCCTCCCCCATCATATGCAGCTACAACTACAAGTTGCCTCATCTAGTTACAAGTCTGCTATTAATTTTCTGGAGTTTCCTCACAGTCTGACATCCAGCATGTCTGTATGATTTTCCATTTTCACCGTCCTTATATTCCTTCATCCCTCATTGCATTCCAGCTACAGCTTCAAAAGCACTCAAAACTGGAATAGAAAATTCATCCCTCATTGCATTCCAGCTACAGCTTCAAAAGCACTGAAAACTGGAATAGAAAATCCATCCCTCGTAGCATTCCATCTACAGCTTCAAAAGCACTCAAAACTGGAATAGAAAATCCATCCCTCATTGCATTCCATCTACAGCTTCAAAAGCACTCAAAACTGGAATAGAAAATTCTTTTTATGCATTATGCATGCACTTTGGAAGAGACCACTACTGACTAATTCAGCATTTTTCAATGTATGATCTGTTTAAAACTTTAAAAGTATATAATTCAAAGGGGGATCTTTACAGGTAGTTGAGATGAAATTCTCAAGCAGTAATTGCATGAAGCACAAGTTCCTAAGTTGCATAATCACAATCCCTGTGTGCCATAATAAATCACTGCTGGTGTAATTTCTAAGTGTACACCAGCAAGGATTCCCTTCTTTTGGGAGAATTCTCAATTCTTTGATTTGGTCTGATGTTTATAAGTTTGGAGGAGTTGGTTTGTACCCCAAATTGGGGGGTACAGGGGGCTGCTTCCCTATAAAAAAATTACTTTACATTAACTTTTTCACCCTTCTATTTTTCAGCATTTCTAATGGCTTTCAGTTTTGCCTTCAGTATTCTATAGTAGAACTACAAAGGAGACAAAAGACTGTAACACTGCAGGACAGTTATAATTGCAGAAAAAAGTAAATATGTAACGGAACATAGAAGTCATTTTTATGGAGAAAGAATACAAGTTAGAGAAGAAAGTGACAAATAAAAGTACAGTGTACAACTCTAGTGTTTAGTATGAAAAAAGTGCATGCTGATCACAGGAAACAGAAATAAGGAAAAAACAAATTAGCATTACCACGCATATTCTTTATGAATTTTCTAAAGCAATCAAACAAAAAAACTTGATCAATATCCACAACAAAAAAGTTATTGTGCATAAATTAAAACAAAAATTTTCTGAAGATCAGGAAGCAAAATTAAATGATTCATTAAGAAGCCATAGGCAGGCGAAAGATGTTATCAAAACAATGACTATTAGAAGGCTAGGTTAATAACTGTGTTTCCTGTTTGTTTCATATTCTGAAAATTATGAGCCAAATTCTGAAAGAAAGTTGCAGGCAGCACAACGTGCCAAAGGAAGATGTTGGGCTATTAGTGGCAGACACACTTGCATAGCAGATATTAAGACAAGAACAAGCAATAATTTATGCAGTGTAGGATAATTGTGGACTTTGTGCACCATGAGTCAAGCAGATGAACAAATATGTTCAATTCGGCAAAGGATCAGTGACAGGCATTACACATCAGCCATGGAACATGCATCATTGTATGGGATATGGCAACATACATGTGTAAGCAGGCAGGTGTGGAAAGGCTTGCACAGAAAGTATACTTCAGCAAGAGGATATCAAGGGTAACAATGTAAACAGAGGTGCACATTGTGCTGAAAGGATGGCATGGGCAGTAACATAATAAAATGCACAATGAAAGATACTTGTGCATGCCATTATGGTATACAACAATGAAATGCAGAATGCATAAATCAATGCTGTAAGAGTATGGTAATGTGTTAATCATTGAGAGAATAGCTTGCTATATGTCAACCAGCAAAGTTGTTAAAATGGAAGCAGGGTGATTTTCAAATATTGCAGTGCAGTAGTCAATATATTGCTTAAAATATCACACTGACAAATATGTGCAGCATAAAACAACATGATGGCAGTCACTAATGTCAAATAAATGAACATGAAAAGCCTGTAGCATCAGACATTTCAGGAACTACTTACATGTTTAGGAGGAAGTGGTCAGCACAGCAATCTTCATCACCTTAGAGTTAGAATGACACAACAGGACAAATATTAGATCAACTGCCAGTACTACTCTAATGCAGTATGGGGCACCCAAGCTAACAGCTCCAACCATGTATACCTCCCTGGAAATGATGAATATGCATCCATATGCATGCAAATTAGGGAAGACTACCCTACCTTTTATGTAACTGACATATTGATTTTCAAATGCACTCACATTGCAAACTACATGAGATATGGGTTACAATGTACACAAATGACATTATAAACATCATACAGTAATACTAAGCACAGTTGTTCAAAAGAGCAATACACGCAGCTGACCCCATGACAGCTTACCTTTCAGTTCTAAGTTGCATTCAGGCAGCTTCTTAACAGTGAGGTTAGCTCAGTGCAAACAGCTATTAAGTACATAATTAATAAGCTCCAATAACAAACAATGTTTTGGAATCACATCAGCGAACATCCATTAAATTTCTTGAATCTTGTATTAACCAATAGTTCTGCATAATTGCACAGTGGTCAGCGCAAGTGCTAATTATCATTGAATGTGACCATCTGGAACATGTGCCCAGTGCTCACCAATAGACTTCTTCCACCTTATGTAGACCACTTTTAAACTGTAATGACAAATTTTCAGATCATACCTTTGCTACCTGTGAACAGAGGGGTACCTCAGTGAACATTTTCTACAAGGTGTTCCTTTTAATACTTTTGGAAATTTGAAGATGATGTCAATAGAAAGGAGACTGTGATGCATCTAAAAGTCCAACTGGACTGATGAGAAGGCCTTCTGGATGAAGGCACACCAACAGAACTTTGCACAGACTGACATTCAGAACCAGACTGAGAGGGAGCTCAGATGACACAATGGCATCTACAGGACTGGCCTGCAGGTCCACCATCAATATGACAACCTTCACCATAGGGATCAGTATGACCTTCATCAGAGGATCACAGAGGTTTGGTGACAGCCTCTGGAAAACCTGTAGAAAGCAAGTGAGGGTTTAAAATACATGAAAGCATTGTTAATCATAACACTTATGAGGTAATTTATTTTGATGAACATCACATAATATGACTCTGTTGTATGGTTCTGTGCAGATGCATGATAAAGTCTACATGAGTTTCGTTGTGAGAGTGCAGTAACACATACAATGCATAGGTAGTGGATGAATGCTCATTCTTTCATTATCCACAACTCTTTGAGACTTGCAGTCTATTAGCAAGATCACTTTGTGATTCCCTTACTATAGTTATGGAAAAACAAAATATGTAAGTTCATTGTTAAATGTTCAGTAATAACTCTTTCAAACATTATATACATACATACAAACATACAAATATTGCCCTTCTAGCCTGCCAATATACCAAAACAGTTGTTCCCATAACAAGTGTCCAGGCTGTTTTTAAAAATATCCAAATTAGTGCTTGCTTTAATGTAATTTGGTAGTCTAGTCCATACATCAACTACTCTCTCAGAAAACCAATTAGTACACTTTTCATTTTTATCGAATCTTATACATGGGTTGTTTGATTCTCTAGTACTTTTTGATAATCCTAAACATTCCCAGAAGAAGTTGTCTCTAAATGCCCTATATACCTGATTAAGGTCTCCTCTTAATTATCTATATGAGACACTGTACAAGTTCAGATGCCCTTGGTATATTTACGCTGTACTCTTTCCAGTTTTCTCATGCTTGTTTTCTTATAGGGTTTCCATATTGTTATTCCATACTCAAGTTTGGGTCTAATGTACCTAACAAATAATGACTTCATTATTTCTGATTTCCTAGACGTTATAAATCTTTTCATACAACCTATAGTTATATAATTATCATTAACCAATTGCTTGATATGATTAGAAAAACTCAAAGCTGGATCTACTCATACACCCAGGTCCTTAAATGAAATCTATAGTTTCAGTTATGGTGTGATGTATTAAGTATTTATCTTTCAATTTATGTTAGTTTAAGTTAGTCAGAGTTCTTTTGCAGACATGCCCTATCTGTAACGGATCTAGGACTGTTGAACGAAAGTTCAACAGTCCAAATCCAATATCGCCAAACACAATTTAGCGAAAGTGCTTTCACTGAAAAAGCACTTTTGCTAAACTGTGTTAAATAAAAAAACAAAAAAACAAAAACAAACATTAAATTAAAGTTTATGCAGGGGGGAGCAAGCCCCCCTGCACCCCCCGTGTGTGGGGCTGTGCTCCCCACACCCCCCTAGTTTAATATTCTCACTCTGAGATCGTACTATAGTGGGGAAAAGGGAATTTTCCCCTTATCCGCACCATTGTACGACCTCCACAACAGGCATACTAATGCGAAAATGCTGCTTCAGTGACAAGCATTTTGACGTAAGTATGCCCGGCCATTTTTGTTTCGGTAAAAAATTCCTTCTGGGATCAGTACGGATCCCATCTGTGACACATGTAATCAGTTTGCCCATTTTCAAGTAATCTGTATACAGATTGCAGAACACCACACATGAAAAAATAGGTCTGAAAAATACAATCTAAACAAGTATGGGGCTAGGATGGAGCCCTGTGCGACACCCTGACTGTAACCTTGAATTATTTAGACATTAGTTTCTGACTGAGTTAGAAATGTGTGAGCAACTGCAGGTAAACATGCATTCAATTGGAATGGATTTAGTAATCACATCTGATTTAGCTGAAGGGTTTGCACTGTAGGTGGTGACTAACTGCACTCCTACTTGTTATGGGTTTGTGGGTTGTATTCCCACATCAGTACTATGATGCCCACCTTGGGGTTTGTTAGATATTTTGGCATGTTTTGTTGCATGTGCAGTCTATAAGGTAATCTCTGTGTTGTAGTACATAACCCTTTTAAGTCAAGGATATCTATGTATTTCTTCATTATCTGCAGCATTTTGAGATTGTTCATTACCACTTAGTTCCTTTAAACTGATCGCATTGTGATTCCCTTGCAATAGTTACTAAAACACAAAAAAGTTCAGTCTTAAATATTCAGTAATAACTATTCAGATACATTACATTTTGGCTTTGTTAAAACTACATGAGCATTTCAGGCAAACATGCATTAAATTTGCAAAAGTTTTGCAATCACATTTGATTAATAGCAGTATGGATATGTAATCCTTAGACTGTGGTGAAGTTAAAGTATTAGCAACTGCAGGTGAAGTCAAAAATTGCAATTATACTTAATTTGTGTTTCTGGTTTCTATTCCCACAACAGTCTGTTAATTCCAGTAATGCCCAGCATGGGATCTGATAGACATTTAGCCATGTTTTGTTACACATAACTTCACTAAAGTAATCTCTTTCTTGTAGTACATTATACATTCATGTCACAGCGACAGACATATTTCATCAATGTCTACAATGACTGAAATAATAATATGTGAGGTTTAATGAGGGCAACAAATGTTAGTAGATGCCATTTATTTATTTATTTTACATTTGTTTACCGGGAAAGTCCGACTGGATATATATCCATTTTCAGCAGAGGCCCAGGGAGAAAAGCTCCAGAAAGCAGAGTACAAATACATTAGGAACAATAGAAACATTTAGAGATAAGTATAACACGCAGTTTTCAGTAGGGTTACAAACTTAGATAAAACATAGTAGACATTTTTTTTTATTCTATGCATTTAACATGTACTTATTTAAACACATTCCTCTTAAAACTCCCTATGTATCTGTAAGTTGAAACAGATTTATATATATATATATATATGGTTCTACCTGACTTCGTCGACAGCGCAGAAGACCGACATCGGAATCCGGAGCTCCAGAACAAAAAAGTTCAGTCTTAAATATTCAGTAATAACTATTCAGATACATTACATTTTGGCTTTGTTAAAACTACATGAGCATTTCAGGCAAACATGCATTAAATTTGCAAAAGTTTTGCAATCACATTTGATTAATAGCAGTATGGATATGTAATCCTTAGACTGTGGTGAAGCTAAAGTATTAGCAACTGCAGGTGAAGTCAAAAATTGCAATTATACTTAATTTGTGTTTCTGGTTTCTATTCCCACAACAGTCCGTTAATTCCAGTAATGCCCAGCATGGGATCTGATAGACATTTAGCCATGTTTTGTTACACATAACTTCACTAAAGTAATCTCTTTCTTGTAGTACATTATACATTCATGTCACAGCGACAGACATATTTCATCAATGTCTACAATGACTGAAATAATAATATGTGAGGTTTAATGAGTGCAACAAATGTTAGTAGATGTCATTTATTTATTTATTTTACATTTGTTTACCGGGAAAGTCCGACTGGATATATATCCATTTTCAGCAGAGGCCCAGGGAGAAAAGCTCCAGAAAGCAGAGTACAAATACATTAGGAACAATAGAAACATTTAGAGATAAGTATAACACGCAGTTTTCAGTAGGGTTACAAACTTAGATAAAACATAGTAGACATTTTTTTTTATTCTATGCATTTAACATGTACTTATTTAAACACATTCCTCTTAAAACTCCCTATGTATCTGTAAGTTGAAACAGATTTATATATATATATATATATATATATATATATGTATATCCATCCATCCACACATTCTCACCTATGGCCAGTTTAGAGTATCCAATCCACCACTTAACTTGCACTCACTTTCTCACCTATGACCAGTTTAGAGTGTTCAATCCACCTACTGCATGTCTTTGGAATATGAGAGGAAATCGGAGCACCCAGAGGAAACACCACGTGACCGGAGGGAGAACGTCTTGCTGTGAGGCAACAATACTAACCACTGCACCACTGTGACCACCTTGTACAAATCTCTATATATGTAAGTAATTGCAAACATACGCACAGACATACATGACTTCATATGTTATATTTGAATGTCTGCATTAGTGTGTATATATGTCAAGATGTCTAAAAATGTCAAAAAGTATATATCGACGATAACATTAATATGTATAAATGTTTCTAAAAGTGTCAGCATATACATTGCTTATACATGTCTGTGCTGCATCTTATATGACAGTAATAATACTTCTCATATATTATTGAGGGAAATATGATACCATTATAAAGGTCATTCCCTACTACTTATTGTGCATGTGGCACTAACCGAGTTTTAGTACTAAACAAAACTGTGCATAATGCTGGTCACATTGTTCTTCTGTTGATATATCGGGCCTGTCTCACGCTGATAACATTGTTCTTCTGTTGATACACTGGACCTGTCTCACGCTGATCACATTGTTTTTCTGTTGATATATTGGGCCTGTCTCACGCTGATCACATCATTCTTCTGTTGATACATTGGGCCTGTCTCATGCTGATCACATCGTTCTTCTGTTGATACATTGGGCCTGTCTCATGCTGATCACATTGTTCTTCTGTTGATACATTGGGCCTGTCTCACGCTGATCACATCGTTCTTCTGTTGATACATTGAGCCAGTCTCACGCTGATCACATCGTTCTTCTGTTGATACATTGGGCCTGTCTCACGCTGATCACATCATTCTTCTCTTGATACATTGGGCCTGTCTCCCACTGATCACATCGTTCTTCTCTTGATACATTGAGCCTGTCTCACGCTTATCACATCTTTCTTCTCTTGATACATTGGTCCTGTCTCCTGCTGATCACATCGTTCTTCTCTTGATACATTGAGCCTGTCTCATGCTGATCACATCATTCTTGTGTTGAGACATTGGGCCTGTCTCACACTGATCACATCGTTCTTTTGTTGATAGGTTGGGCCTGTCTCACATTTTATCCAATCATATTGTATATCATTTTGCATGGATAAACAGAGTCACCTGGTACTGTCTGTCATGCTTTTTAACTATGTAGTCATAGATCGAACATGTTGGAATAACTGAAACTTATTCTCATGTAGCATAGAGCAAGTAGCTAGGCAGGGAGGTTCTGTACATAGATGAATGATGTAATTTTGAATATAGCGTTCCATACTTTGAACTAAGTTATCATAGTGTGTGAGATAAATATGCACTGTCAATTAAAACTCTGTCTGTATAAACCATTACTTAAGCATGTATGATACTGCTTAATCACAGAAATTGTTTATTCTGACTATGTTATGCAGAGAGTTACAATGCCATTAGTGTCATCTAACCTCATAACACAGAATCATTGTTGTCAGTTAATATTTCTTATCCTTCTATTCATTCAGATGCTGAAGGAAGAGCCAGAAATCATGCCCTCTGTATAGAAAAGATACACAGATTCGAAGAACAACAACTATTGTCAGCCTTATGTTTTATCCTGTATGGCTAATCAAATCACATGTCTCTATCTCCAGTTTGAATCTTGTATGCAGATGGCATCATTGCATGCATATTTTATGACAATCTTCCCATAATGCATCAACAGGGTATTTGTCCTGCATGTTAATTTATTGTGTATCACTTTTGTTGTGCTCACGATCGTTTACACTGCATTCATACATTTCCTTTAAAAATTAGTTAGTGGTTACAATGAGGTTCGATGACGTTTGCACACACAGCCTAAATGATAGTCATCTTTGTTCTACTTGTAGAATGGTTTAGATGTAAATGTCTTATATATGTGTTTGTTAGTAAGCAATGCAGTTTCTTATTAGTTTATAGTGTGCACCTTGCATGTATTATAGCAGCCTTAGCTGAATTTGTGGTTTGTCAAACTTACCTGTTTTTGTTTATTGGATGTGTGCCTGCTATCTCACAGTCCCAGTGATGCTGGCAGAGTTATAATGCTGTGCATTGCTTGAGTTCTGCTCCTCTTGTAACAATATTTAGCTGTGCAAGTTGTTAGATGAATACATTTCATATGTTTTTAAACCTTATTATCTCACTTGCCACTCGTGTTGTTAGTGGGGCTTTACCATTAATGTCTACTGTGCACACGTTCTTTCAGAATCAGCATGTGTAATCTTTGGTTCAGTGATATTTTTATGATTTGACAACAAATTTTATTTACCAATGTTATGTGCATATAGCATAGTATGTCTATGTTATATTTTAGGGTAATATGTAAAGAAGAGGCCCATACATTCCATTTCCATTCTGATGTAAGTATTCTGTGATGTTATCTGTTACCCACAGTGCGATATTAAACTAATTTGCATACACATCTTAATAATATACTTGCATGTGTGTATATATGATGATTTTCCTAAAATGACTTATCCAGCTCGGGCTGTCTCCACATGCATTAGACGTTGCATAAATGAATGTGTTATTTTGTTTTATAGGTTCATAGGTTCATACTAGGCTATCTGCCCTAGGGCATTTATAAACCTAGCCAGAGTGTGTTTGGCTTTCACCACCCATTTTAAATTAATTTTGCTATGCCCTTTTTCGAGGTTAGTATACTGTGCCTCTGTCTAACAGTGACACAGAAGTGCTACCCGGGGTAAACCTACGATCTCCCATCCACTCATCAGGTTTCCTCTTGAAGAGATTCAATGAGGGACTCTGCCTAACCTGGACTGGGATTTTATTCCAGAGTGAAGGGAGCCTCTGGGTTATGAATCTGTCCCTCCAGCATGTCCTATTTATTTCAGTGCTGATGTTCAAGTCTTTCGAGCACGTAGCTCGATGGGATTTGGATTTTCTGAGGTGCAGCATGTCCATTAATTCCGAGTTGGACATGGCTTTATACGTCAGGCACAGATTGCCTCTGAGCAGGCAGTATGCCACTGAGTAGAGATGGAGTTTCTTTAACCGGGCAGCATATGGCATCTGTTTGAGCCCTTTGATCCTCTTGGTGAGGTACTTTTGGGGTCTTTCCAGTTGCTGCAGGTGTCTGGTAAGGTACATCCCAAAAGGGGCACTGTACTCAATTATGAGCCTGATGAGGGATGAGTAAAGAGGCATGATGACCTCCCCTGATCTAGATGTGAATCCCTTCATGATTAGGTGGGCTATATAAAATGTTTTTCTAACCACTTTGGCCATGTGGTTGTCAAATGAGAGATTGCTATCAATTTGGGTCCCCAGGTCCCTAATTACTTCTTCTGTACTTAATGGATTACCACCTATGTGGAAATTTGTGGGCACTTTGTTTTTGCCAAAGGGGATGACTATACACTTTTTGGCATTTAGCTTGACGCCATGGCTCTGGCACCAGTTGTCTGTTTCTATGAGACCCTTTTGGAGGATGCTTGTGTCGGCTGGAGAGTCGATTATGGCGCCCAGTTTGCAGTCATCTGCAAACTTGGTCAGCCACAGTCCTTCCGTGTTGGCCTGTACCTCCGAGAAATATATACCGAACAAGAGAGGTCCCAGGACTGAGCCTTGTGGGATGCTACTTGTAACTGGTTTGGAGTCTGACATGGCTCCAGCAATTCTAACCATGTGGATTCTGTCCTTGAGCCAGTTTGCAACCCATCTAGTGACATAGGGGTTTATATTTAAGCTGATGAGCTTATCTATAATGCCCAAGTGGGGTATTGTATCGAAGGCTTTTGCAAGGTCCAGGTAGGCTGTGTGGACCACCTTCCCCTTGTCAATGGCCTTGGTGACTGTTTCAAAGAAATCGACCAGGTTTAAGAGGCAGGATCTGCCCTTAACAAAGCCGAACTGAGTAAGATCCAGTGGCTGTAGGTCCCCAATATCTTTATTTATGAGGTCCATGATGATCCTTTCCATAGCTTTGCAGACCAAGCTAGTCAGGCTTATGGGGCGATAGTTTCCAGGATCCATTGAGGCACCACCTTTGTGGAGAGGAACCACTGTTGCTGCACGCCACTCTTTGGGTACATATCTTGTAGTAAGGCTGAGATTGAACAGTAGTTTTATGTTTGGGTTTAACTCTTCTTGGAGTTCATGTAGGACGCTATCCGGGACACCATCTGGTCCCATTGATGCTATGTTTTTTGCTTTGGAGAGGGCGGCTCTTACCTGAGCATCTGAGATGTCAGGAGGGCAGCACTCTGCTGGGATAGATATTTGCCCTTTTGGTGGGGAGGGGGGAGTTTGCACTGAACCTGTCAGCTAGGATGTTGGCAATGTCTGTGGGTTCGATGTATTTTTTGTCATTTTAGACTAATTCTGAGCATATCTGGGAATTCCCACCCAGGTTCCTAACATGACTAAAGAAAGCCTTGTGATTATCCTTGGTGTCCTGTGCAATTTTTCTTTTGAAGCTGGCCTTAGACGATTTTATGAGTGCCCGTATTTTTTTGCTAATACTGATCAGAGATGCCTTCCCTTTCTTGGATTTTGCTCTATCATGTAGTAGCTTCCTCCTTCTATTGTATAGTTTGTTTATGGCTGGGGTCCAACAGACAGGATGTCCGCCTTTGGAGGATTGGGTCTTGGTTTTATTTGGGATTGCATGATCCATGCATTCCTGAAGGTGTTCATAGAATGCATTTATAAAGGATTCTGTGGTCTGGGCCATTTTTTCCACAGGCTCAGGGGCTTTGAAGGATTCCACCTTGGTTTTGAGGAGTGTGAAATTTGATTTAGAGAAGTTTTTCACTGTGGTTTTCTGGCCAGGGGGTGGGGTCGGTATGTGAATATCCAGTGAGATTAGTTTATGGTCTGATCTTACCAGTGAGGGATACACTTCTGCTCTGGAGCACAGAGTCCCCATGTTGGTGATGATCAGGTCCAGTATGTTTTCCCCTCTTGTGGGAGTGGTAACACGTTGTTCCATAGCATTTGAGTTTATAAATTCTAGGAACCTTTGGGCTCGGGTGTTGGAGCTAGAGTAATGCTCCCAGTCTATATTTGGGTAGTTGAAGTCGCCCAATATAATAGTGTTTGGAGAGACCTTCATATTTTCCAGTGTTCTCAGGAAGGCCGAGTGGGGATCCTGGGTTTGGGAGGGTGGTCTGTAGCAGGCTGTAACCTGGAAGGCAGTTTTACCCACTGTTAGTTGCCCATGGATAGTCTCTGATGCTTCGTGCTGTGCCACCAACCTGGAGGTGTCGAATATTGATACTCCCCCTCCTTTTGTGGTTCGGTCCAAGTTCTGGGGCCGAAAAGCATGGTATGAGGTATAACCTGGTACTGCTGGGGTGCTCTCAGGAGCCTTGAACCAGGTTTCTGTTACTACACAGATTTCGATGTTCTCCATGCTAAGGAGAGTTTTGAGTGCATGCATCTTGAGGTTTAGACTTCTAGCGTTGAGTAGCATTACTCTTAGTTTCTTATCCCTTGTGATACCTATGGAGGTGGGTTTGTCTTTTGAGCCTTGCCTAAAAAAGGCACTATGGGGGAAGCAAGAGCCTTTGTCAATATCCGAAAGCCCAGGGGTGACAGGTGCAAGCCGTCCCTAGTGAAGCATCATGGCTTGTCGAGCATGTCATCCCAGGCTAACAGGTATTGGATCCCCTTTGAATGACACCAATATTTAAGCCAATTGTTGAAATTGATCATCTTGTCTTCATATTGTAGCATCATTCTTGGTGAGGGTAAGATGCTACTCAAGGTCAGGGTCATACCGGCTTGGGCTACATGCTCAGAGAGCTTCTCTATGTCTCTTTTCATGAAGTCCAGTGAGGTATGTATCAGGTCATTCACACCAGCATCGACAAGGACCGAGTCATATTTGTACTTGCCCTGGAGTGACCTGAGTGCTTGTGTTATGTGGCGGATCCTAGCGACCGACAGGCAGCTCACCATGACCTTCTCCTTGTTCAGCCTGGTGAGCGGGACGTCAGTGTGCCTGACGATAGAGTCACCTATTACAAGTGTATCAGGTGTGTTGTTTAGCCTTAAGGGCTGTGACTGTTCGGCACACTGGCTTTGTGAGCTATGTGTTGCACGTGTTTTGTTTTGAGGTAGTGGTTGCTTGGGTTTCTGTTTGGAGGTCTCTGCTGCTTAGGCATATTTTTATTTAGAGCCTCCAAGTATGTTTTTGTGTGTTTATGTGTTTGGTTTGCTGTCGTGGTAGGTCTATGTGAGACTGGAATCGTAGTGAGTGTGGTTTCCTCCTCCTCCTGACTGGTTACGCCAGTACTGAGTTGAGAGAGCTTAGCCTCCAGTTTGGCTATATGGTTGCATCTCTCACGTGTTGGAATTTGTTGGGAGGAGGAGAGGGTTGTCTGTGTACATGAGGCAGTTGTAACATTTCCTCAAGGTTCCCAGATCCACCAGCTGGACCGGAGAGGAGATTGACAACTGACCTTTGGACATGCTAGAATAGTAATGGGAATTCCTTTATAATTGAAAAAAGGTCAAATGGGGAACAAGGTACTCAAGGGGAGTTTGTGAGGGTGTAGTGCTTTTATTTTTTTAGTGCTGACTTATATAATTGCTTTAGTGAGCAAGTGCCAGGTAACTTAAATGCAATGTGTTACAGGTAACTTAAATGCAAACATGACAAACAGTAACTTTCTTTCAAGTGAAACAAGGAAATAGGTACAGTAATCAATGCAGATATCACTAGGGATCCACAGAAGTGCTGAAAAGCTGTGGTTTAGGTGGAATTAGCGTTTCAGGGAAATAACAAGCAAACAAACAACAAGCATACAAACAAAGCTAGATTCAGCAGGCCTGGATCTAGTCTATGCTACAGCAAACAAGGTGTACCAATTTCAGTAAGAAACAGTTCAAATATGCAGGCACTATAAGCCTTTAACCAGAAATTCCCAGCTCAGAAGGGCAGAGTCCAGCCTCTCCTCCCACAAGAGTGCAGACCACAAACCTTCTTAATGTAAAATAACTGGCCTGAAGCCCAAGTGCTTAAACCAGAACTAATACACTTTTAGAATAACAGACACTGAGCCCTCAATCAGCAGTTCCCAACTTAGAAGGATGTAAGCTACCTGTCCTGCCACCACAATGCAGGCCACAAACCTTCCTAATGTAAAACAACTGGTCTGAAGCCCAAGTGCTTAAACCAAAAGACTTAGAATGATAGCTACACTTTAATCAAGTTACTACCAAGCAGTAATAAATACAATTGAATACTTTAAAGAATGCCTGGATTAGTACTCAAGTTATACAAACAAAGCTAGATTCAGCAGGCCTGGATCTAGTCTATGCTACAGCAAACAAGGTGTACCAGTTTCAGTAAGAAGCATTTCAAATATGCAGGCACTATAAGCCTTTAACCAGAAATTCCCAGCTCAGCTTTTAGAATAACAGACACTGAGCCCTCAATCAGCAGTTCCCAACTTAGAAGGATGTAAGCTACCTGTTCTGCCACTACAGTGCAGACCACAAACCTTCTTAAAGTAAAACAACTGGTTTGAATCCCAAGTGCTTAAACTAAAAGGCTTAGAATGAGTTACACCAAGCAGTAATAAATACAATTGAGTACTATTAAGATGACGCAAAAACAAAATAAAGTAGGAAGAAACACAAATACAGTAAAAGCAGATAATTTTTTTTTTTTTTTTTTTTTTTTTGAGTGAGCAAATGAGATGGGCCCAGGAGTTACAGGACAGAAACAAGTGCAAATGAAAGCCTTCAAATCAGAAAGTTGAGAGAGATGGAAGACCACCCAAACAGCCAATAACTACAAATTCTGGGCCAGAACCACTCCTTATGTGGTAGACAGGTTACCTAATGCTTACCACTAAGCTAGAAGGCTTCCCTCCAACACAGAAAGGCTTGGGGGGCTCAGAAGCTTACAAACAGTCCTGGATACAGCAAATCTGTATCTGGAACACTAATTACAGGAAAGGTAAGAAACAGGCTTACAATTTTTTTTTCAGAAATGTAGCAAAAACAGTAGTAAAAACAATTCACATGCAGTGCAAGCTGGCACACTTGAGTATGTAGCAATATTAGTCCACACACAGTTTGAAAAAATGTAATTAAATTAAAAAGGACTAAAAGCAAGTGCAGAAAGGGTTTATTAGGTAGAATGCGGTAAAGAGATGGGACTGGGGGAGTGTCCTAGATCAAATCTACAGTGGGGCGGGCACTGCAAAAGCCACCAAATTTAAACTACAACCAAGAACAGGGAGGGGGTTAGGGAAGACAGTTTCAATAGAGATGTGAAGAATCGCAGTGCAAATTATAAAACCAGAAAAATATATAATGATCTCTGTATTTGCAGAACAGTAAGACAACAGATATTTAAGCAACAATTTAGCTCTATAATACAGAATAATACAGAAAAATATACTCAGCTCTATATATTTGCAGATAGTCTTGTAAGGCTTTCTCTCAGTGCACAGGTTCCAATTTAGTGTCATATTGACACCTCAGCATATTATCTGTGTGTGTTAATCACTGTTGATTTTTTTTCCAGGGTTGTTCATGGTCGATACACAGTTGTTTTGGATAAGTGCAGTGGTGTTGTAGAGCTTCTAAGTATGTATATTATTTAGACATATGGTGTGCAGTTACTGACAAGCATACATATATTTTAGCAGGTGTAATTCTGTTGTACTACATGATTTATTTAAATTGAATGGTGTGCTTGGTCATTTATGTGAGTCAACTTCAATTATTGCAATTTATGCACTCTCATGTCAAGCATACAATGTGTACAACTTGATAAGTTTTCTTCAGAATGTAATAATCATCTTTACAGGACAAAAATGTGACTTTTTAAGATTTCAATACATCCTTATGGGGCTTTACTGTTATATAGACAATTTTAAGGGTTCCTATTGGAACATCGAAAATGCAATTGTTCGAATCACTAAAGGTTGACCTTTAATGATAGAACAATTACATTTTTGAATGTTCCAAAAAATGTAATTAAAAAAAAAAAAAAGGTAAAGTAAAGGGTAGGACCCCCCCACACCCCCGCTACTTAAATATATACCAACTCCGAGATCGCGCTACAGCATAGGAAAGGGAAACCTTCCCTTTCCTGCACTTAACTCCATTAAAGTGTGATCTTGTAATTGGTATATTTAAGTGAGCGATGTGGGTGGTTGCCATGTGGGGGGTGCAGGGGGGCTTGCCTTCCTGCTCACAGCAGTTATTTTGTTTTTTTTTTTGTTTTTTATTACATTTTCGCAGTTTTAGTACTTTGATCATATGGTGTCAACCATATGGTATTCGAAGTACTGAAACTTTGATAATGTAATATGTAATCCAATTTTAACACATTAATCCTGTAAAGGGATCATTGATGTTGTTCATTACACATCATATAATTGAGTATATATTTGTGTACACATGACAACTAATTATTGCTATTATATGCCAGAGCTATCATTGTTCAGTGATGTTTGCATACCTTGCTACGTATTGTAACTAAATATTGTTATGAGTAATGATACTTCTGACTATACTTTTCCTTGCCATGTGAGTTACTCAGATATATTAAGGTTTTGGTTTGTGTGTGCTCTCCTTTAAAGGTCATTTTATCTGCTGCTTTGATGTGTCCTGTGACAATAGGACGTACTGTCAGCCATGCCATAAGAAGTAGGGCAGGGGATGTGTAACATATGCCAGATCAGCTAGCTGGTATTTTATAAATAATTATATGTCATTTGTATGTCAAACTGATTTGTACAGATTCCTGTGCTGAAAATGTATTTGTGAGGTTTGCTTGTATTAAAATGTATCAACAGTCTGCCCTGCTGGTAAGAAAAGAAATGCACACGTATTATTGTAATTGAATTAAATGTATACATTGTAACAGCGTGTACCGGAAGTAAAAAGATTAATCCTAATCCACCTGACTGCAAAATATATCTGAAATTAAATTACTTTATGGGTTAAGCCATAAAGATGTTATCCCACCATTTTGAAGGGAGCCAGAGATGCAGTGTCTGTGCTAGAGGCTAGGTTCCAGCTCCTGTAGTAAGAGTGAAATGGTTTTATGGTTTTATGACTTCCAGCAGCTGCACCACATCTGAGCAAAGCTCTAGCTGTGTGTATTGTAGCACATAGGTGCTAAACCCTGGTAGCTTCTAGTGATGGTGGATGGTGAGGGAAACCGAATTAGATGAGTAGATGTATGTGATGTCATTCTGTACAGAAATAATGTTTTAATATTAGAAGAGACTGAAGTCCCAGCAGCATTCTGTATTCTGTCTTGGGTCTGACAACAAGGACCACTGACCCATCTTACCTTGCCCTATTCAGTAACTAGGAACAGCAATTCTTTCAGTCAGTTAGGAATATATAGTGAGACTAGCTAAACACTGTTTTTTTCTATAACTGAGAAACTTTCCATCTGTGTTATTTTTAATATTCCCTGGAACTGAAACTCTGGTGTTTACTGTAAATAGCTATTTGATATTTTCTTGTCCTTTTATTATTCATTATTAATATATATTTAAACTTTTTATTGTGGCTGGTACGTTTTAGAAAATATTTAACCTTTGAGAGTATTTGCATATATTTATTTGATGATAACTCTGGCCACTCAGGAAATCCTTGGTCTTTGGTCAACATTACCATTTGTAATAATATTAATTTCATTCAGTATAATTGGGTACCCTTGTAAGAGCCTTAAAGTAGCTGGCAGAGGTTTTGGTGGCAGTGATAACTACCTTATAGTCTGGGCAGTAGGGGGCACAGCTGGTGAATCTGTGCCAGTCTTTCCCAGCTCTGTGTGTGTGTGTGTGTGTGTGTGTGTGTGTGTGTGTGTGTGTGTGTGTGTGTGTGTGTGTGTGTGTGTGTGTGTGTGCAAATTAAATCTCCAAGAGTGTGTATGTCAGCTGCTTGGAGCAGGGATACAAAGCACTGGTTTCACAGAGAAGGTGTGGGAGGACTTAGCATGGAACCCCAGCTAAGGACTCAACTCTAGGCCATGCCAGTGGGGAGTTGTATTGGGGGTCTGGACAGATATAGACAGGAACCAGTCCTCGGACTGAGTGTGTTCCTTGGGTGCTCTTAAGGGAAATTGTGCTTGATGCAGAGAGGTCTGCATCTGGAAATACTGAGGGTATCCATTTGTATTCCAAGTGAATGTCCCTCTCCAGTGTCAGTAGTGAGGATTCAGGCTCCTTCATTACTGGCCCAGAGTGCTGATGTCTCCTAGCTCTGTTCTCTTACATTTCCAATATGCATATTATTACTGACAGGCTTTCTTAAATAACTTTGATAGTAGCAGACATTATGCTGTCACATGACATACATGATATGTGTTTTTACACAGTGAGATAATTATATTGTCTGACACTTTTATTCTATTATCTGATAGTATTATGTATGACATAGATGGATTGCAAATATGTTATCTGTAACAAATCTAACCTATTTAACATACAAGTCTGTGATATCTTAGGGTTGGATACATGTTGTGACAAAAACATTATAGCTGGATTTCTGCACACCTTAGTGCTACATTACATGAATGAGGTTTCAGTAATATGCACTGTCTATAAATCTATTATACTGTTATACTTACTGCTATTATTCTTTACTGTTAATGCCCTTTTATGAATAAATTAATGATGTAGAGGTATTTTTATGTTACAAAGTCTAGGATCCATGCCAGTCTATCCATCCACTATAGAAGACAACAACACACTTGACTTCTTCTGGCAGAGGGTCAGGAAGGATACTGGGATGATGATGTTGATGATGATGATGACAATGATGAGAGACGAGGACGTCTAGCTTCTCATTTGGTATTTGTATGCCTCTGCTGCCTGTTACACATGTTAACATACCTGGATGGTTTTCCATCTGTAAAATATACCTGCATTGCCCCTAATAATGTAATATTACGAATGAGTCTTGCTCTCGCAAATGGTGTGCCATAGTTGTTTATACACAACTGTCCCTTGATCAGATAAACATATTTACAAGTAATATTGTTAATGCTTTTTTGTGGGTGCCACCTGGTATTTTAGGTTTGCTTAAAAGTATATATAGGTATGTGAATGTGATATTCAGTCTGCGTTTTGTTATGTACCTATGCTAATTGCCGTTTACCTTTTGCACATTATTGTGTTGTTTGTGCCATTTATACACAGACATGTTAATAGCCTTCACAGATACACAATGTACATGTATCAAACATTGGCCCTTTGCTGCATCTATCTTGCAGAGAATTTGCAGTCAATCTTGTGTTGACGACACATGCATGGACAATGTTTTTACTTGAATACACATGTCCTGTTTTTTTATGTCCCTGCTTTTTTAGCTATGCATTTCCTTACTACTGTGGACATATGTTGACCACTTGCCTTCCCCATTCTAGCTTTTGGCTATTTGTTATACCTTTATATAACATATGTTATTGATTATGTATACTTTTGTGTACTGTATCATCATTGGTGTAGGTGGACTGGACTTATATATAATGTTTTGCCACCACGATAGGCTTTCATACACATGCAATACATATCCCGGTCTATGTTCAGCCATTGAATGCAACTTGCATCGAGAGGCTATTCCCCGAACTTTAAACATCAAGTGTTACTTTTACCGAGCAGGCATATCTCCAAAAATTGGATCAGTGAATGGCCATAGTTGGCCAACATAACAGAACCGAAATGTACTACTTACTTACCAGCAACTTAACTATAACCTGCCCTTTCCCCAATTTAGTGTGACCTCAGAGTTGGTGTATATAATTAGCAGGGGGTAGTGTCCGTTGTTCACTGAATCCTCCAGTTGTAGGGTGCTGTGTCCCACCCCCCACCTCCACTAATTATATATACCAACTTTCAGGTTGCACTAAATTAGGGAAAGGGCAGGTTTTCTTACAGTTA
Organism: Protopterus annectens; assembly: GCF_019279795.1. NCBI lineage: Eukaryota > Metazoa > Chordata > Ceratodontiformes > Protopteridae > Protopterus > Protopterus annectens. Next base: position 396,024,805 of record NC_056741.1, on the reverse strand, counting down.
CATTACCAGTAAGTAAGTAGTATGTTTCAGTTCTGTTATGTTGGCCATCTATGGAAATTTGATGATTTACTTTTCAGAGATATGTCTGCTCGGTAAAAGTAATGTTTGATGTTTAATGTTCGGGGAGTAGCAGTTCAATGCAAGTTGCATTTGATGGCTGAACATAGAAGCTACATATCCACACACTGTGGTTATCATTTTTATGTTTACACCTGTGATCATGTTTTACTTGTGCATTGTGCATTGCCCTGACATACTTTCCTTGCTTTCTGCATAACTATGTATGCGCAGCCTTGCCTTTCTTAATTTCCTTCATCCATATGCTATTTAGTAATGTATCTGAATTACCACATGATATCTACAAAGCAATTTCACATTCCTTGTCATTGATGGGTGTATGTGCACTGAGCATTCTTTGCATTCAACTTGTGTGATATCATGGCATTTTATATCTCTACATCCCATACCTGAAAACCATCTGTGTTGCCTCTGGCATGTAATGTCTACTTTGACTTCAGGACCCTATTTCTCCTTTCCTACTATATGTTGTGCATAGTTAGTGGTTTATTACACAGCCATCACTGTAGTACTGCTGCTTGACCCTGTGTTTAGTTGTTTGCCTATTAAATGAAAGATTGATGGTTCTAATCTGATCTCTGTTACAATGTTTGTTAGCTGCATTTTCTCAACATTGCTGTGGCTTGGCTCACACTTGCATAGCCAACAGCCTAGTGGATGACAATGTCTCATCTTCATTGTGTACTACAATGCCAGTAATCTCTTTTTAGTGTTCTGTGTCTCATGCTACTATCATTCATACTCATTTTGGTATGACTGTTGCACAATTTGCAAGATCTAAGCACTGTTTTGTACATTGCTACACAATGTATTATTGAGGTGCACCATGGCTGGTATTTGCCTATTTGCCACCTTTCCTTAACCCATGTTCTATAGTCCATATGTATGTTGTCTGTGTACCTCACCTATCCTTTATGTATATTGCCAACCCTTGTCCATCCTGCATTGTGCTACTTGTTGTTTGTACCTGCCCTTTTCCTCAACTCTTCTTTCCATGTATTTTACATACCTTCTGTTCTCAAAAAAACAAAAACTGGGGCCTATTCCCATGAAAAAAAAGGTTGCTTATGCAGCTCTGCCTCTTCCTCTGACCGTCCTATACAATCATCTGTCTTGTGTGCCCCTTTTCTTAACCCTGACCTATGACTGCTTTGCTAACACCTTATTTTCTTAGGTGTGTGTATTACTTGTGTTTCCCACACATGTTCCAAACCCATTGTTAGCAAAAGGTAGTATTATCAATGTAGCCATGGGTACCACTCACCATAATTAATTTAATTACATTTTTATAGATTATGAATGATTCCACAAATGGCAATGGATGTGCTTGTATGTATAGACATCTGCATTTTGCAATTAAATCTGCTATATATTGTGGATATTTGTGGCTTTATGAGACTATTGCTGATACACATTTCTGTTCTGTAAGTTTTTTCACATGCTACTGACATCTTTCGTTAAGTTTGACTACCTGCCACATTGGCACATTGCTAAAGGAAATATATCACCCTACAGTCATTTGTCTTTGAAATACAATTTTGCAATATCTGACTGTAGTTGTACAAACATCACTGGTTATTTGTTGTGTCTGCATTCCACTGAGATATGCTCATTAGCCTGAAACACATTTTCATGTTACTGGATTGCCTGCAGGTACACTTCGTCAAGTTCCACAAATCTTTTGCTATCTGGCCCATTGTGGCAGTGATAGAGGGGTGTTATATTAAAGAAACTCTAATACTGTGATAAATTCAGTGTGAATCTTTAATCTCATATTGTCTTCACAGTGCAGAGATGCAGAACACTAGAAAATTATTCAAGAAGGTGTGTTCATTTTTTTTCAACATACTGAAAGATATAAACAAAAAAAAAAACATTGTTACTGGTTTCTGGTAACAATATAGTGCAATTGTTTTCAGTTCCAGCATTCCTAACTGCTATGTAATATGCCATATCATAATATCATAGCACATAGCTAACATTCAGAAATCCCCACAAAATAAAATACGAAATGAAGTGAAATGAACGGAAAACTCTGTTAGCTAATGTTTTAGCGTTGCATTGGTCATGTGCTTTCCTGTAAGGTAGTAGCATGTGAGGTCATACAATTCCTGAAAGACTACTTTTCTCTGAGGATAAAAAGTGCATGTGAAACTAATGAATGACTCAGTGATAGGTGTTGTGAGTACAACTGCAATTTGAGATGGAATTTGACTAAGACCATTAAAACTTCCTGTAAGCACCCTTCCCCGAATCTCCGCATCCAAAGGTGGGACATGCTCAGAAAATTTGAAATTTAGGTCGAAAATCTAAACAGAGTCAAAACAAAAACAAAAAAAATCTCTGGACAGTCCCTTTAAGGATTAGAAGTATAAGGAATATCCAGTATTCTACTCTCAAGTGACATTTTAATTAAAATAGATGAGCATAACAAATATTTTCTGCATGGCTATTTTCAATTATATGGCATGGTTGTCTCACAAACAAACCCTCTTAGTATCAATATAGTCATTGACTGTTTGATGCACATATGATTAACGCAAATTATGGCATCACAGCAATTTCCTAATTATGTATTTTTCTCTGTAATCATGACATGGTCTCATATTTCATAGTTATTTGTTTTAGACTTAAACATGCACTTCTTAAAATATTTCTGTCATACCGAGGTTTACTTCTAATAAAACATACTGTTTTGATATGTATTCTAATCTAAACAGAAAGTGTTAATTCTGTAAATGATGATACATCTTAATATTATAGCTGATTTTATTTTATGTTTATTTTGACTTAAATCAGCATAAAGTAATTTTAGTTGTTCCCTTTTAATGTTAACACATATTTTAAAATATGTTGCAAGTATTAAATAGTTGTTTGTACACATCTCATATTTTCTGATCAACTGCTTGACAGAAAACGTAAATTCAGCACCATTTCTATTTAAGTAATTATTTGTGTTGCTATTAATTTTATTTGCAGTCACAGATAATCCATTATATAGTATACAGTACTTACATTTAATGTCGTAATCACTGTAACTCTTGAGTTATCTTCCCAAAAACGGTCTAAAAAACATTTTCTATTTAGCTTTGTGAAAAAATCATTAACAATTGTTTGTGTCCTTAATGCCAATAAGCACCAATTCTAAACTAATGAATTCTAGTAGAAAAACTATAGAGAGCCTTCTCTTAGCTGAAAAGATACAATCAGGATAATTTCAAGTGAGTTACTGCAATTATTGTTTCCCCAGATGTCTGCACTACAAAGTACTTTCATCTGAAATCTGGTCATTATTGTAGCTACAGAGTCATTAAATTCCTTAGATAATGTACCTATTGTAGACATGGTTTGTCATGCATGTTTTCAATTACTTGATTTCTTTTTTGGTCACATTTAGCATGTTGGCCATGAAAAATACTTACACAACTCTTTTACATTTTCTATTTTGAATTTCCACTGCTCTCCTAAGCTTTTAAAATCTTTTATTAGCAAGATGATATTCTGGACACTTGAAATCATATTCAGTTATTATGATTTAAAAGTGCTTAATTAATTAATTAATAAATCAAGAGACAAACAAGAATTAATTATTTTACTAAAGGGCGATGTGTAATATGTGCAAAATCTTAAAGATAGACTCACTTTAAAATGGCTATGGAATTCAAGAATGAATCAATTTCCAAAACACAGTTCCACTGAAGAGTAGGTTAAGTAATCTGCGGTTTAAAGTCAAGGCTAATTTATTATAGTTAAACCAAAACGTGTCACTACAATGAGAATTTTTTAAGGTATTTGCCAATTTACTTCCTAACATTATTTTCACACCACCACTAGAATTCAACATTTCACACACACACACACACACACACACACACACACACACACACACACACACACACACACACACACACACACACTGCACAGCACAGTAAAACCCTTTCTAATGCTAATAGCATTGTATATCACAAAGCATTTGTACAATAAACACTACAAAATCCATCCAAGTGTACTTCTTCTGCAACACTTAATTCCCTGACATTATTTCAAATACTAGTTCAAAACATTCTTTTCTGATCACAACCATGTGCACTATCATCAAATTCAAGGGATTGTGATTTAACAAAATCAGTTTTTGTGAACTGTGATTCACTATCCTGTTATCATCCAAGTCTGATACAAATACCGAACAGTCACTGAAAGGTTCTTGTCCTACTGGGTATGTAACAGTTCTCCACGAAAGCTGAGTTAAAAATGGCACCAGTGTTGCCTTTGGAACCATTTTATTCATTAGAAAATCAAACAAAAACTTACAGTGCCCAACAACCAACATAAAACATGTAGAATAAGCAATTAGAAATATGATATAATTACATCCGACCAGTTAGTCTTACCAGGCCTGCTCCATCTACTAGATAAGAGTCCAGGTACATACCCAAGCCCCCTTGGATATGACATAATAGCCAAGAAATGAGGACTTAATTCTCAGTCCTTCTGTAAACTACCTGAACCAACCTTTTAGTCATTCCAGCCAGTCAATCCATCAACAGGCTGCTGAAGTGTAATAGGAGAATACAAGGGGTCAAGTAATTTCTCCAAATAAGACCTCTAGCTAATGGATAGCCCAAAGATAAAGCATAAATGACTTAAGTAAAGCCAACAACTGAACATTACCTGGATAAGCTAACATAATCATTGACAGACAGGGTTAACTGTAAACAGAACAAGTCAAGGCCCAGTTCATTTACATGAATTCCATCTGCATCATAAAATTCTGTGTCTGCCTTTGCTAGGTGTCTGTACTTAATAATCCGGTAATCAATGTCCTGGGCCACCCGAGTTACTTTAATGAAATTAATGAAGTGCCTAGACATTTCCTCAGCTGAACTTCTTATGGTGCCATTCCAGTGTAACTTGGGTAGGCTAGCAGACCAAAATAAAATAGCATCTAGATGAACAGTGGGCAGCCTGTGGAGGTCAGACAAAATTCTAGCTAAATATATCTTGTTCCAAACAATTTTTAATTTTGTCAGAAGTTGAACTGCCAGAGCAATAATGTTGTGTATCTTGTTGAGTGTCAACAATGTTTGTCATTTTACATTGGTAACATCAAAAATAAATTTAAAAGTAGGATCTATCAGCACCAATACAACATAAACAAGAATGACAAAAGAAATGCTCTTGCAAAACATGCGAGTAAAAATCCCACACATTCTTTTAAATACACCTGTATAGAAAAAGTGGGCTTTGGTCAAAGGGGTGGACCTCATGAATTGTTTTTAGAATACAAGGAGTTGATATGGCAACTCAGCTGTAATGCATTGGAGCCCCCTGGGCTAAATGAGTCTGTGTCAATCAGCAGTGTTTTGAAACTGAAGGCTGAATATGTTTTTTCTTAGATTTGTGTTTAAGTGTTTTTTTTAGTTATCACAATGCTGCTGTTTCTGTTTATTTAGTACGCATGTGTTTTTATACACATTTTATTCAAATGTTTTTTGTAATAAGCAAGGTTTTGAACTATGTAAAAATATGCTTTTTGGAAGACTGCATTTTTAAATTTAGTATAGATGGGAGTGTCTGTAATATCATGTGACTGTGATGTACATATTTAAACATTTGTTGTATGTTGGTGTTCTGAAGAAGTTGGAAACAATTCTGACGAAAGCGCTAAACTTTTATTAAAGTGGAGTTCTGCAGTACGTGGTCTGCTCTGTTTTATTGTTTTTCCAAACAATGGTTAAGTCATTGCCTCCAAAATGGATGATCAAAGCAGTGTGCAATTTTAATTTAAGTGTTAACTGACACTAGATGTTCCAAAGATGGAAGTATGACAAGCCTGGAAATCTAAGCCAGCAGATTACCCAGAGGGCCTGATCCAAAAAAAAAACAATGTGCCTTAATGGCCAAAATGCCATTTGCTAAGCCAGTCTTTGGACAAAAAAGTGTCCCAAAATGCAAAGCACCTTCTCCCCTGTAAAGTAAAATAATAAGATTCCTGCCTAATGTAAGAGAGATGGGCATCAGATAACCATCTCCCCTTCCACCTTAGGACTTTGATTGAATGCCCCTCCTCTGCCAGGCCCGAGGTTCACCTTATTTTAAATGAATGGGAGGAATATCCAATGGTGGAAATGTCTTGATATATAAGTGCTTTCTTCAGGGTTGATTTGACTTCCACTAGAGTAATAGCATGGTGTTACTTCTGCCAGAGTAATAGTATGGCCTTATTTAAAACAGAAAATAAGACTGGAGATGGAGTGTTGGGTGCTAACCTGTTCAAAACAGTCATCCAATGGACTGGAAAAGTGACATAAGACTTAGCTTTAGCCAGACAAATATGTTGTCCATTGCAAGCTACTCTGTTTTGGACTTCCTCAGCCATATTAAAACAAGGTTCTTGACAAAAAATTAGACTGGATTCCAGATAAAGTTGTGAACAGAGCAGGACACTGAAGGAACACATCAGCACAGCAGTTGTGGATAAGATTTCATAAAGTACTCTAAAACAAGACTAAGTCATTTTCTATTCGGTGTAGGATAATTATGGGCTCTACACATGCCCAATGGATTACAAAACACAGCGTGCACTCAATGGACTTAAATGTGACAGTGTTCTGTCAGCAGCTTCATGGAGGTACTCAGTGCAGGCCTTATATGCTGTATTTTTATGCCACAACATTAAACAGATTATGACAGAATCCTGCAGACTCTGCAACATCTGTTAAAAAAATGCAACCGGCATTTAATGAATTATAGCAAACTGGGGTACTGCAAGCCACTGAGGAAAGATATGCAAATGCATCTTAAAAGGCAGTTAGGAATGACTATGGATATATTTTCATTCTGTCTGTATATTACTAGGCATCAGAGAGTATCCATAAACTAATCAGTAAACATACAACTTATGGAAATCCTCAGAAGTCAGTGGTTTCCATAAACATACCACAGACATTACCGGTTAATCAGAAATTACTATGGACATACTTTCAATCTGCCCACAGTTCACCAGGGCTGTTTCTTTTTATCCATACAACTGCATATAGGGAAAATGCACTTGTCACTGATACTCAGTTACCCATCTGTATGCATCTTGTTCAATTCTACACCCCTCCTTTATGTGGCAGACACCGTGTAATGCAGACAATTTACCAAAAAAAGGACTGACAGCATGTATAAGCTGATTTGTACAGATTAATGATAACATAAGTGTCTAATAATATCAATCTGTTCCACCATAGCAATGTCAAAAGATGACAGCTTACCTTTGAAGATATCGGTACATCAGCTATACCTTAAAGTGAGTTTAGCTATGTGCACACAGATTTTTAAGTACCATTTGTGCTATAAATAATTAATGAGGTTCATTAACATGCAATGTATTGGAATCCTCTTTGCGCAATTCCTTGTATGTTCTCGAAATTTGGTGCACTAACTAATAGCACAGCATACCTGTAAGATGCTCAGCGCAACTACCCAACAGGTATTAGTAAATGGGAAGTTCTGTAACACAAGTCCAATGTCCTTCAACAGTTTGATACCACCCTATATGCTCCAACTTTAAAATGTAATATCGATACATTTCCTGCTCATACCATTGCTACCTGCGAACTGAATGCGACTTCACTTAGTATTTTTGTGAAGGTATTTTTGTACGACTGCTAACGAGAATGTTGACTGAGAGAAGACTTCAGTGTGCCCATGTGCCAAACTGGACTGAGGAAGAGACCACTCAGATGCTCACTGTCTATGCTGGATATGACATCTGGCATTGAATTGCAAGGAAGGACTGCAGATGGAATGGGATCTACCAGACTGGTGTGCAAGTCCATCACCACTATGATTGCCTGCATTGGAAGGTCACTTAGGATCTTCATAGGAGTGTCGCAGAGGTCTGACACGAGCCGACAGATGCCTACAGTAAGTTGCATAATCCATTCCTTTTCACCTACACTCAATTGTATTTTATGGATATCTGTATTGATAATGGCAGTGCAAATGTAGTTAACGTTACTGTTTTGATACCTTCTGAGGTTATCTGCAGCTATACTGGGCTAGTGTACACATTTTGACTTTTACTATGATCGTGCATTCATATGGACATTACACATATAACTGATAAAGATATTCTATAAATTCTCCTTTTAGAATAAGTAATGCACTGTTGTGTCTCTTACCTGAAATGGTTAAACAATGACTCAAACTACTGATCTCCTAAGTGTGGGTTTAAATCCCATTGTAGGTTATTGCTTAAATAGTGGTGGTTATGTAGATAACATTGAATATATCATATGAAAGACATATGTTTGTTTGGCAATTTATACAGTACAGATTTTTACACAACTAGTATGGCCATGGTTCACAGAGGCCTACAGCACTTACTCCATGGATGGCTTAAGCAATAACCCATGGCTGGGTGTGGGCAATGCTGGATTTACCCATGGTTGGTATGGTTTGCTCATGAGGGCGAAGCCCGAATGACCAAACAAAGCCAACCATGGGTAAATCCAGTATTGCCCACACCCAGCCATGGGTTATTGCTATTATACAATGACACAATGATATTATTTAAGAAAATAAATACTTACTTTTCTTAAATAATGCATCCGTGCCTCCCTTCTGCATTTTGCAGGTATCCTGGGGCTTTTTTTGATGTACTCTACATGCATATGGGACTTGTGTTCCCACGCTTACGCAGTACATCAGTGCTGTGCAGAGGTAGAAATGGAGAAAGGAAGATGTCCATTGCTTCTTCTTCTCCTTTTTTTTTTTTTCATTGAATAAAAAAAAGAAACCGGGAGACTTTTTACGTTTGGGAAAGTCAGGACAGAAAAAATAAAAGGATAATTAGATAAGTTTTTTAAGTTTTGCAGAATTTACCTGATTATCCTTTTAGTTTTGTCTGTGCTGTCTCCCTCATTTGCTTCAAGTCTTCTATTTTCTTTTGTTATTCGAAAAAAGAAAGAAAAGTAAAAACAATTATGAGATATACTAACAGGAAAAGTCCAGGCGACCGGACCTTTTTCTGTTCGTATATTCTAGGATTTACAACAACCACGCTGGTTGGGCTGGCCAATCAGTGTACTCATTTTTTTATATTAATGGCCAGTCATTGTAAAATATGCATTTCTCCATTATCTGTAATGCTTTTAGAGCATTACACAGTATTCGTCAGCCATACTGACCACTGCAGGTCAGTATGGATAAAATATGTTGGAGTTTATAAACAAAAAACAAAACTATAAGATAGATAAAAACTTATACAAACTAGTGCTATAAGGTGGATTCTATCATTATTCCATACAATTTTTTATAACATTAAAGGAAATGTGCAGTCTATTAGCTCAATATGTTAAGAATAGACCGATATGAATGTTTCATGAAAACATGTTGGTTCAAATCTTTGTGTAGAGTATTTTGGATGATATTTTGCTAGTTCCATATTTTCACCTCTCCACCACAAAGCACCTTGATTTGATAACTCCAAGCCCACTAGCTGTACAATAAAGGGTGTCCTCCACTAGTCTCCAACACAGCAAAACACATTCGCAACTCACAGAATGTGTGGGTCACCACAAAGAAATTTATTATAAACTCCAAACAACAAACCAAGATTGAGCGCGCTTTCATCTATTAGACTTCCTCAGAATCACATGATTGTAAAAACACACTGCTATTATATAGTCTCACCATAATGTGTTAATAGGTACTTAACTCAATAAATAGTTAACTACACAGTAGCTGCATCAGTTCACAAGAAATATCTAAAAATGCTCACACTTGAGAACTAAACCTAAAAACAGCCTGGGTATGCTATAAACTCTTCCTAAAATGTATATACATTTTACATACCATTGCATCAACTATAAATATACAATTTTATAAATATATAAACATATAAATATAAATATATAAATATATAAATATATAAATATATAAATATAAATATAAATGACCAATAGTTAATCAATAATTTAAAATACACGTAAACAATAACATTAGTAAGAATAAACAACAAAATAATCTATATGTGAACAAATAGTTAGGTAGGTAAATGTGTAAATAGATGTATATTAATACTGTATAATATATTCTCCAGTAGGGTTTTCCAGTCACCCCCTTATCATTTTTCTTCACATCCTCTAATACCCAAAATTTTATGTTGGCTTTTTCACATACCAGGGTGTGTCTGAATAAAGCATTATTTTCATTCTTTTTAGTTATGTCCCTCATATGTTCATCCAAACACATTCGCAGAAGACCAATAATGGATCGATTAATCCTATTGTTACTTACATTACAGATTCTATTCCCTGTGGCCAAGACAGAGACAGGATATGACATCACGGACCCGGACGGAAGAACGCGGGCATACCCCCAATGGAGGTTTTGATACTAGTCCCGATTATGTTCTACGTGACCGGAGACCTCAAGGAGCAGATTCAGCGAGAGGGCGAAAATCTTTGGAGGTATACCAGGATGTCCGTTTCTCTGACTGGCTTGAGAAATCGTTTTCAGCGGAACAAGGGGAGGCTGCCAGTACTTCAAATGACAATACAGGTTACCAGGAAAATAAAAAATTTTTGAACTTAACAGGTACAGAAATCTTTTACTTGATAATTGGTACCTGAAGCAATGTACTGAACGGAACATTGTTCCAAAAGGACTTAGACTTAACAAATACCCCAACAACGTACGGGGTAATGATGAACTTTTCAAAACTATTACTGATTTACTAAACAAATGTGGTTTATCCATTTTAAGAGCTATGATAAACAGTAATACAGTGATTTTAACTGAAAGTAAGAATAGGATTGATAAATTACACAAAGAAATTAGTAATGATATGCTGTTCAGTGTGAAAGAATACAAGTATATGTACTGTAATGTGCTTCACAATGTTGATGTTAATGTCTCTAAAAACTACAACAGGAAGTTATGGAAAATTGAGAGGGATATACGTGAATACAGGGAAGGCAGGGCCTATGTTAAAGGTGGTACTACTCTTAATGACAATTATAACAAGAGAAAATATTTTCAGCGTAGAACAGAGGACATCCCTGGTAGGGAGGCCAGTTATGGAAATGCATCAAGACAAAGGGTTCATATGAATGATAATAACAATACAGGATATAATGACAGTAATGGAAGTCAAACATTTCTGGATACAAGTAGGGAATTGATATCATATGACCCTTTAGTAGAAGGAGGTCCGAGAGAATAAGGAATCAGAATCATTCTTACTCATATGCAGAGGCCACGGGGAATTACCATCAGATGAGACGAGGGGAAAACACTGTAATTGAACATACCCCTAAAGAAAGAATGTCTGATCAAAAGAGCCCAGTCATGAATTGTGAACATACTAGGGAGGGTGTAATATGTACAAACAGCATCCCCCAAACAGAGACAAATGAATTGATTACATCAGTTGAACAAAACATAAGTTATTTGGAAGAAACCCATTATACAAACAATTGTAAAGTGTATGTGGAGAATAATTTTAACATATATAATTTTACAGATTTAGAGATCACACCAGGATTTTTTAGTTTATTTACAAAAGGTTTTTCTTTTATTCCTATTAAGATACCAAAGGTAGATGAAGTGTTACTAGATATTAAAATATTTACAAGGAAATTAAATTTGAGATGTATGTTTGAGAATGCAGATATGAAGAAAATTGAGCCTCTTAAAAGGAGAAGCACATTCAACCCCCCTCTTCAACAAGATATTTCCAATTTTGAGTCTTTTGCCTTGAATATGGTTAGGGAAGGCTTTGAAGGGAGAAGGAATAACATTAAGGATTTTGGACATTTAACAGCTGAAGAAATTTATATTTTAAGGATGCTACAGCGGAATGATAAAATTAGAATCATGAAGCCTGATAAGGGGGTGGTGTGGTCCTAATGGACCACTGGGATTACACCCAGAAAATGTTGGGAATTCTGAATAATTGTAACAGATATCAAATTGCCTCCAGGAATGAGATGAATATTTATTATAGGAGAATTGATCTTTTACTTGAGGACAATCTACTACAAGGACTTATTGATCTAGAACTTTTCAACTTTTTTAGGGTACAAAAACCTATCATTCCTGAGATATTTGGCATCCCTAAAATACACAAACATGTGAACAATTCCCCATTGAGACCACAGTGTTCCAAGACACAAACATTAGCCATATATGTAGATACAAAATTGAAAGAATTCTATAGAAATTACGAACATATTCTCATTGATTCTTGGGATTTTTTGGTGAAGTTTAATAGTATCCCATACCATGATGATTTTTTGTTTGTCACAGTCGATGTAAAGGATCTGTTCTCAGTTATACCCCAGGACATAGGGTTGGGATGGTTTGAACAAATGTTGATTAGTTTCAATTTTCTGAATAATACAGAATTCAGACTAGTCCTAGAAAATATGGAACTAGTTTTGAAAAATAATTTTATTTATTTTCAGGGTGATATATATCACCAAATTGATGGGGTGGCAAGGGGTTCTGCATGTGCCCCCATCTATGCTAATATTGTGATGCTCTTTTGGGAATTGGAATTTGTGTTCAAATCAACCTTTTTTGAACAGATAGAGAAATATTTTCTTTATTTTATGGAAGGGCACACCAGAACAGATAGATGAATTCATACAGTATCTGCATACAATATAATGTTGACCACGTAAATTATCTTGACGTAACTATTACGAAAAATAAAAAGGAAAAGACATACAAATCGAGGATTTTTAGGAAGGATTGTTTCTCTAACTCATATATACATTATGAAAGTGACCATCCCCAACACTTGAAAAGAAACATAATAAAGGGACAAATGATTAGGGCGTCGAGAATGACCACTGAAGAGTTGGAATGTAGGGATGAAATGGGATTTATACAAAATTTGTTCCAGGAAAGAGGCTACCCCCCAGAATTGATTAAAGGGGTGAGGAAGGAAGTGCTAAAGAAACGTAAATCTCAATATCCGCCACTGTTAAAATTCCCAGCAAATACAACCAGTATAAGAAATAACCAAAGGGACAGAGAGACCAATCCACCCAAGGATGACAATGCTTTACGTTTAACCCTTACATATTTCAAAGGGATTAGTTGGATAAGGGATGGGTTATATGAGGTCTGGAAGATTTTTTCCAGAATGAATGATAAATCTTATATATTCCAACAACCCTTAAAATTTTGTTATCGGAAAAATACCAACCTTAAAAAGTTGTTTGAAAGGAAAAAGAACCTCTATGAGATGGGTGGAACACAAGTAAAACTCGGTACACACAAATGTGGTAGATGTGGCCAATGTCCATTCATCGTAGGTGAAAAGGAGTTATTTCTTATGGGTATTGGTACTAGGTTGAAAAGTTCTGGTTACCACACTTGTTATACCAAGGGTGTGGTATATCTGGCATATTGTTTGGCATGTGGGAAATACTATGTTGGAAAAACAGAAAGACATCTTAGGCAACGGATCTATGAACATATGAGGGACATAAATAAAAAGAATGAAAATAATGCTATGGCGCTACATGATCATTTGTCTATCAAACCGGCACTGAAACTTTTAGCAAATAATCCCAAATAATATGTGAAATGAGTTAGATTATACATAATTCTTCACATACTGATTTATATTTTGTATCTCTACAGTTATTGTATATATCATATGCAATATATTATACAGTATTAATATACATCTGTTTACACATTTACCTACCTATTTGTTCACATATAGATTATTTTGTTGTGTATTCTTACTAATATTTTAAATTATTGATTAACTATTGGTCATTTATATTTATATTTATATATTTATATATTTATATTTATATATTTATATATTTATGAAATTGTATATTTATAGTTGATGCAATGGTATGTAAAATGTATATACATTTTTATTTTTAGGAAGAGTTTATAGCATACCCAGGCTGTTTTTAGGTTTAGTTCTCAAGTGTGAGCATTTTTAGATATTTCTTGTGAACTGATGCAGCTACTGTGTAGTTTACTATTTATTGAGTTAAGTACCAATTAACACATTATGGTGAGACTAGTTCCATATTTTCTATTTAAAAACAGATACGGGAGATACTTGTTTGGTAAGTTATGCGGTACAGATTTTTACATGTCTAGTATTTACAGGGTGCATTAACTCCTAGAGTGTTTAAGTCTGGGATGACTGCAAATATCTCCATTATGTGCAAAACTTCTGCAAACATCCTACCTATGTCAATAAGGCTGCATGCATAAATGTTGGGTAATACTTATATAGGTTACCTGTACATTTTGAATGTCACAATATTATGTTATAATCTATTCTTTTTTTAATATTGACTGCTCTCCTAACTACTTGTTGATATATTAAATACAACTAATGAGCAGAAATTACAATGTGTAGTTATGTTACAGGTTCATAGGTTCATAGGTGTGTACTGGCTAATGGCCCTGGAGCCTTTACAAGCCTAACCCATAGAAGTGCTCTGGCATTGTGCTGCCCAATGTTAGTTCCCATTGCCTCTATCAAGTAGAGCTACTGGAGTGATCCCCAGGGTGAACGTTCTATTTCCCATCCACTCATCAAGATTTCTCTTGAAGAGGACCAGTGAGGTGCTCCACTTGACATGTATGGGAAGTCTATTCCAGAGTATGGGCAGTCTCTGGGTTATGAACCTATCCCTCCAGGATGTTCTGTTGATTATGGTAATGAGGTTGGAGCATGTGGTGTGGAGGGATTGGGATTCCTTTAGATGTAGCATTTCTAACACAGCTGGGACAGACATGGCTTTGTGAGTCAAGCAGAGATCGCCTCTTAGTAGACGATAGGAGACAGAGAATAGCTGGAGTTTTTTTGAGTCTGTCCATGTAGGACATGTGTTTAAGGCCTAAGATCCTCTTCATGAGGTACTTTTGTGGCCTTTCCAGCTGCTGCATTTATCTAGTCAGGTACATGCCAAATGGGGCATTATACTCAATGATTGGCCTAATGAGGGAACAGTAGAGAGAGATGATGACCACTTTCTTCCTGGATGTAAAACCCTTGGTAATGAGATGTGCCACATAGAAGGACTTTCTGACCACAGTGGTGGTCGAAGGAGAGGTTGCTGGCAACCTGTGCCCCTAGATCTCTTATGACGCCTTCAGTGTTCAGTAAGCTCCCATCTATGTGGTAATTTTTGGGAACTAAGTTATTCCCAAAGGGGATGATGATGCATTTTTTGGCATTAAGCTTAAGACCATGGTTTCAACACCAGTCACTGGCCTCAGTGAGGCCTTTCTGTAGGAAGTCTACTTCACTTGGGGAGTTAATAATAGCTCCCAGCTTGCAGTCATCTGCAAACTTGGTCAGCCAGAGTCCCTCCATGTTGGGCTGGATGCCAAACAGGAGAGGACCCAGGACCAATCCCTGTGGGATACCACTCATGACTGGTCAGCAGTTTGACTTGGAGTCCAGTACTGTCACACTGCGGGTTGTATCTGTGAGCCAATTTGCAACCCACATAGTGATAAGGGGTCAATGCCTAGTTTGATGAGTTTATCAACAATTCCTGAGTGGGGAATGATATCAAAGGCCTTGGCCAGATAGAGGTAGGCTGTATGAACTGCCTTGTCCTCATCCACAGCTCTGGTGACTGACTCAAAGACATCAACCAGGTTGAGCAGGCATGATCTACCTTTCACAAAACCAAATTTTATGGTATCTAGAGTTTTAGGTTCCCTATATCCTTGTTAATTAGGTCCATGATGATATGCTCCATAGCCTTACATATCAGACTTGTCAGGCTAATGGGATGATAATTCCCAGGGTCTGTAGTTGCTCCCCCTTTATGGAGAGTGATGACTGTAGAAGTCAAACAGGCATTGGCCAGAGGTCAGGCTTGAACCTTGTATCTTGTGCACAGGAGGCGAATACCTTAAACACTGTACAAAATGATCTTTCAATTCCAGTCTCATGTAAAAGCATGATGCTTTGAAATCTGATATGTTACAGTTTTTTGTTATTGCTGTGAGCAATGGGCTGACATGCACTCAAGACTGCATGCTTTTGTGTTTCAAATGCACAGCACATGGCAGCACTTTTCTTTTACTCATCTTGTAATCAAGTGTTTAATTCTTCCCTGCATAGTCATACAACTGAGTTTTTTTTTACTTCCATCAATCCATGTAATCACAGCCCAGATGGATTAGCTAGGCTGGTAGGTGTTAAGTTTATAATGGAAAAATGGTTAACAGTTGTAGGTTTGAATCTTGGTTCCTCTAGTTTGTGTACAGTACTCCTCATATGCAGAATACTAAGAGCAACACAGCAATACTGAATACAAAATTTGAAATTGTATTCCATGTCAAGGATTGCTGACGTGATTTTCACTGTTTTGTTGTACGTACTGATCATCATGTGTTGACCTGACACAATCTTCTCATGGCAGAAATTCATCTTTTTTTTCTGCCTGCAGGTGATAAAGACCATGCCCATAACACTTATCTGTGCATTAAGAGTATGCACGGGCTTGGGAAACAGCAGTGGGAGAGAGGTATATGTTATGTCAATTACTTCCCCAGAAAGACTCATATCATAGTTAAATAATCTGTTTTGGTTGCAACTTCAAGCATGGTAATAAGTGCCAGACTGCTATAATGCATCTGTAAGTGCAATTATCATTGACTTGGTGTGAATAACAGTATAAATTTAATTTAAAAACTGTCATTTGAGTCATAATCTGTGTGTAACTGTCAGTGCTTTTACTTGGAGTGTTTTACATATAAGATGTCTGTCCTATTGATCACTGTTGCAGTAGCCTTAGCTGCATTTGTTATATCTTACCAAGGTTTAACAGCTAGCCAGCTTCCTAAGCTTCAAGGCACCTTCCACACTACTAAGTTGTGAGGCATCTTGAGATGAACTGACAGACCTCCAGCTTTACTGCTGCTGAAGAGTACTCTCCTGTCAGGCTTTTGAGGATTGATAATCAGTTTGTGCTTTCCTTTGTTAGGCAGATAAGTAAGCTCCTTTTGGAGAAAGCACACATTTTCTTAAATTTGTTGATGTTTTTCTTTCCACTTAAAGAGATTTATTTTAAAGCTAAGAGTGTTATGTCTTAATGGACTGACTCAAGACTGTAATGTATTTTTAAACAGAATGCTTGTTTTTTAATGTCAGTTTAAAAGTAGTTTATAGTAACTGAAAACATTTTTTTCTGTGGAGAAACTGTATTTATTTCATGTTTGTGAGGCTGCACAGTGTTTAAAATGCTGTGTAGTATGTTTTTCTGTCAAAAAATTTAACTTTCTGGACTGGTAGTGTTTACCACCAATTGTTGCTTGTCTTCCTCGGAAAATATGCACCATTTTCAGCTTGATGATGGAACAAACTACCAGTCTCACAGTTGGTCCTTCTTCCAATCTCAGAAAGGAAAAAAAAGTAAACAGCCTTTGCCATCACATCATGCTTTTAGTTTGCCTCAGCCACAGGTGGTTGACTCTGCTGTGGCTATTTGTTGTACCTTAGAACACTCATCTTTTAACTTGGATCCCTCTGGTGTATCACCTACACTCACTATGGACCAGGGATTAGCCACGTCTTCTATGGCTGTTTGGTTCCCTTTCAGTGAGCAAAGGAGAGCCACTGTTGTCAGTCCTGGGAGAGGGAACAGAGAAGGTTTCCCTGTTTTGTCAGAATGTTGTGCTGATCCTTGTGGAAGCTGATTCTGCTGCCATTAATAATGTGGTTGGCTCAAATTTTCCTGTCAAAAAGAAAGAAAAAAACACGTATATATCTATTCCTCCTTTCTTTGGATAGGAGTAATTTGCTGAGTCTGGCTCAGGGTTTAATTCAGGCTATTAATCCTTGTAAAGTAGTTACTGGAAAAAGAAAGAAGGATTTTTCTTTTCCTGGAGAGATTCATGATTCTGAATCTGAATAGGAAGACGTAGGGACAGACACAAGGTTTTTTCCTCAGATTTCTGATTCAGAAGAGGAGAGCGCAGTTTCTGATTCTCCTTGTGAGAGTTTCTCTTTCTCTGAGACTATCACTAGAATGTGCCACTGTTTTCACTTGGACAACACTGAGGTTTCTCAGTCCCTCAGAATTTACATTAGCTGTTACAGAAGGATTTTCAAGAATCTACACCCATTCTTCCTGTTCTGCCTATATTAAAGATGTGTGTTACTGCCTGCACTTTGCCTGATAGTCACCTTCCCCTAGAAAGGTAGATAGGATGCATAATGTTCCTCAGTCTTTTAATTTTTATACCCTATTCCCAAACCTGACCTTGCAGCTACAGTGTTAGTTGATTCCACTGCTGCAAAGCACTTAGCTTAATCCAATCCTACTGTTTCTGATAAGGATGTGAAAAGTAATGATAGATATGGGAAAAAGTGTAAACTTCTGCAAATTTGATTTTCAGAATTTTGAATTGTCAGGCTGATATGTTAAAGTTTGTTCTGACAAACTGTGAAAGTATGAGGATTTTTTATCTGTAGATCCCTCTTGTGAGGAAAACTCTGCTTTATATAACTTAATTCTTCTACTGCACAGGTCACTGCTCATTGTTTGCAGTGTGTGTATGCTTCTGTTCATACTGCTTCCAGTGCCATGGCCACTGGTACTGTTTTAAAGAGGTTTGCATGGCTGTATCCTTAGAACTTCCCAGATTATGCTAAAAATTGCATTTTAAATTCTCCATTGGCTAGAGATTTAGTGATTGGCCCTTCTGCTGCACAGTAGATCAGAAAGTGTGATAAAAGGGGCAAGCTGATCAAGACACTCTCTAAGATTTTTTCAGACCTACATTTCCAAAATTTCCAAGGGATTTTCTATCTCCTCATCCAGTTTTGGCAAAAAAAAGAATAAACAGTCTCAACAAAATGCAGACAAACAGATGTTTAAGAAGAAATGTCAAGACAGTTCCAAAAATAAGCACTGAACTTCCCAAAACTAAGAAAAGTCCAAAAAGTCACATTTTCAGTTTTCTGCCTGATCATTTGGACTATCTGCTCTACCAAGGGTATTCAGTAAGTGTCTAACTCCAGTTATCGCTCATTGCAGGCTACAGGTCATCCACATTGTTTCCATAATAAGATGACTTGCTTATCTTTGCACAATCTTTTTCAAAGTTCAGGAATCCTTCCCTCTCTCTCTCTCTCTCTCTCTCTCTTGGGTGAGAGACCTATTTTACAAATTAGGATGCCATGAGAACATTCAAAAGTCTTTATTGATTCCTTCACGCAGGATTGTGTTCCTCAGGTGTTAACTAGACACTGCAGTTCAAAGTGCATTTCTTCCACAAGAGAAAAATAAATCTTTATCTAGATCTATTTATAAGATTTTGTAGTCACACTTTAGTTTCTGCAAGAGAATACCTCAGGATTGTGGGTCTCATGGCATCTACGATTTGCATGATATCCCTGGTAAGACACCACATGAGAAAAATACAGTGGTATCCGAAATCACTTTGGTCTCAGCATCAACATTCATAAATTTTTAGATCCCAGTGCAGGAGTCTATCAGAAAAGAAATCTTGTGGTGGAGACAACAGATATTTTTTAAAACAGGTCTCCCTTTATACCTCCCTGCTCCAAAGCAGTCAGTCAACACATATGCCTCGAACTTTGCTTTGAGAGCAGTTTCAGGAGGAATAAAAGTGCAGGGGGTATGGGGAACAAGGACAGATGCAACCACATATATATATAAAAGATACTTGCCCTGATTAAGGCACTCAACTCTTTGAACCATCTTTGGCCCCTGGGACCTCCTTAAGTAGTTACAGAAAATATTACTGTCATAAGGTACATCAACAAGCAAAAAGGAACCAGGGCATACCCCCTTTGCAGACTAACCATGTTAGCTTGGGATATAGCTTCACAGTGAAATCTTCTTCTACAGGAATCCTACATTCTGTCATAGCAAATTTGTGTGACAGACAAGCTGAGCAGGACCAGTAAAAGACCCTCACGAATTGAAACTAGATCAGGAGATCTTCTAAGATTTGATCCATCTGTGGGGAGATCCTCAACTAGACATCTTTGTCTCCTCTCTGAACAATCATCTGGCAAGATTCTGCTCCAGGACTCCTTGAAATAAGGCCTGGAAGATATATGCCTTTTCTTTTATTTGAAGAAGAATGCTCCAGTATGTTTTTATACTCTTTCCACTAATATACAGGGTACTTTTGAAGATTCAGAAGGAATCCCCTAAGATCATTGTGGTGACTCCCTTCTGGCCCTAGCAACCATGCTTCTCCCTTCTTTTGGAAATGGTCAGGGGCAGTTATCACAAGTTTCCCCAAAGACTAGATCAACTCACACAGCTACAGGTGTATTTAATACACACTGGCACCAATTAACTTCAACTGAATGCCCAGATGATTTGGTCTTAATTTCCTTTAGGCATCTGTTTATTGAGGGTGTGCAGTGGGTACTAAGTACTAATGGAGGTAAGAAAGCCTGCTACTAGAAAATCATATATTACCAAATGGAAAAGGTTTTCTAGTTGGTGCCAAAAACATAGCCAGCACACATTCAGAGCAGTTGTTCTCTGGTTTTACAATATTTGTGAGTTACCATCCTATGGCCTTTCTTATTCCCCTGTCAGAGTTCATTTATTGGCCATTTCAACATGTCTGCCCATAGATCCTCCTTTTCAAGGCAGTCTCATGTAAAAATGTTCTTGAAATGGGTTATGCATAACAAACCTCCAAGAAAACCTGTGGCTCCTCCTTTGGATCTTAATTTTGTGTTAGAGAAGCTAATGCTTGCTCCATTTCAACCAGTTAATCTGGCTGATTTGAGGTTATTTACATGGAAAACAGTCTTACAGATTGCTGTGACCT
Organism: Protopterus annectens; assembly: GCF_019279795.1. Taxonomy (NCBI): domain Eukaryota; kingdom Metazoa; phylum Chordata; order Ceratodontiformes; family Protopteridae; genus Protopterus; species Protopterus annectens. Next base: position 396,003,901 of record NC_056741.1, on the reverse strand, counting down.
CTGCAGTAAGGGTGTCTGAGTCGTAAGCTCTTATAGTGAGTGTGACACCCCATCACTGGCCCAGTAAACAAGGAGCCTCAATCCTCACCACTGGCAACAGTGGGGGACTGGGTGGATGACAGGCACATGCACAGTATTTCTAGATGTAGCTCTCTGCATCAAGTGCAATTTCCCTTAAGAGCACACAGAGACCACAGTCAGGCTGGGACTGTTTTTTCTTTCCTTCTCCAGATCCCCAATAAGACTCCCCACTAGCACAGCTATAGAGTTGAGATCTTAGCTGAGTGACCAAGCCAAGGCCTGCAGCACTCTCTCTGTCCAACCAGTGCTTTGTGTCCCTGCCCAAGTAGCTGACACACACACTCTGAGGTTTGCTTTACACACACACACACACACACACACACACACACACACACACACACACACACACACACACACACACACACACACACACACACACACACACACACACACGCACACACACACACACACACACACACACACACACACACACACACACACACACACACACCTGGGAAAGGCTGGTACAGGTTTACTAGCTATGCTACCTTCTGCCCAAACTATAAGGTAGTTATTACTGCCACCAGTCACTCCATATCAGCTAGTTTAAGGCCCTTAATAAAGGGTGCCCAATCTTATTGTGTTACTATCAATGCAAATGGCAGTTTGACCAAGAGCAAGGCTACCAGGAATGGCCCACAGTGTCACCAAATAAATATGCAAGTACTCTCAGAACTTAAATATGTCTCACAAATATCAGCCACAGTGATAGGTTTAAATATATTTAATAATAAATAATATAAGAACAAGAAAATACTCAGTAAATAATCACAGTTACGTAACAGTTCGAAATCAGTCTCAAATAAATACAGAAAACATATAAGCTATACTTAGCTGAGTTCCTGACTGAATCTAAGAGAATTAGCATACCCTAGTTAACGTACTTACAGAGCAATGCAGGTATGGTGAATGGATCTTCTTGTCAGGTCAAAGACAAAAATACAGAATTTCTGTCTCTCTCAGAAAGTTATTAAATTAATATCTCAAATATTACTGCTGGGTTAGCTTGTAGGATGACATCACTTCCTGTCATTTGACTTTAGTTCCCAAGCTAAACCTCCATTGCTAGAAACTGCCAGCATTTAGCATCTCCCTATGAAAATGCATATTCCTCAGATCCTTGCAGCTGCTGGAAGACATAAAACAATAAAATACTTAGAAGACAATGCAGAAGGCTCCCTAGCTTTAGACACCCCGTCTCCTTGCTGCATTGAAACTATTTTTATGGTACAGTTATAAAGTAATTTACTTTCAACTATTTTTCTCAAGTTTTGCAAGCTAACCCTCTATTTTCCAGTTTCCAAGGAAAACACATGTATGCATAAAGTTCAAGACAACATCACTCCAGTAACTTATGACATCTGTTAAAATTACAATTTTGAGTAAATATGGATTTGAAGATGTACCTTTTGAAATCAGTAACTTTAATAGATTACCACAACAGAAATACTACCAATTGTCAATGTACCTCTCATTCCAAATCACAGATTCAAAGTGCACCTTGTGTGCATCCAACTTTAAGTGCCATTTCTCCATACCTAATTTAAAAAGTTAATTAAAATTCAAATTATTGGAATCCCATTCATGCACATCTGAGTAAATTATCATTATGTGCAGAAACACCCAGGTGTACTGTATAAACACCCAATAGGTATCGATAAACGATACCATGTGTGACAAGTAATCATTATCCAGTGATCTTATAATGGAATATCAGTGCCACTTTCAGCTATTGATTTTTATACATTTACTGATCAGACCATTGCTAACTGTGAACTGAGTGGTACCTCAGTGAGCATTTCTGTGTATTTGTATTTTTCAGATTTCTTCTACTTGAAGATTGTGATGGCTATTTTGAGGAGGTATTCGTTCATGTTCCTGGATAGACTGATGAGGAGATGACCTAGATGTCGACCATGTGTTCTGGATTGGAGGAGAGGAATAGGGCCAGACCCAGTCCCAGGAACTTCACTATGATCGATGTGTGGAACCGGATAGCAAGCAGACCATCATCAGAGGATGTGGATCTACCACACTGGAGTGCAGGTTCATCATCCTGTGATGACCTGCATTGGAGGGACCTGGAGGAGCTTTGAAGGAGGGTCGCCAATGTGTGGGGGCAGCCCGTAGATCCCTCCAGAAGGTACCAGTATTCTGCGTATAGCTGAGCATTGCTATGGATTTTACTGATTTTATCTCTGCACCATATATATCATATAGATGTTTTTATAACCATGTATTGGCTGCTGCGATAATTAGATTGTGAGCATAATTAAGTGGACTTTGTAAATACTGTCATCCTACATTATTATTTTATCTAATAATGTGGATAATATCCATAAGTATGTCATGTGTAAATGTACATATGTTTAGAACATCTAATTACATAATGTCACATGGCCCCTGTTCTCATGCATCGCAGACCCCTATAGCATCTAGGCAGTGGATGACTATAAATTTTGTAGTTTTCCATTATAGTCCCACTGTATCACCTATTGGACTGTTACAAGTTGGAATACAAACAAGTGTATAGCTTCTTTACATCATTCCTCCTAAACAATTACAGACATGCTTATTTAATTTAAGAAGTAATGCCCATTTCATTGCTTACACATATGTTTTTAGTTATGTATTTATAGTTGTTATTTCTTTACTATGAAAGGTCCAAAAATTGTATGAATTTTCTTTAATCATCCATTTACTGCAGAATTTCTGAGAAACACCTGCAGTACCTGTTTTCAGCAATGAAGCACTTGCTGAAAGTTAGCTTGGCCTGTAAAGCAATTAGCCAACATGTCTAAATTTTGGCATGTTGTGGGTTCCAAATCACACAGGGGAAATAAATCTGTACATGTTACCTTGGTTAACTTCACCTATAGCATTGTTTGAAGAACAATATTGCAATACTTCACATTAAGGGTTACGTTGTGTATGATAATGACTTACTGATATAGTCTTCGCATTTCTAAGAATATGACCATAATCCATAATGCTGTGATAACATCAGCTGTTAAACTAATGTTTAGAGAGTAATATCTGTTTGCTAAAGAGTAATCTATGTTGACAGTTAGCTCAGCCTGTAAGGAAACAGGCCAGCATGTCCACATTTCGGCATGCTGTGTGTAGAAATCTGGGAAGGGGAGACATATATCTGAAACTATGTTGCTTTATTATACCGATAGCATTTATTTATCAAAGCATATTACACTTATTAATATTAATGTATATTTTGAGCATACTTGTGAATAACTTGGTTATTCATCAAATTCCTACTAATATAGCCATAATCTGTAACATTCTGTTAACATCAGCTGTTTAACTGCTGAGGCAGTACATCCTGCTAAATCCTGTTATATGTCTGATCATTTTTTTGGTTAATATTGTATACTTTGTGAAAACGATAAGATCTGTTTTCTCATGAAGAATTGAAGTTATTAGTAGAACAACATCATCCTCAAATTTTGAAAGACTGACATGGGAAAAATAAGTCTAAATGAGGAACAGGGAATATGTATGTATTTTCCGATGTGCAGTTTAACAAGGAACAAAGGTCTTTGCACCTACCTTCATATGTCCTTTATGTACAGCAAAATGTATGGTTCTGTTCACAGAAGCTGCATGCGACATGACACTGTCACACTGCCTGAGGAATGTATGCTCTGCATTACAGTTAACGTATCTGAACACAGTGATAACATGAATGTATTTTTCCAGCTGTTTAGCTACATGAGCAGCACATGTTCATACTTTGCAATCCTACGCCTAGGGCATTATTAATAGACCATGTCCATCCCAATGACATCATAACAAAAACTCTTTTCACTGCCTGCAAAACATGTTTTTTTTTTCAGTTAAGATGTGTTAGATAAGCAGGAAGCTCTCAGGGTTGGAGTTTCAATGTAGATTTTGGTTGCAGGTTTGAATCTCATGTACTCCAATCTGTGTTCAAAGATGTCAACACCCGAATGTAAAAATGTCAACTGTGAATTGTGCCTATCTAATGTTCTTCAGAAAGATATGTCTACAAACTGTGCATAGAAATGTATATCAGTGTTATTTGTGGAATATATTTTTTATACATTCTATTTTTTTGTTTTAGCAATGAGGATTGTAGTAGGAACAGAGCCATGTGCATTGAGTGGATGCACTGGCTGGAGGATCAGTAGAGGGAGAGCGAGATATGCTGATTATTTTATGTATTTTATGAGCTGAAATGCATTTTCTCCTGTTTACAAGTATGTATTTTTCACAATAACATGTTTATTGATTTGAAGGCAGGAGTGTACCCGTCATGCAACAGTAAGGTATGTGAAATTATCAAATGGTAACCGTGATTATAACTGTGGATAAACTTTAACAATGTTGACTTTTTATGCATCTTTGAGCAATTTCTTCAGCCAACACATTTTTTTAAAATGTACTCCGCAACATAATTGACAATTGCTTTTGTGTATCTGTCAGACAATTAAGATGGATGTTTTATGTATTAGTGCTTATGTTGCATGTTTGGTGTATTTGTATGTTTAGCTGTGTTTTTCTGATGATCGAACTTCGTAGTTTGGGGTTTGTTTCATGCAGCTGAAGGTTTGACTCCATGAACCTCCATTTGTCAAGCTGACAAGAGTGAATGTTCACTTCAGTGAGTGTTCATATCAGTGAGGGAATGGAGTTACTTGGTCAACATCAGGAAATATCAGGAAATATTCCCTTTTTCCCACTGTAGTGGTGTGATCTTGGAGTTGCTATATATATAGGTGGGGGGGTGTAGTCCCCACCTTGATGGGTTTGAAATATTGCAGTGTCTTTGACTGTCAGTTTGTTGGCCAAGTAACTTCATTCCCTGTTGTAGTAATTTGTTGATGTGAATGTTCTCTTAAGTGAATGTTCCCTCTTCTTGGCTCAACAAGCAGAGGTTCGCGGAGTTGAACCTTTGATTATATAAAATAGAACCCATAGTCTGTCTATTCATAGAGTGAATGTGTATCTGTTGTGTCAATGTTTGCATTGTTGTTTGTATAATGTGTGGCATAGCCTTCAGTTCAGCATTGTTACTGCATCTACCTCAGACACCTTAGGTGATTTTGTAAAAAAAACAGATGTAGCCTAGGCTGACTGACACTTGAGCAGATACCTGTTTGATTACAATTCATATTCAGCACACCCTGCAGTTCAGTATTGGTATTGCATCTGCTTCAGATACCGTGGGTGTTTTTGTGGAAATACAGTTATAGCCTAGGTTGACTGACACTTGAGCAGGTACCCATTTGATTGCAGCAAATCATATTTTAGTGTTGTACTCATTATACTGATGTGTGTTCTGCCAAATATCATGCTGTCTATCTCAGAAGTTTGTCATATATGGCTTGCCCATTGTCCACAAAATTTGTCAGATCACTTTTTCCTCATTTTAAGAATGACACATTGTGGCTGCTCATATAAATCATTGAATGGTGTTTCACACCACAGGTCAGCTCCTTGTTGGTCAGATCAAACCACAAGCTAATCACCCTAGACATCTACATCCTGCTCCCAACCCCCATTAGGAAAACAACTGTAAAAAATGTTTCCAAAGCCAACTTCACACCTCTTAAGACAAAAGTGGCAAACTTCAGGACACCCATGCAGATGGAAAATAGAGGTACGACTGCTGAATCCTACACAAATGCACTTTATAAGCACTTACACTCGAGTGCATGGATTGTGCTATCCCAAACAGAACCAAGATGCTATCCTCCAAAAAAAGGAAGCCAATCTGGTGGTCTTCTGCCATAAACAAACTCTACAACAGAAGAAAGAAACTATTGCAAAAGAGTAAAATCCCACGATTGGAGGAACTCCCAGGTCAGCCTCAGTAAGAAGCTGAGATCCCTCATAAAATCCTCCAAAGTTAGTTATGAAAACAAAATTGCCACTGATTCTAAAGACAACCACAAAGCATTCTATAGCTATGTCAAGAATCTCAATGGCAACACTCAGATCTGCTCTGAGTTACAGCACAATGACAGTAAATATACAGAACCAGCCGATATTGCCAACATCCTGGCAGATAGGTTCAGTGCTAACTTTACCTCTCTCTCACCCCCTAAAGGGCCCATCTTTATACCGGAAGAATGCAAAGTTCCTGTAATCATGGCTGCATAGGCAAAAACCTCACTCACCAAAGCCAGGAACACAGCATCCATGGGACCTGACAACATCCCAGGCTGCCTTCTACACGAACTACAGAATGAACTGGCACCCCACCTAAGTACCATGTTCAGTTATAGCCTCACCTCAGGCTTTGTGCCCATTGAATGGCACACAGCTATGGTTATCCCACTACACAAAGGGGAAGCCACCACAGACCCCAGGAACTACTGCCCCATTAGGCTGATGAGCCTGGTCTGAATGGCCATGGAACGTATCATCATGGAACTCATAAACAAAGACATTGGAGATCTCCAAACTCTGGACTCCACACAGTTCAGGTTTGTAAAAGGCAGATCATGTCTCCTAAACCTGATATACTTTTTTGAAGCAGTCACCAAAGCCATGAACACGCCTCCACCTTTAGTGTTTTGGTCCAGGTTAGGTGGCCAAAAGGTGTGGTATGAAATATAGCCTGGTAATGCAGGGGTACTCTCTGGAGCCTTGAACCAGGTCTCTGTCACTGCACAGATGTCGATGTTCTCTATTTTAAGGAGTGTCATGGTTTGGCAAGACTGGTGTCATGTGGGATCATATACAGGTATATCCTGCCTATGTGCACTCATCCTTTGCTGACTGCATCAAACAGTAATGTAACATTAATCTGCACACAGTGTTGCAGATAACAAATTATTTCACAGTACATTACACTGTGTTTGTTGTATGTAGCATTTCCACATCCATAAAGTAGTGACATTGGTGTACACCTTCTAGAAATAGTTTTACACATTAAATGACTGTACATGTGTGTGCACATAGTCAGATACATACTGACATAGAAAGATAAGTTTGACATGTGAGCTTTCAGTGATTTACTGCTGATGTAATGATGCTCACAGGAGTGTTCTCTGCTCCATAAAGAGCAGGGTGGTTGACATACATCTGCATTTCTTTAGTTGACATTTGCATGACAGTATATATGTATCTGCTTTTAATTCTTTGATTGCTTACCTATGCATGTTGATGTGGCATGATTGAACATTATTGTGTATGTGTGTTTTATACATGTCCAGTTCTGTGGACATCATCAATCCATCTGACTATTTCACATGCATTTTCCATTTAGTTAAATACATATCTGTGTGGCTTCCACACCAGCCTGTGTGCTTTATACATGGATTTGCATCATGTCAACTCACCTTGTCATGCTTTACCCTGATGTGGGCCCAGGTTGTCCTCCTCCCCTCCCACCTTCATATTTCACTGTTATTTTTAGCAGGTATGTTTAACTTTGATAATGTTACTGTACATTGCCATTTATTAATTTGACACAGTGAACATGTGACACATGTATGCATATTGTACAATGCAGGACATGTGCACACAAGTTGCGGGCTAATGCCTGTAATACATCCTTGTTTTCATTATACTTATGGGTTATCCAGTGTAGTTTTTTTCCCATCCATGTGCACAACCTGCTATATTCATTAGGCTGTACTGTTACATTATTGAACATATTATTACATGTCATTGGTGCATGTATGCTAACTGACCTTGATTTCATGCAAATTCCATTTATGTCACTGACTGACAACTGACATACATACACATCTACACCTGTGTGTTGCCTTTGGCATGACATACATGTGTAACATACACACATTCCACATTTGTTTGGATTGTGTACACCTACTTGTGTATGAAGCAGCATTTGTTGCTCTTCAGTAGTACTTTTGTTTGGCTCTATGTTTGGTTTTTTGCCTTTCACATGCATGGTTGTAGGTCTGGCTCTGTCCTCTGGAGTTATCTACCATTATTGTCCTGCATTTGCTCATCTGTGATGTTGCTTGGCTTACACTTGCCCTGCTAATGGAGTAGTTGAATATGTGCACATTTCTCCAATGTGTACTGTGATCCTACTTTATTACCCTGGAAACCACATCTAGCATTGTTTATACACATCCAACTATGACTGCCACAGTTTGTGACATGACATGATGTGATAGTGCATAGGTAGATATGTTTTTCTGCATTTCACCATGGCTGGTATGCATCCACACCCTGTTTGCCAACTTAACATTGCCCGTGTTTTGCAGTGTGCTGTCTGTGTAATTTACCTGTCATTACTGCTTTTTTTCCGACCTTTGTCTGTCTCCTGTTGTGCTGTTTGTTCAGTGGGTATATATGCTATTACCTTTGCCTCCTCTTTCCCAATGTTTACCTTTCCTTGTATTCTTAAAAAATGGGGCCTATTCACACCCAAACAAAAATTGCCCATGCCCCTCTGACTTTCCCTCAGATTTTTCTATTCCATCATCCCTCTTCTTCACCCATACCCCACATCTTCTTTTCTATCTCCCACTTTTCTTAGGTGTGTGCATTTCTTGTGTCTACCACACAAGTTCTGAACCCACTGTTAGTAACTATTACCTGTGGTGATGTAGCTGTGATTGCCCTTCGCCTTTAATTTTTTTATTAGAAAATTAACAGATTCTGTCAGAATCCATAAGTCCAAGCTGATATATATTAATGGTATTTCTATTATGTATATATCTGTAGTTGCTTCTGAGTTTACTTTAAAGAGTGGTTTAAATATATATATAGATATATATATATATATATATATATATATGGATCTCGTACTAGTGAACGAAAGTTCAATAGTCTGAATCCACATTTACCGAACACACTTTAGCGAAAGTGCTTTTAACCGAAAAAGTGCTTTCGCCAAAGTCCCTAAAATAAAAAAAATAAATAAATAAAAAACAAAAAACACATAACTAACATTTATGCAAGAGGGGCAAGCCCCCCTGCACTGCCCTTACCCCCCTTCTTTTATATTCTCACTCTGAGATCGCACTATAGTTGGGAAAAGGGAATATTTCCTTATCCCCACTGTACTCCGATCTCAGCAACAGCCATTCCCTGCTGATTTCCCTTATTTTTTATCATACTTTCGCGAAAGTGCTTTTTCGGTGAAAAGCACTTTCACGAATGTATGATCGGCAGTTTCACTTTTGGTGAAATTGCTGTTCGTGCATAAGTATGGATCCTATATGTATATGTATATGTATATATATATATATATATATATATATATATATATATATATATATATATGTGTATTACAAATAGCACTGCAGCTTTGAAGCACATATAATAAGTTAGTGGATGACATGGACATATTCATAGTTTTCTGAGACATTTCTGTGTCTTCTTCTTCTTTTGGCTTTTCCCATTTAAAGGTCACCATAGTGAATCACCTGTCTGCTCATTATTGGCAGTGGAGTTTTACGGTGTCGAGTTGCTAGCCCGGCACCCAACCTTCCACAGAAGGCACACACATGCACACACTCACACCTAGGGTCAATTTAGAGTATCCAATCCACCTGCAACATGTCTTTGGGATATGGGAGGAAACTGGAGCATCCAGAGGAAACTCACGCGACCACAGGGAGGACATGCAGACTCTGCAAACAAGGAACCCCAGCTGAGGATCGAACCGGCGATCCTCTTGCTGAGAGGTGGCAACGCTAACTGCTGTACCACCTGTGTCTACTCCTTCAAATATATATTATGAATGCCAGGAGGCTTACATTGGGATAGTTGGCATTGTTAATGTTTCTTTCTTTTTTGTTATCAAAATGGAGTCAGTTACATTCTGTAGTTGTCCATTACCTTACTGTATACATTTTGTTATATTTCTGTACAGCTGTCAGGATTCTTGAAGTGTGATCATCTTTCCATAACTTTGGTACTCTACAATATGATTGGACAACCATTTGTTATTAATTATGGATTACTTGCGCATTTCTATAGTGCACCATTGTAACTGCAGTACTCCATTGTGCACTGAGCTATTGTGAGTTTCTTGTTCTCCATAAACAAATTGTATTCAAATTGTATTGTTATTTGCAAGTTTTGCACTGAGATCAGCATAATCCACTGAATTCTGTGATCTTTATGGAATCCAGCTCAGTGCTGGCCACTGTTAAACATGGTGAAGTGGTCGTGATTGGTCCTCTCATTAATTATTTTTCTTATTAGAAATTTTGGGAATTCTGTCATATTCCACAAATTGTGATGTGTATTTGTATAAGTGTGGGTGCAAATTACAATGATAGCTGTAATTATTTGTGGATATTTGTCACTTTCTTGACAGATTGCTGCACATTTCAATTCCTTTAGTCATTTTCAGTAAGTTTCATTAATCTTTTATAATTTCCATAGATTTACATTGGTAGTGCACATACATATACCAGTTTGAGAAAAAACTTTTCTTGACCTACAGATTTGATGTGACTGCTTGAGAGTGAGTAGACATTGCTGGATAAAACCGCTTTGAGCAGAGTTAATCTTCATACACTGAGGCATATTTGCATGTTACTTGGTTATCCACAACTTTTGAGGCTCTGCAAACTTTATGGAATTCGACTCATTGATCTAATACAATTTATCTATTTATTTATTGACATTTGATTACCCAGAAAGTTCAACTGGGAAGGTGCCATATTCAGTGGAAGCCTGTGGAAAAAAGCTCCAAAGCATTACACAATCATTTTAAGAGCAATTATTTTACAGTCTTCAGAAATAATTAAAAAAATCTACAGTTTAAATAATTATACATAGGGATGGATTCCAAAAGCTATTTGCGTACAGAGCAGTGCACCAGATGCGGACACGATTTCAGAAGACACACTGAAAGCAGTCTGAGTACTTAGCTATTCAGCATAGGATAATTACAGATTCCACTCACACCTGTCAGATTCCAAAACACAACAAGCACACCCAATGCAACTTAAATGCGACAAACTACAATGCTGACTCTGTTTCTGAAATCCTCAATGTATGCTATATAACATCACAAGGAACAGAAGCTATTACTACAGATTCCATGATATTCTGTAAGAAAACTGAAAAAAATAAAAGAAAAATGCAACCAGCAGTGAATGAACTGCAACAGGCTGCAGTAATACAAGCCATGGTTGAGAATGTTGCTGTGTGCCCTAGAAGGCAGCCAGCTAGACTGAGAGCAAGGCTGCAACTAAACCAGTTGTCAGACCAGCAAATAATTGACAGGTACTCTCTAGACACAGAGCTAGTGCAGGCTGTCTGTAAAATGTGCGCACCACACATGTCTGTGTGGACATTGTGAGGCAACTGCATCCCCCTTGGACCTAAAGTGTGTCTCAGCCTGGGTATACTTACATTTGGGACATTCTAAAGACACAGGGAGATGCTGTGGGTGTGCAACAGACAACTGCTAGTTGTATCCTGGCAAAATCCCTGGCAGCAATGTGCATCAAAGTAGTTGAATACATATATTTTCCATCCTACCCCATTGAGCGGATAACTGTAATGCACCAGATCTATAACATCACAAACTTCCTCTATGTACTCATTGCAATAAATTGCACCTACATCTCTACCAAGACACCAGTTCATTTACAAGTTGGCCATCACTGAACTGCAAGTTTGTGTGTGCAGCAGATGGTAGCATAACAAACCTCATGGCAACACATCTTGGAAGTGTCCATGAAGCTGCCATATGGAGGGGAAGAGGTCTGAGGGCTGCATTACAGCAAGATGAAATACCTGAGGGACTACTGCTAAGTACAGGAGCACAGCCAGGATAAAAGATAAGGACATTCCTCCTAACAATAGCCATGATGACGTGTCTTTATTCCCCACAACAGTTGACTGTGGTTATCCACTTGAGCAGTGGAGGCCTACAATAGATTGCATGCAACAACAAGAAATACCATACAGCATGTGTTCACTGTCCTGAAAGCTAGGTTCAGATGTCTGGTCACATCTGGGTGTGCACTACAATACACATCTGAAAAGGCAGCACAGATGATAACTGTGTGTGCCATGCTACACAACATGCTAACTGGAGCACATGGTGGTCTTCCAGCTGCAGGTGTTGGTGAACCATCCCAAGAACCCCAGATGTCTGAAGATATCATCCCGCAGGTATCAGGGGAGGAGCAGGAGGACATAGGGGGAAGAAGACATAGGCATAGGTGACATAGGGAGTGACCACAATTGCAGGCCCAGGCAACATGGCCGCATCTCGCACACAACTTTGAGTCATGACAAGCCACACATACAGAAGGACACAGCTTAAACATTGATGTTCAGGTGCTCCCCCCTCCCCACAGTGCACAGATTGCACCTAATGGCAAGTACCCACTAGATTTACACACTGAGCATCAGACATAACATAATCGTAACATATAACATTATGTACATATACACGTATATCACAACAGGGATCATCAACTCAGGGTACAACTGACACAAGTAAGTATACAGACTTATAGTGGTGTTATCTGTGTACGGCACATAATAAGTGACACACATCAGTGCAACACATTCCTGTCTGTCTGCTATAAACAGCTGCAAACAGGTAAACAACTCAGGACAAAATGCTGAACTGTTGTTAATATCACAAGTGAAATATATCACTGTAAAGTATGGACAGAGTGTTGTAATAAATGGAGTCAGCTATGTTTAGTAAACTGTTGGACTCACATGGTCTCAGACTTATCAGTGAACACAGACAGATGACAATGTCAGTATTCTACACAGCAATCATCATCATCACCATGGGGTGAGAATGACACTACTGGACACAGTAAATCAAATGTCTATGTAACTCTAATGCGGTCTAAGGGACCTACTCTGATGGTTGACAATGCAGTCTGGTGTGCCCCCATCACGCATGGAAACATTAGGCCCAGGTTGCCCCACACTGGAGACTAATGGGGTTATACCAGCACATGGAGGTGAAGGAGCATGGCTGTGACTTGACCTTCTAGTTGTGACTGCTGGGGCTACAGAAAATGGGTCAGCAGTGGAAGTGTGTTCACATTGGAGAATAGACATTGATGCCTGATGGGTAAGGTTGGTTTTGCTGAGAGGAGGTCTGCCTTTCCCATGTGTCAGTCGGCTAAGCTCAGCCAGGGAACGCAGAACCCTGCTTCTACTATGGCATTATGTTAGAAAAATATGTATTAATGTATATGTTTAGTGCTTATTAAGAAATAAGAAAGATATAATGCATTTTATTCTATTAATGTTATAACAAGAAAAATTAATTCATATGAAACTGCAAGAAGCTTTTGGAAACTGCAGTGTGCCTTTTGCAAGTTGGCCTCTGACCCCAGCAGCTGCTAGCTCAGCAAGAATTAATGTTTATGCTTCTCACAAGTGATTATCTGCTGGGTCAGGAAATTAAATGTGTGAAATAATGAGAATCTTCTGCTCTTTTCCGCTTGAGCAATCGACCTTGTATATGTTACTAGATAATGCACCGGCTGCAAGGAGGAAGTGATAACATGTAACAAGGAAAATGTATTGAGAACTGTATCTACTACTATGTTCGAATTAATTTAGAACCTTGAGTGGAAACTTTTGTAAAAGGGTATTGTAACTAACCAGGTGGCTAGCAAGGCCACGTTGTTTACCAGAAAACTTTTTAAGCAAAATGTAGTATCAGCATTTTAGATGAATAGAATATTGTAAGCTAAAGTGATGTAAACCCCCTTGTGACTGACTATGTCAGCCTGGTGGGTTAATACTAGTAAGAAATACTATAAAAGTTGTGTTCTTCCTGTTTCATTCAGACAAAATTCTGTACTTGTACGTTTTTTTGCCTCCTGGTGTACACTAGTAAAGAACCTGAACCTGAACCTCCTGTGTATTGATCTTTTTATTACAGTATTTTTTCATTTAACAGATTGGTCCTTTGCGTACTGGAATCCCTCAGAAGCTGTGGATCAGAGCGTAGCGGTGGTCGAAGCCTGCATGCAGGAGAAGATACCGAAATGGTTCTTCTTGAGTGAAAAGACCTCAGACTGAATTGTCGTTTAAAGAGGCTGGCCACTTTCTGATCTGTGGCTGAAGAGCGGATCTCCACTTCGAACCATGACTGCTCAGTACCGGAGGCTCAGGTAGGGAGACTTTTTGCCTTTTTTCTGTTTTAGATCAGGGACTAGGTTACAGTAAATATTGTTTTTTTTTGTCAGATTTGTCATACAGATCAGGGACAAGAAAAGTTACTGTTTATTTGGTCATAGATCAGGGTAACAGAATAAGGTAGGCAGTTATTCTAGATAAACTGTGAAAGGAACTGAAGTTGTGGTACCATGTGGTAAAAGGGTTACATAACATTTATTAACATGGGAAATCAGTGCACTAAAACATCGAGAGACCTGCCCCTAACCGAAGACGCAAAATATATGCAACTACAACGTGCAGATAATGTTAGATATTATGCAAAATGGGTTAACAAATATGAATTTGATGGGAAATTAGACAAATCTTCACTTGTTAAACTTCTTAAACAGCTTAAAAGAGATACAAAATGTCAGGCAAAGAAACAACGGCAATTAGGCATTCCTCAGGCGCACAGGTGGATTGAAGAAGCAAACCGTAGGGAACAAAAGAGTAATAATTCAAAGGCATTGTTTTTAGACAAAGAAGATAATAATATAGTAGTAGCAATGGCTCCTCCCCCCCACTCCCTTTTTCAGGATATAGAGCGGGTGGACAAGCTGGTCCACCTCCGCGGTATCCTGATGTCTCAGTGAAACCGAAATCATTTGTTAGAGATCCCATTGAAACTAGGTCCCGAACACGTAAAACACAGGGGGACATAGAATCGTATCAAATGGAGAGAAATTTACAAGCTGAGAGTGAGGAAGAAATATGTCCACTTATAGAGGTACCAAATCCTCAGGCAGGACAGGTTGGACAGGACCCAACCCTCTTGGTATATAGGCCATGGACACTGGAGGATATCCGGAAGGCTACTGAGGGAATTCCCCATCCAAAAGTTAATTTTACAAAATTCCTAGAAGATTTACAAGGCATGAGGTTAAGTTACCACTTAAATGGGGAAGAAGTAGAAAAAGTAGTTAGACAAATTGTAGGTCCAGATTGGCACATGATTAGTGGCACCTGGAATCCTCGTAATGCAGAATTTAAGCCACTCCCACACAGTGACGCAGAACTTGACAATAGAGTAAAAGGCCTTACAGACCGAATCTCTGAGAAGTGGAAACCTAGAGCAGACTGGACTTGTATTAATCAATGCATACAGCAAGAAAATGAAACAGTAGATGGGTACTATGCCAAATTATTAGATTTAAAAGGTTGCATTGCACCTATTAGTAGCTTCATTACGAAGCATATGATAGATCATCGAACAAGTAGGTTACAAGCCTTACTTGAATATGCTAGACATGCTGAAAGACATTTTAATAGCAAAAAGAAAAAGAAAGCGCAAGTCTTCACTGCTGAAGACGGAGCTGAAGTTTATGTATTACAGTCTGGTAAAAAGGGTAAGAAAAATGCACAGGGAAATAAACAGTCTGACAAATGGTCAGAGGACTTTGAAGAAAGGAAAAAGAGAGGTGAATGCTTTAAATGTGGGAAGAAGGGACATCTAGCTAGGGATTGTAAACAAAATAAGAAGGTAACCACAGAGGATAAGGGAGATGAGGACTGACTATATGATGGTGCAGATACACCATACGAGAGTCAGAAATCATCGGGAAAAGACAATAAAGAAAGAACAAATGTAAATGTGATAGAAGGAGTAGAGGAAGTGCAAGTAGACATGGAAGATGAAGAAAATGAGATTTTAGATTTAGCATTATTGAGCCTAGAGCTCTACCTAGCAGACACAAAACCGGAAGTTACACTTCTGGTGGAAGGGAAGGAAGTTAAATTCCTGTGTGATTCAGGAGCATCACGGACTCTGATACACCCCTCCAAGTTACCGGAACATTCAGAATCACCTGATTATATATTAGTGAAAGCTGCAAATGGACAGCTATACCGGGAACCACTTTCCCATGATATAGCAATAATTGACCCTGTTTCAGGGATGACTCAAAGGAGTAAAATTGTTGTTACTGCAAAATGTCCAGTGAACCTATTAGGTAGGGACCTTATGCAGATATTTGGCATAGCAGTAGTTCCGACTATGCAGGGTATGGAGGCACAGGGACAAATGGATACTTTTGTGGTGCGACCGGAGGGTGAAACTTTTTACTGGTACAGCCAGGACTTAGTTACGACTGGTCCAGGGGCAGTGACTGAGGAACTGATGAACGTAGCCATCAGTAAATCCCCCTCCCTTGACACTGACAGACAGCATTTGTTGCATTGCACTCTTTATTACTATAGCACACCAGAACCTGATAAGGAATATGAGCAAGAATCGTTCAGAAATCATGCAAACAGATTAGTGTCACGTAATCTGTACTGGGATACTGAGGGAAACAGTGTTGTTAGCTGTTCATTACCTCAAGAATTCCTTGCACTATACAAATCTAATCGATTACCACATGTCAGTTTAACTAAGAACAAAAATGTAAAATGGGCAGACCTAGGAGAAAAGGTAACAAGATGGGAAAAACAAACTGATTTAGAATTATCAGAGCAGGGAATACAGAAACAAAAACTGAATTGGCTAACACAGGCAGACCCAGCTGTACACTTGCAGTCTAGCGAGGACAGCTGATTAGCATTCTTATTCAAAGAAGAGGAGAAAGCCTTATGTAACATACCAAAGATTCTTTGGTCAACAGGCAAGTCAGATGTAGGACTTATTCGAACAGCAGGACCAGTTACTATTACACCAAAGTCAGCATTCAGACCACAGAAGAGACAATATCCTTTGAGAAGGATGCAGAGATAGGAATCAAACCTATAATAGCAGCATTACTTAGAAAAGGAGTACTGGTAGAATCTCCTGATTCACCATGTAATACACCCCTATTTCCTGTTAAATAGGCAAACGGGGAATGGCGTATGGTTCAGGACTTACAAGCTGTAAATAATGCAATAATACCTAGAGCACCTACGGTGCCAGATCCACACACTTTGTTAAATGATTTGAAACCTCATCAAAAATATTTCTCTGTGGTAGATATCAGCAATGCCTTCTTTTCAATACCTATACATCCTGATAGCCAATATTGGTTTGCATTTACATTTCAGGGAAAAAGGTATACCTATACTCGACTACCACAGGGATATTGTGAGAGTCCAACAATATTCGCACAAGAAATGGGTAGTAATTTGGCGGGATTCACCCCACCAGGGGGGGGGTAGTCAAATTCTACTTTATGTAGACGACATCTTGCTAGCAGCCCCCACCCAGCAACAATGCAGGGAGGATACCATAGCACTGTTACAATTCTTAGCAACACAGGGACACAAAGTAAACAAAAGCAAACTACAGCTTTGGAGAAAACAGGTTAGATACCTGGGGTATGTAATATCCAAAGAAGGTAGAATACTAGATGAGGATAGAAAAACAGCGATTTTACAAGCACCCAAACCAGCGACCAAGAAGGAAATGATGTCCTTCCTGGGAACAACCAACTTCTGCCGGAGTTGGATACCAAACTATGCTTTGGAATCTGCTCCACTGACCGACCTCATATACAAAACGCTGATGGCAGCACAGGATTTATTACAATGGACACCTGAAGCAGAAATAGCTTTCTGAAGGTTGAAGCAATTGATAGCATTTTCATTAGTCTTAGGACTACCAAACTATCATAAACGTTTCTTTCAAACTGTAGACTGTAAGCAAGGATATATGACATCAGTGTTGACAACAACATGGGGATAAGCAATGCCCCATAGCTTACTATTCATCACAGTTATACCCAGTGGCTCGACCCCTGCCCCACTGTGTGCAAGCAGTGGTTGCAGCTGCAATGGCAGTACAGGCTTCAGCCTCAGTGGTGTTATTCCACCCTCTCACATTGAGAGTGCCTCATGCGGTTGCAATAATTTTACTGCAAGAAAAGGTAGCTTATCTTTCTCCTGCTAGACACCTTTCCTATATGACTATACTACTGAGCCAACCTCATATGACAATTGAATGATGCACGACATTAAATCCATCAACTTTGCTCCCAACTCCTGCGGATGGCACACCACACAGTTGCCTGCAGGAAATTGAGCAGAAAACCTTACCCAGACAAGATCTCACAGATATTCCCTTGGATAAGGCTGAGGTGACATATTACATGGACGGCTCATGCAGAAGGGGCCCTACAGGAAAAAATCTAGTGGGGTATGCAATTGTTACAGACACTGAAACCTTAGAAGCCCAATCCTTACCACATAACTTGTCTGCACAAGCAGCAGAATTGATTGCCTTAACACGAGCTTGTACCTTAGCAAAAGACAAATGTGTAAACATATATACTGACAGTCAGTATGCTTTTTCTACTGTACATGTTTTTGCACAGTAGTGGAAAAATAGAGGGATGATAACATCTAGTGGTAAACCAATTAATCATGTGCAATTTATTTTAGAATTGTTAGAATCTATTCAGTTACCTACTAAAGTAGCTATTTGCAAATGCGTAGCTCATACGAAACAGCAGGACAGAATTTCAAAAGGTAATGTGAGAGCTGATGCAGCTGCGAAGCAAGCAGCTTCAGACTCAGAAACTTTACTTTTAAACGAGGAATTACAACCCTCTGAAATTTTAGACCTAGAAATGTTAAAAACAATGCAGACGCTTACTACAAAAGCAGAGAAACAAAAATGGGAAAAACGAGGAGCAATCCTTGAAAACGGGCTGTACATCTCCAAAGAGAAAAAACTATTTTGCCGTCTAATTTGTTTAGATATGCAGCTTTGTTGAGCCATGGGCAGTGCCATGTCTCAACAGGGGGGATGGTACAGTTAGTAAACTGAATATTCCAAACATATGGATTCACAAATTACACAAAAAAATTTTGTGCGGCATGTCAAATTTGTAACAAACATCATGCACAAGGGGCATTTAAACCTAAACAAGGAAGTTTTCCTACACCGCCATATCCGTTCCATACTATTTGCATGGATTTTATAGAATTGAACAAATGTGATAACAAAAGGTATTGTCTTGTCATTGTAGATATGTTTTCCAAATGGGTGGAAGCCTTTCCGACTAAAAACCCGGATGCACAACAGTGGCAAAAGCTCTCATTAAGGAGATTTTTCCTAGATTTGGCATACCGGAAAGGATCTATAGTGACAATAGTACACATTTTGTGAATCAGACCATACAGCAATTGAGACGCTTCTTTGGGATTTCCCTTAAGAACCATTGTGCTTATCACCCTCAGTCTGCAGGACTGGTGGAGAGGCACAATGGAGTCCTCAAGAACAAACTTAGAAAGTTAGTCAATGAAACCCAAAAGAACTGGGTGCACTGTCTGCCCCTGGCGCTGCTGAGTATGCAAACAGTTCCAAATGCAAAGGGTTTAACTCCTTTTGAAATGGTGTTTGGGAGGGCATATTATGTACCTCAGTGGAAAGCTCTCATGCATGCAGACCAGGAGGCTGATAGTTCACTAGCTAGTTATATGAGGAAACTGTTAACAAATAAATCTCTCTTGCAGTTTAACTCTTTTTCAGATAAAGAACAGACCAGACCATTGGAAGCGATTCTAGCCCCGGGGTCCTGGATCTGGGTGAAGGTAACAAAGAGGAAGAATTGGGCAAGCCCGAAGTGGGAAGGACCATACCAGGTACTGCTGGCCACACCTACTGCAGTCAAAATAGCTGAAAGGTCATCTTGGATCCATTTGACGCACTGTAAACCGGTAAAGAACTTTCAACTTGATAAAAACATTGTAACTGTTACGCAACAAGAACAAAATGGCCAAAGATAAGAATGCAGACCAACCTCAAAAATGTTGCATAATCATATTATTGAGCGTACACTTGTTGACTGTACTTTTGACAATTTTCTTTTTGTTGTGTTTTTTTCATTTCTCAACCACACAAGTAAAACTGGATAGACGTGATGAGACATCCATAGACTGGCATCCAAACTTTAACACATACCTAGCAATTAAATGTGTATATGCTGAGACTATGAACATTTCAAACTGCTCAGTTTGTACAGCTATACCAACAGCATATGGAGGACTACTAATGTCCGCTGTTCCTTTAGGGATCAATGAGACTTGGGAGAATTTGCTTTTTGACACAGGAACTGTGAGATCACAGGATAAAATAGCATTGTATTTACCTGTTACACAAAAAGGGATTGTGTGTTTTTTCAAGAATGATACTCTCCAGGTGGGCTGGAGTAACTGTAACATAACAATATCTTATAAATGTTATATTAAGACTAAAAGTGGGGGTACTGTTTACAATACTAACTATGATTCATATTTGAACTCAATGAAAACAACATTGAATGAAGTACAAAGAAATCCTGTTTTGATTAAACAATTGTCAATCATAGATAAGAAAACGTTTCATGCAGGGTTGGTGCGTATTAGCACTAAAGTTGAAAACTGTTATTTTGTGTGTGGGAAAAAGGCATACAAATGGCTACCTGAGAATTGGTCTGGCAGTTGTTTTTTGGGCTACCTGGTTCCGGCCATACGACACACTGTGGAATTACCTCTGGGTAAAATACGGAACGTGAGAGATGTTTCCAAGAAAACCAAAGATCCAATCGAGAAACCTGTGAATCCAGTAGGGTGAGTTGAAGCAGGTTGGAAAGACCATAATTCCGTGAAGGACAAAGACAAATTGACTCATATGGACTTGAGTGACAGTGTTATATCTTGGGCAGGTATATTCCCAGCATATGGTGCAGTCAAATCGATTTGGGAGCTGAGAAAACTGTCGAAACTTCTCGAAGTAATGAGTAATGCAACTTTTTCTGCTCTTGAATTAGTGACTGATGAACTGAATGCCATGATAACTGTTGTGTTGCAAAATCGGATGGCTCTTGACTTCACCCTAGCGGCGACAGGTGGTATGTGTGCGCTTATCAAAGAAGAATGCTGTGTGTACATACCAGATAATAGACATAAAATTAATAACCATCTGGAGGTGATTCAGCAAGTGTTGGCCATGAACAAACCAGGCCCAAATCCTCTGACGGAATTTTTCCAGAATCTGTTTGGGGGGTGGGGTTCCATCCTAATGAATATTCTGATTGCCATTTGTGTGGGTTTACTCCTATTAGGAGCATGTGTTTGTTGTGGAATCCCCTGCATGAAAAGATTAATTAAAGATTTTATAGATATGTCTGTCTCTGAAACCTTGTATCAAGACATTGAACTTGAGGAATTGGTTCCAAATGAAATTCTCCTTGAAGTCTAAACTGAATGACTCTCTTAACTGCAAGTCCCAAGTGGAAGAGGTTAGGAGAAGAAATAAAAATTGTTTAAACTTCTGAGAATAAAATAAAAAGTATTAACAGGGGGGAAAATGTTAGAAAAATATGTATTAATGTATATGTTTAGTGCTTATTAAGAAATAAGAAAGATATAATGCACTTTATTCTATTAATGTTATGGCAAGAAAAATGAATTCATATGAAACTGCAAGAAGCTTTTGGAAACTGCAGTGTGCCTTTTGCAAGTTGGCCTCTGATCCCAGCAGCTGCTAGCTCAGCAAGAATTAATGTTTATGCTTTTCACAAGTGATTATCTGCTGGGTCAGGAAATTAAATGTGTGAAATAATTAGAATCTTCTGCTCTTTTCCGCTTGAGCAATCGACCTTGTATATGTTACTAGATAACGCACCGGCTGCAAGGAGGAAGTGATAGCATGTAACAAGGAAAATGTATTGAGAACTGTATCTACTATTATGTTCGAATTAATTTAGAACCTTGAGTGGAAACTTTTGTAAAAGGGGATTGTAACTAACCAAGTGGCTAGCAAGGCCACGTTGTTTACCAGAAAACTTTTTAAGCAAAATGTAGTATCAGCATTTTAGATGAATAGAATATTGTAAGCTAAAGTGATGTAAAACCCCTTGTGACTGACTACGTCAGCCTGGTGGGTTAATACTAGTAAGAAATACTATAAAAGTTGTGTTCTTCCTGTTTCATTCAGACAAAATTCTGTACTTGTACGTTTTTTTGCCTCCTGGTGTACACTAGTAAAGAACCTGAACCTGAACCTCCTGTGTAGTGATCTTTTTATTACAGTATTTTTTCATTTAACACACTACTATAATCCTGTAGAGGCCAGGGATTCAATGGACTGTGCCACAGATAACATACTTTCATTCTGTGCGGCAAATTATACCATAACCGCACTATGTCTGTGCTCCTGTCCTTCATGCAGCACACACAGCTGGTGTGCAACGTGATCTCAGGCCAGGGTAGGTGTATAGATGTCAGATCTATGATGTTGCTAGGAATGTTCATTTGCCTGGAGGAGCAGGTGGACACCCTCTGACACATGCCCATGTACACCAGCTGCATAACTACAGCTATATGATGGGCAGTATCAGTGTGTTGTCGGGAACTGTCAACAGCAGCAGCAGTCTCAACTTGGGTCTGTTGTTCACAGGCCTTATCCCATCCACCATCTGATGTCCCCTCATAGTCATAATGGCTGGACAAGTCTCCTTCACGTCTGATGCTACAGCTACATCCACATGACTGTCACAATTTTGGCTGGACTGTATCACCATGTTACTGTCCTGTATGCCGGGATTATACTGCCATACTAAGACACCTCAGATCCCTCATCACGATCAGTGGATGGGCTAATGGAGGATACAGGCAGTTGATGTGCTAAAAGATGAGACAGATGTCACAGATCAGGACAACATGCTTATATCACATGCTGTACATCATTAAAACATATGACACATATATCTCACTGCAATGTTACAGATAATGCTGACTTACCATTTTGTCTGTGCATGGATCATTGAATCTACCTAACAGAGAGTTGACAATTATGTTACATATCCGACATACATGAAATATGTGATGAATACAAACATAATGCACACCTGACAGCAATATATGCACACATTAACTGATGACTGTTCATGTCTGTGTATATAGTCCGGTGTATCCAGAAACACCATTGTATCTTTGACATTGTGTGTCCCTCTTCTTCACTCATACCCTACATCTCATTATTTGCCATTGTCTTGGGTATTTGAAGTACCCGTCATCCCCACACAGGTCCTGCACCTATTGTTATCTAATGTTAGCTTTGATGATGTGGCCGTGATTGCCCTTTGCCTATTAGAAAATGTACAGATTCCATCAGAATCCATAAGTGATAGTTAATATATTTTAATAATAACAGACTTACTGTGATATTCCATAGCTGACTTTAAGCTTACTTGACAGATTCTGTTATAGATATGTATTTATGACTGTCAGGTTACTTAGATTGTAAAATTCTTTCTGTACCTTTATTAATGTACATCACACTTTCACAGAGACTTTTCATTACTTACAGATTGCTTGCAAGTGATATACATTATGCTATTATTACTGAGATACCCTGTTGTGTGCCAAGATGGCAGAGTTAACTGTGGCATATTTACATACAACGTTGCTATGCAGAACTTTACTGCTGATATTAGCATAATGCACCGGAATCCACAAACTTTAAGGAATCCAGCCCATAATGTGAAAACATTGTTTAAGAAGAGTTGCAACTTATATGACAATAATTTTATATTTAGAGGATTTTTAGCCAGTTTAGGGAAATAAGTGGTAAGTTAGTGTAGTATAAACAGGAAGTGCAGTATGAAACAGAGTTATGGCATATTTAGAAAGTAAGTCAGGGGAGATAAATTGATTGAAGAAGGGTGTGTAAGGAAGTATGCGTTATGAATAGCTACTTGTTCATATTTAGGGATTTCATTTATTCTTGATTTGAGCAAGAACAGAGCCAGATTTAGGCTAGGATGTTCTTCAAAATCGTCTTAAAGGAATGGAGGGAGAATATTGACCTGTTAGAAAACAGATAAGGAGTTCCAGGTCTTAGCAAAATGGCATGGGTGCGTCCATGCCATCAGGTTTTATTGGTTTGTGGACTGAGATGAGTTTTTGGTCATTACATCATCATGACTGAGTGGAAACATAGTTGTGCAGAATGGTATTTAGTGCTGGACAAGCAGATAGATGCTATATAGGGTTATAAGATGTAAGAAGCTGTCTATATGTAAGTTGATGAGAGAGTTCTAACCAATTTTGGCTTTTTATTGCTATATAGAACTGAATTCTTAAAGGAGTATTTTCTGGTGACAAATTTAGCAATTTATTATCGCATTGTTCTAGTTTTGCTCTTTTTGTAATGCCTGGTTGTTAGTAAAGATGGAAGCACCATAAAGTAGTGAGGAGAGAAAATAAGTTGTGGCAAGTGTAGTTTAGGTTGCGTCGGTGAGAAAGCTATTGTCTCTGCATGGCATCCTTAACATCTGGCAATTATGCAAGTTGAATTTAAGATCCACTATCATCCCTAATAATTTGCTAAGAGATGTGACTTCAATGGTTATAGTATTAATAGAGATAATTTTATTTAGTTTTTATGAGAAAAGGATTTGGGGAAAAATAAGTAGTTTGTTTTTCTGGGGGGAGTTGAGCATGAGTTGTAAGCTACAAATCCATGTTTCAGTGGCTATTTAAGCTTCTCTAGTAGTTTTTTGGAGATGTTCCAGGTTGTTTGATGGGCATATGAGTTTGGAGTCATCTGTGTATTGTATTCAGCTAGTGAATGGTGCTGCTAACAATAAAAGAGGAGGGGATCAAGGAGAGAGCCTTGTGGTACACAGTTGTTGACTGGGAGGTATGGAGAGAGAGTGGAGCCATTTCACTGACTGATACCCATTGGACAAATAGCTTTTGAACCATAGAAGGGTAGGCTTGAGATAGACCTAGTCAGGACATTTGAAGTAGAAGTTTGCTGTGACAAACTGTCAAAGGCTTTTGACAAGTCTAGAAATAAGGAGGGGACTAGTTTGCCATTATCTCTAGCTTTATTGACAGTATATATAAGGGTTAGAAGTGCAGTGTTAGTACTATGGGATGGACTGATTCTATGTTGTGTGGGGGATAAGAGTTCTTTAAATTGAAGATAGTTTAGTGATTGTTTTTGAATACATTTTTCAAGTGTTTTGGAGACAAGAGGTAAGATTAATATAGGTCTAAAGATAGTGATGTCTGTTGAATTTCTTTCTTTGTGTAGAGGAATAGTGTGTCATTTTTTCAGAAACGGGGAATGTGGGATTCCTGTATTGACCTGTTTATAAGGCCAGATACAAAACAGGCAATGTTATTGGCTGCTATTTTAGGGTTCTCACTTGGAAGGTCATCAACTGAGGTAGAGCATGGTTTGAGTTTATTTAAAGGTAGTTTTACATAGGATGTGGGCGCAGCTTTGAAGGTGAATGTGAATGTGGTCATATGTGGTTGCTAGGCGGGGTTGAGATTACTGTAGATGTTGGGGAATCCTTGGTTAGGGACACTATACTATCTATGAAATAAGAGTTGAAATTATGTTGTAGTTCTGAGTTGTGAGCTATTGGAAGAGGGGTTAAGGTTGAATTTTTGGCCAGTATGTAAGATTTCTTTAATGGCTGGGCAGAATTGTTTAGGGTTGTGTTTACTATTGTTCTGAATGTTGTCACAGTATACTTTTTGTCTTCATTTGTTTGCTTTTTATTATGGTTGTACAGCATTCTGAATTTTTCAATATGCGGTGTTTTTTATTTTTGCCATTCTTTCTACACTTTTCCGGGAATTCAATAAATTCTGTGTAGGCTTTGGGCAAAGCCTAAATGGAGTTTACATGTTAGCTCAATGAGCAGCAGTGCTAATTACATATTCATAGCTCAATGAGCAGCAGCACTAATTACATATTCATAGCTCAATGAGCAGCAGTGCTAATCACATATTCATAGCTCAATGCGCAGCAGCGCTAATTACATATTCATAGCTCAATGAGCAGCAGCGCTGATTACATATTCATAGCTCAATGAGCAGCAGCGCTAATAACATATTCATGTTGCTCATTGTGCTTACATGAATATATGCAAGATTTCATGGCCAGCAACAGGCTGCCACTACGTAACCATGCAGAGGCAGAATGACCAGCAACAGGCTGCCACTATGTAACCATGCAGAGGCAGAATGACCAGCAACAGGCTGCCACTATGTAACCATGCAGAGGCAGAATGACCAGCAACAGGCTGCCACTATGTAACCATGCAGAGGCAGAATGACCAGCAACAGGCTGCCACTATGTAACCATGCAGAGGCAGAATGACCAGCAACAGGCTGCCCCTATGTAACCATGCAGAGGCAGAATGACCCGCAACAGGCTGCTACTATGTAACCATGCAGAGGCAGAATGACCACAGAAATGAACAAACCCACTCTGCGAGATTGCATGGGCAGCCACAATGACTACCAGGGTAGAAAATAATGCAATAACTGCAGTAATAACACAATAAAAAAAGTGAAAGTGTATTGCTTGCAATGACACAACAACAATTATTTGAAGCATGAAATAATGGGGGGTGGCAAGTGCAAATACAAGGAAATGTACACTAGGCAGGAAAATGTGCTGATGAACGCATGACAGAAATCAATAAAGATGAAGAGAGCATGATAAAAATGGCAATGTCCTCAAGATAGGATATGTCAATATATGTACACTTCAAAACAAATCAGTAGCATAACATTAAGCACATATATAGATGTACACCTCCTGTGCGAGCATGTTATATCATTATATATGATAGCATATATGTGAAGGTCACACAAGGTTACATGTCAATGGAAGTGAATGGC
Source organism: Protopterus annectens (assembly GCF_019279795.1). NCBI lineage: Eukaryota > Metazoa > Chordata > Ceratodontiformes > Protopteridae > Protopterus > Protopterus annectens. The sequence continues at coordinate 395,977,087 of NC_056741.1, read as the reverse complement.
TGTGATATAAACATCACTGACATGCTGAGTGAAGAGAACTTTTAGTAAGGATGTTGTATCCAATAGGGGATATGGGCGTAGTCTGAAGATCTGCAAAATGACTTGCTGGAATATGACTGACATGTCACCATACCTCTCAACCAGTCAAGGCATAGCAACAGACTCTTGGACAAATGTAGAAAGAAACAGGCACAATCAAGGACACGTTTAAAGTATTATGACCATTAATCTGCAGCATTGACTGAATATGTGAGTGTAACTGATTATACATGTTCTGCAGGAACAGACATGTACAACTGTAATGATTGTCAGTATTCTGTAAGGAGAATTCACCATCCCTTCTCCAAAAATGACCACTTTTTGGAGAAGTTAAGAGGGACAGTGTATTAAACCTGAAGTGGAAATTGGGGCAATCCTGACCAGCTGAGAGGTTTGCATGACACATAAGCCACAATCCATACCTGTAAGAATCAAATCCATGCCATCAATTTTGTCACTGATCTCTGTGTTTTACTGGGTGCAACACAGAAAGATGTATCACACAAGTATCTAGTAGAACACCTTGAAAGGTATCCCAAAGAATAGTTCTGTATGGCTGACAAGATGTGTGTGAGCTCACTTTGCCATGTGTGATACACTTGACTAAAGCATCCCTGGCTGACATAGGTGCCGACAATATGGATAACAACACTTACAAACAACATACTGTTATGATTGGACTCCCTAAACACAGCCGGGTATTACATGCATCTGCCACATGTAATAGAAATGGATATTGTCTGAAATATCTGCAAATGATGTGTGAATTAAGAAGTGATCCATTATAATGAATGGCACAGCAGTATATGAGACTGATGGCAATGCATCAACTATACCCATGTGCACAAAAAGGATAGCAGTGTAAAGCCAAATGTTAATGATCGAGGAAGCTGTCACTGTGATATTGCACACATATCAAACAATACATGGAGCACCCTCTATAAGTACATGTCAGAACTCAGCACATGTGCCACACAATCACTGTCCCCCTAATATTGCCAGTAAAAATGTTATACTGCCATGAATTCCTGAAATACATCCATATGTGATCATGCAAACTATCACTTGGTCATAATGATGTGATGTAGCGGTATGTCCATGATGTAGTACAGTCACGCTATAGCTGTACCTGTGCTACAATTGGACTTCAGGCTGCACATCACCTCCAAATAAAACATTGGGTATGAATCACATGTGACACAGTGTATCTGTTAACACAGTCATACAACTCTACCTATTTCACATCATTACATCAGTTGAACATCATCTGCCAATATGTTTATCAGTGGAAATGTATGGGTGAGGGCCCTGACACCATATGTGGCCACATTACAACTGAGGTGGATATGGTTCATGCAGAACAGTTAATGACACAAATGTTGACAGTCACACTATGCTGCTGGGGAACATCTGTATATTCTTTGTGAATTTGCCAAGGTTTCAGGTGAATCTCAACATGCCATATGTTTCTCGGTCTAACAGCATTACAACATGTGGATGAACCCAGGCGTATGAACCCATGTAATCATTATGATGTAATATTGCTGTATGTCAGATAACATTTCCATATGCTAGGTATGCAGATCTACACTTATGCCATCTTGCATCTGTCACTGTGATAGTTGCATGACAACTGTGTAGAATGTTGATATAATCCACCAGAAGAACACATGCCTTAGTAAGGCAGCAATATACATAGTATCATCCAATGTCAACAGTCCTCAGGAGGCATGTTACTACAGCTGTTATGGAAGGAAATGTAATCAAATGGCAGCAGTGGCCATCAATACAGTAGCTCAAATCACAGATTAGAATGCACTGTTGTAGGTCTACAGTACATCCACACCTCAGCATAGCACATGTGGATGACAACAACATTGATCTGTGTAATGTTCAGAGGGTCATAGGACATTACTAGGCTAATGGCCAAGAATACAGAAAATCCTAGTCATTATTATACTATTTAAACCCAAATTGCTTATATCTATGTGATGAAAGATAGCAGAGGTATGTGCTTATGTGTGTATGTGTTTAATTTAATACAAACTGCCTCTGCCCATATGTGCCCTGTGTAACATGTGCATCACCCCATGAAAGAATTTGCAATCGCACATCCATTGGTCTGGAGATGCTTTGCAGAGGATCATGGAAAGGCTCTGCTTCATGATGTGTGTGTGCATCTTTGAGATACCATCCTTGGTGTTCCACAGAAAGGATGTTATTTCAACAGAGGGAAAAATGGAGTGTTGGATTTAATGGGCTACAATATGATATGATTGTGTGAGCTCAGTTTGCAAAAGTACATATAACTACATCCTGGCAACCTAGTAAAAATAAGTTGTCATGACTGCGTTTTGCAGAAGCGACACAGACATGTACCTGTTTCTCAGGATGTTGTGCAGATGACACACACAGACACACACACACACACACACACACACACACACACACACACACACACACACACACACACACATACGCACACTTTGGAGACAGCAGTAGGGCAATGATAGAGTTAAGTGTCTTCATATTCATATGAAGATATGCCCACATTAATGCAAGCTACTGACAATATCAGTGTGCCATGATCATAGATGACCAATGTCCAGTGTCACTAAAAACCCATAACAAATGTAACAATGCAATTACGCTATATAATTCTGCAGTCTGTTTGACAATGGCTCAAGTCCTGATATATCATTTGCAAGTGCATTGCTGCAGGGCACACATGAATATCAGAAAGTATGTATTCAGTGAAGGACACGTCACTGCCCTTCTCTTGTGTTTATGAATGCATTTCCATATATTGAAGAATTGCAGACCATTAACCAGAGTTAGACATGCTATACAGCTCTTCACAAAGTACTACACAGAGAAGCTGATTTGCATGGATGATGGCAAAATATTAGCGCATGCATGGTTCAGTTTTCTGGAATTCAACTTGGGCTTGTGAAGTAACAGTATCTGCTGGTGCTCACTGCCAAGCTGTGTGCAATTAGGGATGTAAGGTAACTGACCTGATTGGGGTTAACTGCAAAATACACGCGTTTGTTGTGAATGTGTCATGTTAGGCTTGCAGGATGTGTTATCAGAGAAATTGTTGGCAGCTAATATGATGTGTATGCTTTAGTCTAGCTTTGAAATGTTGGGGGATAGTTTTATGGCATAAATAACTGTTGGCTTAGCCTTCCCTGTTTATATGACATTAAGCACCAATCAAAAAATGTAATGCAGTATGCCTTCCTTCGTACAAATGGGCTCAACAATGATGCATGGCCATCAGCACTCTGGACATTACAGAGAGTAGAAAATAAAACTCCTGCCTAGCTTTCTCCGAGACACAGGATGTAAGAGCAGTGAACCCCTGGTCAGAATACAGGTGAGCTAGGGTTCAAATTCTGATGATTATTTTTTTTCTTAGAAATGGTGTCAGGATGTCATTAGCCAAGTAAATGTTATCAGGATTGCAAATGTGACTATCAATAACTACAGTAAAGACCGTCTCTTCTCCAAATCATGTCAGTAATGCCAAACTCAATACATTTCTACAACTGGGTGTGTTTTGCCGGCCACACTACAAATTACAAGTTAACTGTGTGTACAGCTTGGTACAAATGACAAGGGGTGGTACATATTTTGAAGTGATTAGTATGACTGGGCAGATATGCTAACTATTTGTGAAGGGCCTGATATCCTGAAACGTGCATGCAGTATGCTTCTTCACAGTAAGGACACCGTCTACATCATATTAGATGAACATTTCATCCATCATCACCTGAACATGATACAAAGGGAATCCTACAGCAGCTTCTGAAAGCTTGCACACTGCAGGAGCACTGATTACCTACTGAATCAAGGTAATAAGCTTGTATTATCCATCAGAAGAGTCATGTCAGTATGCAAAAACCATGAGACCTGTACATCCATCAGCTTAATAGATACACACCCATAAAGAGGGGTGGGAGTGAAGGGGTGTATACAAGGAGAGATGGACATATGCATAACACTGTTGGTGTAATGGAACATTCATAAAGATGTTTTTGATTTGTTCTCATTATTAAGTTGCCATGCTCTGCAGCATGAAGAGACTGATACAGGGATAAAGAAGGGTTAGTAGAGGGACAACAGGCTTATGACAAGCAGAACAAGGTTGGATAAATATGTTATAGCTGTGGGGATGGATGTCAATGTAAATCATTTTTTGACCAGTATCCAATATATTTCCATGAGAACTTATAACTGTGGCAAATGTTAAGATGATCATACATATATAACATTACACTAAGAAATGATGTGAGATGTATCTAGAATCAAACCTTTGAAGCTATGGAGGTGGGGGGCATCAGGCAAGTGATTTATGTCAACACTCTACATAGGAAGCTGCACTTTGTTATATCCAGTAATGTACAGAACTTTCAGAGTAACTGTTTCAGAGTAGTGCCTTTACTCTGCCTTAACTCTGTATTCCTATAGCACAGCATGTTTAAGTGCTTTTATGTGAAGATAAAGATGTGAATATAGACTGGGAACATTACTCAAGCCCTAACTTTCTAGCCCAACGGTTCCTGGAGTTCATAAATTCAAATGCCATGGAACAGCTAGTCACTGTTCCCACGAGAGGAGAAAATATACTAGATCTCATTGTCACAAACATGGGGACAAAATGCTCCACACGAAGTATATCCTCATTGGTGAGATCTGATCATAAACTAATCTCACTGGAAATCCACATCCGCCCCACCCCAAACAAAAAGACCATAGTGAAGAACTTCTCTAAAGCAAACTTCACACTACTCAAGACTGGTGTGGTATCCTTCAAGGCCCCTGAGTCAGAGGAAACCACAACCTGCAAGCTGCGAAGCCCTTACAAATGCCTTCTATGAACACCTCCAGGACTGCATGGATCAGGCAATCCCAAATAAAACCAAGACTCTTTCCACAAAGGGCAAACGTCCAGTCTGGTGGACCCCAGCCATTAACAAACTTTACAATAAGAGGAGAAAGCTATTACATGATAGAACAAAATCCATAAAAGGGAAGTCACCCCTGATCATTATTAGTAAAAAATTACGAGCACTCATAAAATCAACTAAGGCCAATTTTGAGAGAAAAATTGCCATGGATTCAAAGGACAATCATAAGGCCTTTTTCAGCTATGTTAGGAACCTGGGTGGAAACTCACAGATATGCTCAGAATTAGTCCAAAATGATACAAAAATCACTGAACCCACAGACATTGCCAACATACTGGCAGACAGGTTCAGTGCAAACTTCACCTCTCCCCTAAAGGAGAGATAACTATCCCAGCCAGTGTAGCCTCCCCGACATCTCAAATGCGCAGGTGAAAGCTGCTCTCTAAAGCTAAAAACACAGCATCAATGGGACGGATGGTGTCCCCGGCTGTGTGCTACGAGAGCTAAATGAGGAATTAAACCCATAAGGCAGCTGTTTAATCTCAGCCTTACAGGATCGTGCCCAAGAGGTGGCGTCACGGCAACTGTGGTCCCTCCACGATGGTGTCCTCGCCGTGTGCTACACGAAAGCAAATGAGGAATTAAACCCGCACATAAGGCAGCTGTTTAATCTCAGCCTTACCACAGGATACCGCCCAAGGAGTGGCGACGGGCAACTGTGGTCCCACTCCACAAAGGTGGCTTCTATCGACTTGGTAATTACCTAAGGCTTAACAAGTCTAGTCTGCAAAGCCATGGGAGAGGATCATAATGGAGCCTATAAACAAATGACAAGGGGTGGTACATATTTTGAAGTGATTAGTACAACTGGGCAGATATGCTAACTATTTGTGAAGGGCCTGATATCCTGAAAAGTGCATGCAGTATGCTTCTTCACAGTAAGGACACCGTATACATCATATTAGATGAACATTTCATCCATCAGCACCTGAACATGATACAAAGGGAATCCCACAGCAGCTTCTGAAAGCTTGCACACTACAGGAGCACTGATTACCTACTGAATCAAGGTAATAAGCTTGTATTATCCATCAGAAGAGTCATGTCAGTATGCAAAAACCATGAGACCTGTACATCCATCAGCTTAATAGATACACACCCATAAAGAGGGGTGGGAGTGAAGGGGTGTATACAAGGAGAGATGGACATATGCATAACACTGTTGGTGTAATGGAACATTCATAAAGATGTTTTTGATTTGTTCTCATTATTAAGTTGCCATGCTCTACAGCATGAAGAGACTGATACAGGGATAAAGAAGGGTTAGTAGAGGGACAACAGGCTTATGACAAGCAGAACAAGGTTGGATAAATATGTTATAGCTGTGGGGATGGATGTCAATGTAAATCATTTTTTGACCAGTATTCAATATATTTCCATGAGAACTTATAACTGTGGCAAATGTTAAGACGATCATACATATATAACATTACACTAAGAAATGATGTGAGATGTATCTAGAATCAAACCATTGAAGCTATGGAGGTGGGGGGGCATCAGGCAAGTGATTTATGTCAACACTCTACATAGGAAGCTGCACTTTGTTACATCCAGTAATGTACAGAACTTTCAGAGTAACTGTTTCAGAGTAGTGCCTTTACTCTGCCTTAACTCTGTATTCCTATAGCACAACATGTTTAAGCGCTTTTATGTGAAGATAAGTGGACTAGTGTGGCCGACAGCAAAAACTCACCAGGTTTTGCGCAAGACGTGAACAGCCATTGACCACCATTTGGCACTGGTGTGTGATGCCAAACTCTGTGCAAATGTAGAGAACAAAAAGTGAAGGCTTTGTCTTGGGGAATTTCTGGACATGTGTGCTGTGTGAGATTCTATTTTTTGACCAGATTAAACTTGTGAAAATAGGGTTAATAGGAAAGTGGTAAAATGGGGTGACAAGCAGAGGGAATTACAAAGAGGAAGCAATAATGGAATTTTCAGGAGGGAATTAGGAAAGAACCACAGATATCCACTTAAACGCAGTAATGTGCACATGTAGGCAAAATCTGATGAATGTTTAGTGTCACAAAACAGATAGGTGACAACAATACAATGATGTTGTATAGCCAATGAACCAACTAAGTTTGTCAAGAAGACACATATGCAAAGTAGAGAGCTATGTTGTTGTTTGTCTTTCGGCTTTTCCTGGTTAGGGGTCGCCACAGTGGAACTCCGGTCTGCTAACGATTGGCAGTTGGTTTTTAAGGTGTCGAGTTGCCAGCCCGACGCCCAACCTTCAATGAAGGCATGCCCATTCAACACATGTCTTTCTAATGCCCACTCAACTGTGGGGAGGACATGCAGACTCCACACAGAAGGCCCTCCCAACCCAAGCCGAGAATCGAATGGGAGAACCTCTTGCTATGAGGCAATAAGACTACTGCTGCACCACGTGGTTGTATGGGACAAAATCTTTTTTTTTTTTTTTGTGGATAGGTGCCCATTTTTTTTTTGCATTTCAAAAAAGAGAAGAATGTTGGGAAGGGACATAGGAATGTGAAGGTCAAGTAGGTAGGGTAGGCAGGGTAGGTAGAGTAGGTGAGGAACCATGTGCAGACAAACAGGAAAAACAAGACAGACATAGATGTGATGATGGGCACAAAAGGTTGGGGGACACCATGATTGGGGATAGGTCGGTGACATTTGAGGCACATGTCTGTCAAGTGTGGGAATGGTGAGAATCTAGTCCTCACCTTCAGAATAGTTCCCTGTGAGACTGCTTGATGTGGGACACTCTTGTCTATTTTAATTAGCAACCTCTCCAGGCAGCTGATGTGCATGCCAAGGCCAGTATCTGTTAGATCACGCACCATCCCAGACAGTTCCTGGTGGGTGACATAATCACTGCCTCCACCAGTACTCCCAGATGGTACCACTGTAGCAGCAGCCAGGGCAATGCTACCTGATGTGGATGGGCCAAGAAGGACAGGAGCTGTGGTGGCAGTACTGCCAGGTTGTGTCCCAGAGGTGCTGGATATTGGTGCAGCAGTCAGAGGAGGGTTGGTAGGTCGAGCTGCAGTAGTTGGCCAACCTCCCTGTGCTGAAATGCATTTGGTTTGTTGGCAGGAAGGTATGACCTCAGAATGGTGTGATTCCAGGTAACCCACAAAAAAAAAAAAAAAAAGACAGATAAGTGGTGGGGTGAGACAAAATGATAAGAGATTATTAGAACCATGAAATGCCACATTCATGCTTTATTACAATAAATATCATTTTCTTATTATAGTATGTATAGAGCTTTCACAATCCCAAAAATGATTGTGAATTATTACAAGTAATCCTTGGAATTTGCACATATTTCATACATGCTTTTAAAGATACTGCAGAGTAACTTAACAACACAGCATTAAAGCCAATATTGTTGCATTTCAAATTTACAAATGATATTTGCTGAATGTGAATGTATAGGATTATTGTGGTAACTGAATCCACATAATCTGAATACACTATTATACTTACCTAGCACAATTGCCAAGAACTACAGAAGAAAGCATGCATTCTTGCTACTATAGTTAAGATGTACAAGCTGAAGTTGATATTGATTTATGGAATCATAATGTATTTACTACAATCAGTATCAGTTGTGCTGCAGGCATACCCTTTGCCTCTCTGAGTCACTCCAATCTCTCAGCATGTGCCTCCCTGATCACTGTGATTTCCTCTGCAGCTGTATAATAAAGAATGAGAGAAAAAAACACATGAAAGCATTATGCATACCAGTCTTGGCTATCTACAGCATTTTATATCATTTCAAGTTGCTTGATCTGTATACTTACACAACTGAGGGGTGTCAGCAGTTCAAAACTCATCCAGCCACCAATCAAGTAGTGATAGCTTGCACATCTTAAGGTCACTGTAGTGATGCCTACACTGCTCCCCAATGTGTGGTATGCCACTTACACTACAGACAGCCTTGACTAAGCTGCTATAAGCCTCAACCTTTTATTGAAACCCGGTATAGTCCCCTGAAACAGTCTATGGCTGTAGTGCTTCATGAGTACTACAGCAAATATCTCTGACTCCTCCACACCCTACCTCTGTGGCCTGAATTTGGCACCATCCTTCCCATCTCCTGCCATGTCTGCAAAGGTCCTCCAACAACAGTTGCAATGTTTTCCCACAAATTTCTGATATTGTATTTTAAACCAGTGCACAAACACACACAGCCATACCAACCACATTCACAAGATAGTAAGCAAATGAAACACTGACAAACAAAGAGGAAGGGAGTTTATGAATCAGCAGTGGTGATGTGACATTTGGCATTGATTTATGGTATGTGTGCTCCTACATTTGATCACAATTTCTCCGGTTGTCAACACTGAAATGCTAAATGACTTGGCTTTTTATCCATGACTTTGGAGGGTTCATTGGGATAACTTGGCACATATTTTGTTGGGCCTTAAACACTGTTAAAAGTAATTTGTACAATGTAGGATTCAAACCTATGCAAAAGGGTATGCATACATTTCCACACAGGTGATTGCTCCTCATTGTCACAGAAGAAGGTTTTGCCAATCATGGTCATTACAGGTATACAGTTTAAAAAGTAACTGGTGCTATACTTCAATTTAGCCTGTATGTGTGTGATATTAAAAGGTTCTGCCTTCTTCGGTGTAACGTAGGACTAATGTCTGACAATGTACTGGAAATGGATAGACTTGCATGCCTTTAGTAATAGAGTTTGGAATTATGATACATACCTCACAATACATTCTGTCTTACAGTCATTCTTGGATTATGGAAGGGCTGTAGATACCTGTCAGTAACCTACTTTGCTCATCAGAGATATGCAACTACATTTTCTATTTATATAATCATCATTGTCAAGCTGTACCAGGTACACAAACACATATAATACCTACAAATGTTATGCATATGCAAGCATTAATGATACCTTTCTGTCAACTGACCTGCTTTACATAGCTGTTGATATGTAGTAAAACTTTTATAATCAATGTTTTGTGAAAAAATTACAGAGGACACCTTTACAAAAAGGAGAATATGCTGGATTTGAACCCTGACTCAGCTGTAGTCTGACCATAAACTCACTGCACTTACATCTAGTGCCACAGGGAAAGCTAGGCAGTAAGTATTCTCCAAAATGCTGACAGCACCTCTTTACCACTGAGCCTGTTTGCGCAAAGGAAGGTGAACCAAATTAAAGTTTTCATTTGTTTTCCTTAAGTAGTGAACCCTATTTGCATATAGGCAGGCAAATGTGGGAATGTAAACGGCAATAGCAAACATTTATCACATGCGTAAATACTCATCATTACTCTTCCTCAGTAGAGATAACAACTGCGGGACTCCAACCCAACTTTACCTATGTTCTCTCTTTTTTTAGCACAACATATCTACACCTTGTGCCACAGACAATTGAGTAACAGCAAAATGTCTACAATCATTACCGTCCATGACAGTGACCACTGCACAATGCCACTAAGCATGTTTCCACTTTATAAAGTACTGAAATTAAACTTACACTTTTTAAGCAGCTAACCATGTGTGCACTATGCTATAAACTGCTCACATGGGAAAAATAAAACCTAAAAAGGTTAAGAAAATGGAAACAAAGGTTAAACAATTAGATAGATCTGGATTTGAACCATCAGACTATTGCAGTTACACAACACAGCTATAGTAGGTTATCTTTGCCACAGGCACAGCTTTGAAATTCCAATCAAATCATTTGCATATGAGCAATTCACATTTTACATCCAGTATTAACAGTTATTGCAGTTGGATATTCTCGGTGGTTGTACACATGTGGCTAACATATTTAGTGCAATGAGTGATCAGTTATTTATGTTTTCAAGAATGCAGTTCTGTCTTCTCTTTGTATTCCTGTTATTCTTCCCTTATCTCTGCTTTACTCTCAGACATGCAGTCTGTAATGCATTTCCTATCATTTCTCTTTTAAGGTGTGATACAAATACATAACAGTGAACAGAAGTTTTCAGCAAAAGCAGGACAGTTGTGCTATTATGGCCAAGAATGTTATACATGTGTGGTGTCTGATTTTATTTAAAAGCTCACTGAAGTTAGTTCCACACTTTTAAGTCTATCTTCACTGACACAATGAACTGATTTTGTTTTTTTCACACACACTAATCATTCACAGTTGCAGGCCATCAGCACCTAATAATGGTGTGGAGGGTACGCTCCATTTATACCTGCTACACAAGGTCAAACGTTTGGTATTCAGTAATAATAATGAGTTCACACCTCATTAGCATTTACACAGAGCTCAGAGGGCTGAATCTACACTATAAAAGGGTAGCTGTGAAACTTGAAGGTGAGGAGACTTGTTTGAGATAAAACAGAGGATTGGTATTTCTTTGAAGGAGATTTCTCCTTAGAGAAGAATTTATTTTGCAAAGGTATGTTTCTATTATTCAAAAACATTTAGATATCCTTTTAGAATGGATTTATACAGCCACTACAAAATGAAGATTAATCTGTAAGCACTTCTTATACTTCACTGTTGGCTTAGACAGTTTTTGCAGGGCTTTGCGTTTGTGAAATACACAGACTATGCTTACAGCACAAGTATGTTCTTACCATTTGCTTTTGCAATTTCATGTGGGAATGCAGAGAACTGCAATATATGTTTCATCCAATGCAAGGGGTTGTACATGTGACTGACAGTGGTGTTAAGCTTCTCAAATCGCCCAAGGCAACCTCCACAGCAGCGGTGGGCTGAGTTTGAAAATTGATTGGCATTCCTAATTTGCATTCTTAACTATTTAGCAATGTTAACTGTCATCCAGTAATCAATGACTTAACTGCATTCTTCAGTATAGGAATGTTGATGGAATGGGGTGTTTGCCCAGACCTTTACATTTGTGTTGGAAGGTGGGGTTCTGCAACCTACCAATCTGTTGTCCTAAAGGAGAAGCATGCTTCAAGTGCTTTTTTTTTTTTTGGAAAACATAAAACATTACTTAACTGCTGTTCCTGGGTTTGTACAAACCTTTTTGTTTGTGTTGGAGGGTAGAGGGGTCTACCTACCATTCAGTTGTCTTAAATGAGAAGTGTTTTTCAAGTACTTTATGTTGACAATGGGTACACAACATGATTATTTTTGGTTGGGAAAATACATTAGTTATATGCACCTAAGCCAGCAAATCCAATAAACTCTCATCTAGTGAAGGTGAGATTCAGGTCACCACCAGGCTCTGAGGCACATGGAGCCTTACTACTTGAGCGAGGCCAGTGGGATATGAATGCCAGAAAGGACACATGGAACCAGGAAGTCATTGATGTCAGTGCAGTTGTTGGTGGGGGTCACAGTTATGATCCAGTGCATCATCAGGCAAACAACATGATTTCATAGGCAGATGAGGGTGGCTGCACATGCCCATGAACAGCTTGCTACAGGTAGTGGTCCTGCTACTGAGCTACCACTGACACTAAATAAGGAGCTCCTGGTGATTGTCAAAGACCCTGACATCTCAAGGGAATCCTTGCACCATGTGATTGATCTTCATGCTGATGTGGCTGGGAAACCAAGAGTGTCTCAGGAGCAGATTGCAGGTAGGCTTACATATGCCTACATTGGATTCACTTTAGAAGCTCAAAATACTGAAATGTCGAAATTCAGTATTTCGAGCCCATAAAGTGGAATCCTGACAAGAGCAAAAGCTCAGATGCACGAAATTCAAAACCTCAAATACTGGAGGTTTCAAATTTTCCGCTTCTGAGGTACTGCTGCGATTATGGATTCAAGTAAGTGTGTGTGCGCGTTAAGGCTTTTGTGTAGGGGCTGTGGTGTGTGTTAGTGTGTTTTGTTGCTGTGATGTGTGTGTGCGAGCAGAATGTAGCTTGTGTGGTGGTATTTGTGTGTTTGTGTGTAGTGTGACCTTGGAGTTAGAATATATAATAAGGGGGGTTGTGGGGGGTGCATGGAGGCTTGCCCCCCCTGCTTTTAAGTAGTAGAGATCTTGTTTTTGTGTGTGGGGAGGATGGTGTGTGTGTGTGTGTGTGTGTGTGTGTGTGTGTGTGTGTGTGTGTGTGTGTGTGTGTGTGTGTGTGCATTAGAACTGCAAAATTCAAAATCTCCAGTGTGCGAGATTCTGAATTTCACTGTTCTGTGTTTTCGTGGTTTTAAAAATTTGACTTTATAGCTTGGAAATACTTAATTTCTATATTTCAGTATTTCAAGGATATAAAGTGAATCTGGTGACATTATAGTGCCTTGTAAACTAAAATATAATTTGACTGCTACTGCTTGTGATACACGTATTATATCTATACCTATTGATAAGTTATAGTTAAACAAGAGAGTGGGACAATAGACATAGGGTGTGGGGGGATGGCTCAAACAAGTTTCAGTTACAGCTATTTCTTACAGGGCATATAGCCATGTCTACTGTCCCTGTGTTATTCACATTCTGAGGCTTAATAGCCATCCTTTCATTGCTTCATTTTTTCCAGGTCCATCCTCCCTGTAAAGTGTTGAGACATCTGCACATGATAAGCAAACTAAACATTATTTAGATATATTATCAGTATATGTGAGGAGGTTGTGAAGAGTGTCTGTATTGCTGTAGTATCTGCAATTGTGTGATCGGGGTTGTTTTTGGTTCAGATATTTTGGGCTAATATTTAGAGGAGTAGCCATTTCATTCCTGTGTTTATTACCACAGATGATCCTGACAGTGGAAGTGTAAGACTCCTACCACCTGATTTTGGAGTATTGATAGACTCTGATGATGATGGTGGCCAAACGGAGGCATGGTCAGGGATGCAGAGGTTCAGTCTGTCACTGTGGTTGTGACACACACATCCCCTGCATTTCCTTCAGACACAGTCAGTATGCCTATGCATACCCTTTCCACTGAGCCCTCAGATAGTGGACAGGTTGAGGGTGACAGAGTTGATCAGGGTAATATGGTGACTCTGGTTTTAGTGCCAGTTGACTCTGTCTGTAGCCAAAGTGTGGGCAAGGTGCCATGCAAGGGGTTGCTAGGGATTCTTGGAGGAGGCCTGTTGTCAGTCCTCCACCTGATGCTTTTATGCTATTACATGCCAGATGACATATGTGTGGGGGCATCATGGAAGCACAGACACATCCCAACATGGCCTTCAAGGACATGCTTAAGGTTCTAGATGCATCAAAATCTGATGAGTGACTGCCTCCACCATGGGCTGATTCAATAGATCAGATGAATGTCACATTGGAACAGACAATGTCTGTGATGGAATGTCTATTGTGAGGGAGACAGCATCCTGCTGGCTGTAAGGCCACAATATCATCTGATGTTAGCCAAAGTGGGCATGCCAGATCCTGCTCCCATAGTGGCACTGCTTCCACTGCTCAATCAATGGTTGAGGTGTCTACACCCAGATGTGGTAGGCCATGGGGTCATGGACCTGGGTGTAGTTGCGAGGACAGCTCATCCAGCAGACATAGATCCTGTTCAGGTAGCACCAGCACATTTGACCATGGGCATGGATGGGCCAGTATAATTCCTGGCAGTCATTTCTCATAGACTGGGTTGACTACGCTGAACTGATACCTCTACCATTGATGGCTCACATCTGCCCAACATGCCAGGATGTAGTGCTAACACAGAGCTTGGCTGTGTTCATGCAGACACTTATACACACATTTCACATAGAGTGCCCATGCAGACCCCCACCAGCAACATGAGGAATTAGTGAAGGTTGCAGGTCATCCTATCTCAGTGGCCCTGTGATATTATCTACCTTCCCGCCTACTTGTGTTTTATACTTGCACACACTCACCACTTTGGTGTTAGCCTTGGCCTCCTGCCCCCCCCCCCCCACACACACACACACACACGCTGTGCAAATGATGATAGCTGTGTCATCACCTTGTTTCTATCTTTTGGATTCAGGGTTGCATATGTACATGTCTGAGGCACAGGGTGGAGAACCTAACTGAGAACTCAGGATATGTATTGCTGATGTAACTTGTAATTTTTTTTCTGAATTGTTACAGCATTTTAGTGCTGTGATTCCTACCTTTAAATTGTTGATACGACATTCATGTTTATTGTTCCATTGTGAGAATGTAGGGATAAGTAGACTTTGGACTGTTTTTTTTTCTATACTGGGTATTTTAGATGCACGAGGCATGTTAGTTGTTAACCTGCATAAATACATATTACATAAGTCAGTCATGTCACATATTGATGCTATTACTGGATAACTGACACACATTCTACTTAGGTGCATTTTCAATTAACAATATGCAGGTGTCTGCCATTCACTCATGTTCTTATGCATTTATTTTTCTTTTACAGATTCAACACTTACTGTGATAGTCCTTCAGTTACAACAGTTGCCATTCGGGGCTGACTTTGTCTGATGCTAGCAGCACACAGTCATTTTATGGGTAAGTAAAGGTTGTGAGCATTGCCTGGCATCAATTTTATTATATGTATGCGCACAGGATGAAAGATGTGCCCCTTAGGTGTTGCACATGTGTGATAGCTGCTGTCTCTTGGCCAGGGTGAGGGCATATTGTGCATGCCTAAATCTACTTACACCCACAGCAGCTGGGGGTTCCCCTCTGACTCCTAACCTGCATGTAGATGTGGTGACCTTGCCAGTGATGGTGGAACATTTGCTCCTAGCCCTTGGTGATTCTGCTGCAGCTGTTTTCACAGGATGATATTGTAGGGTAGTACAGACTGTGATACTTTTGGCACAAGTACGGGGATCGTGCTGCAGAGCTCCCGATGATGTATCTAGGTCCAAAACCGTGACTTCAAAAGCCCATAAATGCTGTATGTTTCTTGTTTGAGTGTGTACCTTATTATAGTGTTCATCTGTGGGTGTGAATGTATTTCTGATAGGCGTCATCCACCATGGTTCAAGTGCATGCCCTGCATCTCCCAGTAAATGACCTTATGAGACATCACCCATAGAAAACCTCTGGTAGAACTGTGAGGTGTGCCAAATATGGGAGTCATGCTAACTGCTGTGGTTGCTAGCATGTGAACTCTTCTCTGTTCCCCAGGTGATGCTTTGATCTCAATGTTTGTGCAGTCTATGGTACCCAAGACTTCAGGGAAGTGTACTATGGTGTGGAACTCCTGCATAGTTCTAGCTCTGTCCATAGGGGTAAGGGGGAAAGTATAAAGTCACTAGCATGCTGTAGAATAGCATTCAAGAACTGGTGTAGGATCCTGGATGCTTATGCCTGTGACACCACCATTATGTCCCCTGTGGGTCACTGAAAGGTTTCGGTGGCTATTTATTTGTTTACTGGGAAAGTTGAACTGGAACAGAGCCAATTTTTAGTGGAGGCCCTGGAAGAAAGTATCTGGATGCATGCCTTTCAAATTACATATTATATATGATATTCTAAGTGCTATAGATACCTTTGTCTCTACATGCATTGGTTTCCCTCAGTTTGCCCTTGTTCTCAGGTGAAAACGACAGAGGGCGCAGAGTCCCTGGGGTGTGCGTGTCTATCCACCCTGTAGCATTCTACTATTTCCATCTCATGCAGACCATGAAAATTTAAATGAGGTATAAACACCCTTCTCTTTGCCCAGAGTTTATCATCATCAGCAGTAGCATATACTTGAGCCTGTTGAACATACACATGCAGAACAGCAGCAGCCCCTGGCATTCTTTCTTTACTGTGTAGTTTCTGTAGCTGTATTACAAATGGTTTTAGAGTTCAAGACAAAAGGCTATACTAAGTGTAACATGATTACTTTACAGCTTGTTGAATAGGTGCACCATCTTAGATTAGTTGATTAGCATGCAATTCAAGTGCTTATGCAGTAATTAGTATTCCATTATGTTTACTGTGTTTGTGTGTCTCTACACATCATGTAAAGCCACTTATTGTATACAAATCTGCACACTATCATGTGTACATAGGTTCATAGGTGTGTACTAGGCTGATGGCCCTGGAGCCTTTACAAGCCTAGCCCATAGGATTACCCTGGCATTGTGCCACCCGACCTTAGTTCCCAGTACCTCTGTCAAGTAGAGCCACTGGAGTGATCCCCAGGGTGAATTTTCTATTTCTCATCCACTCATCAAGATTTCTCTTGAAGAGGGCCAGTGAGGCACTCCACGTGACATGTATGGAAAGTCGATTCCATAGCATGGGCACTCTGAGGGTTATGAACCTGCCCCTCCAGCTTTTTCTGTTGTTTGTGGTAATGAGGTTGAGGTCTCTGGAGCATGTAGTGAGGAGGGATTGGGATTTCTTTAGATGTAGCATTTCTAACAGAGCTGGGACAGACATGGCTTTGTAAGTCAAGCAGAGATTGCCTCTAAGTAGACAATATGAGGCAGAGAATAGTTAGAGTTTTTTGAGTCTGTCCATATAGGACAGGTGTTTAAGGTCTAAGATCCTCTTTGTGAGGTATTTGTGCAGCCTCTCCAGTTGTAGGTTTATAGTGAGGTACATGCCAAATAGGGCATTGTACTCAATGATTGGCCCAATGAGGGAAGAGTAGAGGGAGACAATGACCTCTTTCTTCCTGGATGCAAAACCCTTAGTAATGAGATGTGCCACACAGAAGGACTTTCTCACCACAGTGGCAATGTGGTGGTTAAAAGAGAGGTTGCTGTCAACCTGTGTTCCAAGATCTCTTATGACTCCTTCTGTGTTCAGTGGACTACCATTGATGTGGTAATTCATGGGAACCAGGTTTTTCTCAAAGGGGATGATGACACATTTTTTGGCATTGAGCTTAAGGCCATGGTTCTGGCACCAGTTATTGGTCTCAGTGAGGCCTTTCTGTAGGATGTCAGCATCACTTGGGTAGTTAATTATGGCTCCCAACCTGCAATCATCTGTGAACTTTGTCAGCCAGATTCCCTTCGTGTTGGCCTGGGAGAGAAGTAGATACCAAACAAGAGAGGACCCAGGACCGAACCCTGTGCAACTCCACTCATGACTGGTCGACAGTCTGACTTGGAGTCAGCTACTTTCACATTGTGGGTTCTATCTGTGAGCCAGTTTGCAACCCACCTAGTGATATAAGGGTTGATGCCTAGCTTATTGAGTTTTTCTATGATTCCTGAGTGTGGAATGGTATCAAAGGCCTTTGCCAGATCAAGGTAGGCTGTATGAACCACCTTGCCTTCATCCACAGCTCTGGTGACTAACTCAAAGAAGTCGACCAGGTTGAGCAGGCATGATCTACCCTTCACAAAACCAGACTGTGTGGGATCCAGAGTTTGGAGGTTCTCTATATCTTTGTTTATTAGGTCCATGATGATGCATTCCATAACCTTGCATATCAGATTTGTCAGGCTAATGGGGCAATAGTTCCCAGGTTCTGTAATCGCTCCTCCTTTGTGGAGAGAGATGACTATAGCAGTGCACCATTTGGTATGGACAAAGCCTGAGGTGAGGCTGTGATTGAACAGAGCACACAGGTGAGGTGCCAGTTCACTCTGTAGTTCATGTAGAATACAGCCAGGGATATTGTCAGGTCCCATAGAAGCTGTGTTCCTGGCTTTGAACAGTGCTGTTTTAACCTGTGCAGCAGTAATACTGGGTGCCTGGCAATCTACTGATATTGTGATTGGTCCTTTGGTGGGGGAGAGACAGGTAATGTTGGCAATATCTGTTGGCTCGGTATAGGAGGTGCCATTGTGCAACAGCTCCGAGCAAATCTGAGTATTGGCGTGGAGATTCTTTACATAACTATAGAAGGCTTTGTGGTTGTCTTTAATATCTGCTGCAATTCTGTTTTTCATAGCTAGCTTTAGAGGATTTGATGAGGAATTTCAACTTTTTGTTGAGGCTGATAAGGGAGTTTTTCCAGTCTTGGGACTTCACCTTATTTCTCAGCAGTTTCCTTCTTCTGTTGTAGAGTTTGTTTATGGCAGGGGACCACCAGATTGGCTTCCTTTTTTAGGAGGAGAGTGTCTTGGTTCTATTGGGTATGGTGAGATGCATGCATTTGTGTACGTGTTCATACAGGCTATTAGTGTATGATTCAGCAGTCATGCAGCTGTTCTCCAATTGCATGGATGCTGAGAAGTTTTTCATGGTGGTTACCTTTGCGGGGGGGAGGTGTTTATTTCCAAGGTGATTAGTTTGTGGTCGGATCTAACCAGGGAGGAGTTGACTATTGGTACAGAGCAACGGTCACCCATGTTAGTAATGACCAGGTCAAGGATGTTGCTACCTCTAGTGGAGGTAAGAATGAGTTGGTCCAGGGCATTGGAATTAATGAATTCCAGGAAATGTTAGGCAAATGTATTGGTACATGAGTAGTTTTCCCAGTTAATGGAGGGGTAGTTGAAGTCGGCCAGTATGAGAGTGTAACATTGGACCCTAATATTCTCCAGGGTGCTTAGTAAAGTGGAATGTGAGTCCTGGGTTATGGTTGGGGACCTTTAGCAGGCTACGACCTGAATCACTGTCTTACCCAATGTTAGCTGCACCTGAAGTATCACTGATGCATCATGTTGGCACAGTTTCAGTGAGCTGTGTATGGTTTATTGACCATTGCCCTTTTTCTCTATCCTGCATTAGGATTGTACTCATTTTTGGATATTCAGATTTAATTATTTGTTTTTATAGGTTCATAGGTTTGTAGGCAAGTACTAGGCTACCTGCCTTTGAGGACTATTTTAAGCTTAGCCAATTTCCCTTGTGTGCTCAAATTAACCTATCCCATTTAGGTAGAGATTGGGCTTACCAATCCCATGGTTGATAGTTATATGTTACTCTTAATAAGGATAATTGGGATCATACCATAGATAATTTTAGGGGACCCACATATGGGATAAAGCATTCAAGAGCTTCCTGTGTCCATTAGTAGTACATGGTACTATGCAGGTAGGATCATAATGCAGTAGCAGCAAAAAAATAAAATAAAATGAAAAATGTGCACATAGTTCACCTGCTTTTACTGTAATTGTTTCTTCCTACTTTTTCATCTTATTTTTGCTGTGTGCTCTTAAGTGTTCAAGTGCTTTTATTTTGCTGCATTTATTACTGCTTGTTAGTAGCCTGATTAAATTTATCTCTTATTCTTAGCATCTTAGTTTTGGTTTTAGGATTTGTGCTTTAGGCCAATTACTTTACATTTAAGGGTTTTCAGGTCTACACTCTTGTGGACAAACCCTTACCAAAACTGTCTCTCCATAAGTCCGCCCAAGTATTCAAAAGACTATGTCTGGACAATTCCCATCAGTTTCTCCTGCCAGCCTGGTCAACATGGGCATACTGAGACAGAGTTGTAACTGCCTCATGTTCCCTGACAGCCCTCTACTTCTAGCACTTAATTCTTCTACTTATGAGAAATGCATCTACATCAGTAACCTGGAATCCATGCTCTCTCACACCACAGTCAGTACTCCTGCCAAAAAGGAGATTGCCATCACAAACACCACACCACTCACATCACATAGCCAAGCACAACACACACCCACCTATGTAGAGGTACTCAATAAAAACTTACTTAAACAGCAGATACCTCCAAAACACACTCACAAACATTTCACACATAACACCAAACACATCACACATAGCAGACAACACTCCAGTGTCTGTCAAACACAGCCCATAAGACAAAACAGTAAACCATCACAGCCCATAAGGCATAACAGAAAACCAAACATACTAGTCATTGGTGGCTCAATTGTGAGACACACCAATGCCCCCCTCACCAGGCTCGACAGAGAGAAAGTCTTGGTCAGTTGTCTGTTTGGTGCCAGAATCCACCACATCACACACACACTTAAGTCTCTCCACAACAAGTACAAGTATGACTCTGTCACTGTCCATGTTGGTGTGAATGACTTGAGATGTACCTCCCTGGACTATATGAAGAGAGACATGATTAAGCTCTCAGAGTATTTGCCCCAGACAGGTTTGACCCTAGCACTAAGCAACATCCTACCTTCACCAATAATGTTACCACAATACCAGCAAAAAATAATTGACTTCAAGAATTAGCTTAGTTTCTGGTGTCATTCTAAGGGGTCCAGTATGTCTGCCTGGGATGACATAGTTGACAGGCCTCATTGCTTTGTCAGAGATGGCCTCCACTGTCACCAGTGAGATTCTGGATCCTGGCCAAGGCTCTCACCTCTCCCATTGTGCCTTTATTAGGCAAGGTCCCAAACACAAATCTTCCAACATAAAAGATCTGTCAAAAAGCAAATTGATGGTCATGCTGCTAAACGCTAGGAGCCTTAACCTGAAAATTCACTCTCTGAAGGCTCTCCTTGCACTGGAAGATGATAATGTCTGTGCGGTCATGGAAACTTGGTTCAGGGATGTGGAGAGTACCCCTGCCTTATCAGGCTATACCTCATTCCACACATTCTGACCCCAAAATGAGGTTGTGAAGACTAAGGATGGTGGAGTCTCTGTCTTCATTAAGGACAGTCACACCTCCATACTGGTCTGGCAGCATGATGCACTGGAACTACTCCAGGTGCAACTGACAGTTGGCAAGACACCCATCCAAGTTATAACCAGCTATAGACTCCCCTGCATGACTCAGAACACCCACTGCTCTTACCTGGATCTATTTGACTCCCTCAAGGTACCACCTAACACCCTGATCCTTGGTGACTTCAACTACCCCACCATATACTGGGTGACCTATTCCTGCACTAATGCACTCACTCAATGATTCATTGACTTCATCATTTCTAATGCACTAGACCAGCTCTTCTCATCTCCCACAATTGGAGATAACATTCGGGACTTGGTTCTCACCAACAGGGGCCACCTCTGCACCACTCCCCTATTATGTTCTTCCCTGGTGAGATCAGATCATTGAACTGTCTCATTCAAAGCTTCTATCCCACCCATCCCCTCCCCAGCCTTAATCAAGCTAAAAAACTTTTCAAAAGCGAACTCCAACCTCCTAAGGTAGGGTACCTGTAGCTTCACACCACTGTCCCTTCAGAGGATGCAGACAAGTATGCTGAACAGTACACCAGTGTAGTATACAAGCACCTGTACAACTGCATGGACTCAGCTATACCCAACAGAACTAAAACCTGCTCCTCATGGAAACACAAACCTGTTTTGGTGGGCATCCTCTATCAACAGGCTTTATAACAAAAGGAAGAAACTCTTGCTCAAGGGTAAAAAGGAACACATGCCAAATTTGAAAAACTCCCTTCTTAGCTGCAAAAAAGCAAATTAGATCACTAGTGAAAAGGTCCAAAGCCAATTATTAATCGAAACTAGCCTCCAAAACAAAGGGAAACCACAGAGTCTTCTTTAGTTACTTCAGGAACTTCCATGTCAAAGCCCTGGTTTGTTCCAAATTAGTACTTAATGGTATCACTTACACTTATCCTGCTGACTTAGCCAACCTGCTAGCAGGTAGGATCAACACAAACTTCACCCCCCTGCCCCCTCAAGGCCCTTTCTACATCCCTAGTACATGTCCTGCACCTCACATCTCTATAGATCAAGTGTTAAAGACCCTATCCAAGGCAATTAACACAGCTTCCATGGGACCTGATAGTATCCCAGGCTGTATTCTGCACCATCTCCAGCAAGAAATGGCTTTGCCATGGAGCAACCTATTCAACCAAAGCCTAAGTACAGCCTCAGCCTGTACTTAGGCTTCATTCCAGTAGAGTGGAGAACTTCCATTGCCATCCCCTTGCACAAAGGTGGTGCCAGTACTGTCCCTGGAAACTATTACCCCATTAGCTTGACAAGTCTAATCTGTAAAGCCATGGAGTGTATTATTATAGATCTCATAAACAAGGACATAGGAAATCTCCAAGCACTTGACCCCACTCAGTTTGGATTCGTCAAGGGAAGATTTTGCCTGTTAAACCTGGTTGACTTCTTTGAGACTGTCACCAAGGCATTGGATGAGAGAAAGTCAGTACATACAACTTACCTTGACTTGGCCAAAGCCTTTGGCACAGTCCCCCACTCGGGCATCATTGAAAAGCCAACACAACTTGGCATAAATTTCTATCTCATTAGGTGGGTGGCCAACTGGCTTACTGACAGGACCCTCAAGGTCAAAATAGGCACCTCCAACTCTGATAGCAGACCTGTAACTAATGGAGTTCCCCAGGGATCTGTCCTGGGACCCTTACTGTTTGGCATCTACTTCTCAGAGGTCCAAGCAAAGACAAAAGACCTGTGGTTGACCAAGTTTGTAGACGACTGTAAGTTGGGTGCTGTCATTGACTCCCCATATGATGTTAGCATACTGCAAGAGGGTCTCACAGCAACTAATGACTGGTGCCAAAGCCATGGCCTTAAGCTAAACACAAAAAAAAAATGTATCATCATATCATTCAGCAGAAACATGGCCCCTACTGATTTCCACATCAGTGGCAACTCCTTTAACACACAACCTGTGGTGAGACACCTGGGTACACAGGTTGATAACAATCTCACATTCATCCATCATGTAGAGGCAGTGGTCAGAAAAGCCTTTTACTTGGTTTATTTCATAAGTAAAGGGATTGCATCTAGAAAAAAAGGAGGTTATTACCTCTCTATACTCCTCCCTCATTAGACCAATAATGGAGTATAATGCCCAGTTTGGTATGTACCTCTCCAAACATCTGCAACAACTGGAACGGCCACAGAAATACCTCACAAAGAGAATCCATGGCCTCCAACAACTGTCCTATGTGGACAGGCTCAAATCATTATCACACTACTCGGTAAAATACAGATTGCTCAGAGGTGATCTGTGTCTGTCTACAAGGCAATCTTGGACCCTGCCCTACTAGAGATGCTCCATATCAAAAAGTCTAACTCCTCGCGCATTACCCACTTGAAAAGCCTGAATCTGATATGTGACATCAACAAAAACTGCTGGAGAGACAGGTTTGTCCCCCAGAAACTGCCCATCTCTGGAATAGATTTCCCATACATGTCAAACAGAGTACCTCGCTGACCCTCTTCAAGTGCAACCTTGATGAGTGGATGGGAAACCACAAATTTGTAAGAGTCTGAAAAAGGTTCTGCCAGGGGTAATCACTCTGCAAGCAAAGTTTAGTAACCCGTGCAATTGCATAACTTCCCCAGTTCGAACCTTATAACTTCCCTAAAATCTGTGAATTGATGACCTGAGTTGAAGCAATTTCTCAGCAGGAAGCATGAAGGGAAAACCCAGAACATCAATAAGTAGTCCCAGAAACATAATGGCTTGGGCCGGGTCTTTCAGTTTTTCCTCAATGCAAAGTTTGGCAAATATTGTAATGCCTTCCTGGGCCTCATCCCTACCTTCACCTGTTATCAAGTAATCAACTACATAATGAATAGCAGCTTGCTTGGGGGCCCTTGGTTGCCAACAAATGCAATGGGGAACTAGATGTTTCAAAAACTTTGCATGAAAGATTACCACTTTGGCTACAAAAAAATTTACTGCCTCTGATTGAGTTTTCCTGTCTCTGGCTGGGATCTTTTTCACTTAAAGGGATGTTAGGGCTCAGGATGGGTTGACCTGATTTCAACCAGTATCTACTTGCAGTGTGCAGCTTTCTGCAGAAGGAGCATAGATGGGTGAACCTGCAAGTAGGCCATGAGCATTTCCTGTTGTTGAAGAACTGTTAAATTTTAAGTTTCAGGTGGTTCTCAGTAGAGGAATCATTGTTCAGAGAATTAGGTTTGCCCGGCATAATAGTGATAGCCAAATATCAGGGTGCCGCTGATCCTACCTGAGGGTCTTAACTGTCACCTTTATTTTCCTGAATTTTTGACCATGCATGACCAAGTCACCCCCTCCCCAACACACACACACACATACACACAGATGTGGTGAGATTCCCTAATGAAGAGAAAGTAAGCTAAGAGTGGCAGGGCTTGATTCAACTCTTTTTCAATGAGAATGGCTATGTGTACCACAAAACCCAAAACACAATTTCCCTGGTTCCTGGTCATTGTTTTTGCCATAGCTTTCTTACTGAGAGTGGCAAAGGCAGCAATAAGATATTGGACCTGATGTTATCAGCATCAAGAATCCTCTGAATGCCTTCCATGTTGATTAAGTCAAAGACATCTATGAAATCCTCCCAAATGGCTTTCTCTTTGATATTTAAAGAGATGTGTGGAAATGTAGGACCCTGGGAGGACATACCTGGTAGAACTATCTATGGCCAAGAGAGCTAGTTACTGAGCTATATTAAGATATGGATTGTTTGGCCTGGCATCATCATCAGGGGAAAGGGGAAATCATGGTCTGTATTGACATTCCAGAAGGAGCCTAAATTGAGAAGAGTTGTTGGACCTCTTGATGGACATTTTTGGATATGGGTAGTGTGGATCCAAAGTTCCTCTCTAAAACTATATCACAAATCCTAGACCTACACTCATCAAGCAAGTAATCTAAGAATTCTGTTAAGTAATCATCTACTGATTTCCCCCTTACAGACAAGTGTAACCTGACCTAATAACCTCCTCATTTCCTTCCATTTCTTGCATGGCCTCTAGCATTGGTGCAGGAGTCTATGCAGAGCTATGGGCATCCTTTTTAATACTCCACTTGGATTTTTTTTGGTTGTATTTGCATCAGTCAAAGGCTCCACTTCTGAGGATGGCTGATGCTTTCTTTTGTTAACTAAGCTTCTTTCTTGATTATATCCCCTTATACAGATATGGAAAGAGACCTTGAGCTTCTAGGGTTAACTAGTCCCACATGTCCTTCAAAACTTGTAGAGAGAGAGAAAATTCCTGTAATGAAAACAGAGGACCAATTTTATCAGATTGAAATATGCAAAGACCTCATGATTAACCCTCCCCTGAATCAGTATAATACCAAAAGGAGAGCACATGATTCTCACAAAAGGGGAAGTAAGAGAAGGCCTAATAAAGACCTGCAGCCTAAAGTATCTTCAGGAGGAGGGTGTGTGTGTGAGAAGATGTCCGATCAGTATCAATGAATTAAGAAAGGAAAAGCCAAAATGAATAAAAACCTGGTGACAGTCAGGTGATACTTGAATACCCAGTAGCTTATTAGATAATACAGAAGTTAAATTCAAGCATAAGGAAAACAGCAAGTTTATAAGATTGAGCTGCCCCTTCCTGTCTATAATAGTAAATGTCCAATCAAGTATTAAATTGTAAATTACCTGCCTTCCATTACTTTATGCTCCAACTCAATAAACTATGGGCTGGATTCACGAAGGCTTGCATGGAGTCTAAGAGTAGAGTAAGACCCCAGACAGCCAATATGTCTGCCGAGCGATCCAGGAACAGCCGGCAGGGGCGTTCATGAGAGCTCCAAAAACTACCCTTGCACGGACAGTGTTATGTTATGCAAATTACCTCATTTGCTGCTGAAAGCTATGCAAATGAGGTAAATTTGCGATCCAGGAAACACTAACCTGTCCGAGTAGGAGTAGTGTTATTTGCAGAAATGTACTCCGTTGGTAACGGAGTATCGTTCTGCAAATAGCAAAGTGGAGCTATGACAGCTCCAAATAAAGGCTGCATCCAGTTGAGGAAGCATGCCAATGGCCAAATATAAGGCCATTGGCATTTTTATCTGTTGCAAAATAATAAAAAATAATTTTTTCCCCCGATCTCCGATGTTTAAGCGTAGCGCAGTGCCGCGCAAACGTGTGGCGCTCTAAAAAACAGCAAAAAATAAATAAAAGCCAAAAATAGGCATTTTATTAAAAATATTCATCTGTCATGCAGGTGAATGGCAGGCTGAAGACAACATGGCTACTGAGTAGTGGTTGCTAAGGGGGGAAGCTCAGTCTGAGAGATGTAACCAAGCATTACTAGGCAATCTTATGCAAATGAGGATAAGGATAGTGAATCCCAATTTTCCCTGCCATGTCAACCATGTCCCTAGAATGTAAGAGTAGGATTAGGGGAGTAACAGAGTAGAAAATAGGTGACATCATGAGGGGGTATGTATCAAAGACTGTAAGCTTATTGGAGCAGAGTGGCATATGTTTGCTGTAAGTTACTCAGGACTGGAAGAGGCGTGTCTACAGTTGTCTTAACTGAAACACAAAAACCGAAGGTGTACACCGTGGATATCACTAAAGTTTCTTGCAAAGATGCATACACTGTGTGCGTGTGCACGCCTGTAAACCCGTCTAAGCCTGTGTGCGTGTGTGTGTGCCCGTTTAAGACTGTGTAAGGCTGTCTAAGCCTGTATACTCACATGTGCACCCACCTAAGCCTGTGTAAGCCCGTGTAAGCCTGTGTGCACACGTGTGTGCTCGTGTGCGCGGGTTTGCGCTTGTTTGCACGTCGCTGCCCCCTGTGCAAACAGAAAGGGAAAAGGAAGGAAAAGAAGTAGTAGGAAGTTAACCAAGGAAAACTAGCAGAGCTGCCAGGTGAAATCAATCAGAATTAGCCAATTACACAGGCAGTACACTAGCCCAGCCCAGCCCAGCACTTAAAACTCTGCAAACAACATTCCCCCATGTTTTTCTCAGAAACACTGCAACACTGCAGTCAATAAAGAGAAGTGAAAGCTTAAAAAGCTTAACTGAGACAAAACAATGTTAGGTGCTGCCATTGCTATTATAAGGCAACATGTGCAAGATGCTGAGGGTGGTGCCATTGTGAATGCTGCTGAGCAACCCACAGTGAGGAGATGGAGAAGAGTGTACAGACCCAGGGCAACCTACCAGGGGCTACATGAGCTGGAGATAGTGGAGTGCTATAGAGTGGACAGAGACCTCCTACAGCAAATTGTTGAGTTGGGCAGGCCAGACCTCACACACAGAACCAACAGAGGGGAACCCATCCCAGTGGAAACCAAGGTATGTGTTGGCTTAAGAATACTAGCAACAGGTACCTTCCAGAGACCAACTGGTGATATGATGGGGATTTCACAGACATCAGCATCCAGGGTACTGCACCAGTTCCTGAATGCCATGTCAGCACATGTCGGTGATCATGTATATTTCCCCAATTCCCGTGAGGTATTGGCCAGCAATATGCATCTCTTCCAGCAAATAGCGGAATACCCTGAGGTAGTGGGTGCAATTGACTGCACGCACATACACATCAAAGCACCAACCAGTGAGTGGGATAGGGCCTACATCAACCGCAAGGGCTTCCACTCCATCAACTGCCAGGTCGTGTGCGATGCCCAGGGCATAATACTGAATGTGTGTGCTGGCTGCCCTGGAAGCTACCACGATTCCCATATCTGGCATCTGACGCAGCTGTACCAGACATTTGCCAATGGGGACATCCTTGACGGTCACCTAGTGGGGGATGCTGGATATGCACTGGAGCTGTGGCTGATGACGCCTATCAGAAATGCACACACACCTGAACAAGAACTCCATAATGAGGCACATGCACAAACACGAAATGTAATTGAGCATGTGTTTAGGATGCTCAAGTCACGATTCCGGTGCCTGGACACATCTGGTGGAGCCTTGCAGTACTCACTAACTACATGTACCCAAATTGTCATGGTATGTGCCATGCTACACAATATGATCCTGCGAAAACAGTTGCAGCAGGAACATCATGGGGCAGGGCCAAACAGCCCCCCACCATAGCCAAGGCCTGCACAGGCATAGCGTGACTCGGAGGAGGAACAACCTGAGCCTGCCCCAGTAGGCAGAAGGAGGCATGCCCAGTATGCCTTGGCCTTGGCAAAGAGGCAATGCATAGCACATGCACTGGCTCAGTAGGAACCCTGGAAATGATACCTCTCTCTGACTCACACATAAAATAAAAGGGATGCCTAACTTGACACTACCTGTTTCCAAACATGTATAGGGAGTGTAGTATGTGCATCCAACATAAGCAGCCCTGCAGCACCACCTGAGTCATGATTACCATGTTTTAAGCAATATAAAGCAGTGCTAAGCAGCTTTTACCAATATTTAGTATATGTAAACAAAATTGCCCATGCTAACAAGCGCAACGTCAGGCAACGTTGAACAATGTTGGGCAAGGTCGGGCAAAATTGAACAAAGTCAGGTAAACATGCTCATATTAGCTTTACTGTTCCTTAAGCAGTCTGGTCTGCTCAGCATGAAAATAAAAAACAGTGACAGGGCTCGAACCCAGGATACTGTGCACTATAGTCACAGTACTGAACCACTAAGCCATGATAGCATTTCAGTAACACAGACACAGCAGGACAATTGTACACTAATGCAAATACAAAGAAATGCTGTAACATGCCCCTAAAGAGGCGTATGGGTAACCTCCCCCACAGGCCTATGCAGACAGAGAACATCAGGCCAGGTGATGTGATGTGGGTTGTGTAGGCTATGAAGTCGCAATCTAATATACGTGACATCGGACACTAAGATGTGTAGTACAGTAGTATGCCTCAAGCCAGTACAATAGGCAACAGTACAGACTGAAATGGTTTACTGTACATAGCAGTGCAGGCATAGCAAATGTGTATGTGTCAGGTAAACCCCTCATCCTATGTACACCTACAGTAACAATCAGGTGTGCCCCCGGGTAGAAATGTACAAAGAATAGCTGTCCCCCCTGTATGTAGAAATGTTGATAAGTATATGCAAAGCATCTCATGGAAGCCCTGCAGGCACAGCATGATCCCTGTTGATCTATGACACAAAGGTGAGCCCTGCTGTAAAAATACAACTTGATTTTCCATACACATATAGTATAAATGTCTATACTGGGTGTGCTCACACACTCCAACAAATGTAGTGGATTTCATTCAGCATCACACTGAAAGGTCATACTGGGCATGCTCACACACTTAAATGAACAAAGCAAATGTCAGGCAACAACATACTGAAAGTTCATACTGGGCATGCTCACACAAATGCTAAATACGGAGGTGATAATAAGGGATCTATGGACAAATGTGGATAGACATCTCTACTTCCAGAAACACATTCACAAAGTTGTCAGAAAATCCTGCTATGTGTTCACACAAACTGCCAAGGTCTGTGCATGTAGGTCAAAGGAGGTTCCCACCACTCATCAGTCATCAGACCAATCAGAGAGTACCACAACACACTTGCAATGAATCTGACTAGGCACATTCAGCAGCCAGAAAGACCACTGAAGTACCCTAACAAGATGATTACTGGCCTCAAACAGTTGCCCCATGCGACAAGACTGAATGTAACCCAATCTGTACTCTGTTGCATACTGTCTACTCAGGAGATCTCTGCCCAACAAACAGGTCCATGTCATGGCTACACTCAGATCTGTTCTGAGTTACAGCTCAATGGCACTAAATATACAGACCCAACTGATATTGGCAACATCCTGGCAGATAGGATCAATGTTAACTTAACCCCCCTCTCACCCATGAAAGAGCACATCTCTATAATGGAAGACTGCAAAGTTGCTGTCATCACCGCTGCACAGGTAAAAAATACTCTCCAAAGCCAGTATCACAGCAGCCATGGGACCAGATAACTTCACAGGCTGTGTTCCACACAAACCACAGAACGAATAGGCACCACACTGACGTAACATGTGCAGTCATAGCCTCACTTTATGCTTTGTGCCTGCTGAATGCCTGATGAGCCCGCTCTTCAATGCCATGGAATGTATCATCATACAACATATAAAAAATTACATTGTTAATCCCCAAACCCTGGACCACAACCATGTTGGATTTGTAAAATGCAGATCATGTCTCCTAAACCTGATAGATGACACTGAAGCAGTCACCAGAACCATAGACAAGGGTAAGGTGGTTCACACAGCCTATGTAGATCCTACCATGGCTTACAACACCATTCTTACACTCTGGAAATATAGATAAACCCACTAAACTAGGTATAAATTGCTATGTCACAAGATGGGTTACCAACAGGCTTACTGACAGAACACACACTGTGAAAGTAGCAGACTCCAAGTATGACTTTGGACCAGTGGCGAGTGCAGTACCACAGGGTCCAGTCCTGTGTCTTGTCCTGTTTAGTATCTACTTCCCTGAAGTAAACTTTAACATGGAAGGTCTGTGGCTACTGAAGTTTCCAGAGTACTGCAAACTAGGAACCATAATTGTAAACACTAAAGATGTGGACATCCTACAAAGGGGCCTCACTGAGACAGATTGCTGTTGATAAAGCCATGGGCTCCAGCTCAATGCCAAAAGGTGCATTGTCATCCCATTTGTTAAAAACTCTGTAGCCAAGAACTACAACATAAGCGGTAGTATACTTAACACTGAAAGTGTGACAAGAGACCTTGGGTCACAGGTGGACAGTGGACACAACTGTGATAATCACATCACCACAGTAGTCAGGAAACCCTGCTATGTGGCACACCTCATCACAAAATGTGTCTCATGCAGAATAGAAGAGGACATTGTTCCCCTCTACTCATTACTCACTAGAACTATAATAGAGTACAGCACCACTTTTGCTATGTACCTCACAAGACAACTACAGCAACTGGAAAGCCTGCAGCAATACCTCACAAAGAGCATTAGTGGCCTGAAATACATGCCATACACAGACCATCTCAAAATGCTCCATCTGTACTCCCTTGCATATCGCCTACTCAGATGTGTTCACTGCCTAACATACAAAGCTATGTCAAACACAGAGCTGTTGGACATGCTCCATGTAAAACACTCACAATCCCTCTGACCTTCAGACGCAAAACCAAGAGTGAAATACAAAAGGAAGGGGTGTACCCATTTACCTTATGGATACCCACACCTTCAGGTTAGTGGCACAGCGTGAGGCCTTCGAGACCATGCAAGTGCAACTAACATTGGGCAAAGCTGCTCATCAGATTGTAGCCTGCTACAGATCACTTACCTTGTCTCAGGAACCTCACTCAGTATTCCTGAGAACAGTGGAAAATATAAAGGTCCTATCAAATACCATTATATGAGGTGATTACAACTACCCAAACATTGAGTGGGAGAATTACTTGTGTACAACGTCCTTTGCCCAATGTTTCCTAGAGTTTAAAACCTCTAACACCCTGGAACAGCTGGTCACCATGCCCGCTAGAGGTGACACCATACTGGACATGATCATCATCAACATGGGGTACCAGTGTTCCACAACAGAGATAAACCCCACGCTGGTAATATTGGATCATAAAGTAATCACACTGGACATCCACACCCCCCCACCCAGTCAATGAAACCACTGTGAAGACATTTTCAAAAGCAAACTGCACACTTCCCAAGACCAAACTGGAAAGTTCCAAAGCCCTATTGCTATAGGATAATGGTATACAATCTGCCAAATCATTTACAAATGCATCCTATGAGCATCTACAGGGATGCATGGATCGAGACATCACAAATAAAACCAAGATGCACTCCTCCAAAAATAAGAAAACAATCTGGTGGTCATTGCCCATAAATAAGCTAAACAACAGAAGGAGGAAACTAACATCTGATAGAGCCAACTTCACTAAAGGAAAGGCATCACTGGTCATTATTAGGAAGAAACAATGATCGCTCATAAAATAATCCAAGGACAGTTTCTAAAGACAAATTGCCAAGGAATGTAAGAATAACAACCACAAAGCCTTCGGTAGCTATACCAGACATGTAGGTGTCAACTTCCAAATATGCTGTCAGCTGCTGACAAATGGCAAGAAATACACTGAACCAACTTTCATTGCCCACATCCTGGGGGACAAGTTCAGTGTAAACTTCCCCCCATCACCCCTAAAAGGGCCTGTGTCCATTACAGAAGGATATAGAGCCCCAGACTTCATGGACATGCAGGTAAAGACAGCCCTCTCCAAAGCCAAGAACACAGCATCAATGGGACTGGATGGTGTCCCAGGCTACGTCTTACACTAGGCCCAAAAGGAACTACACCCTCACCTGCATTCACTGCCCAGACTCAATCGTACCACAGGCTATGTACCCAAAGAATGGCATGCACTAACAGTCATCCAACTCCACAAAGGGGGTGCCACAACAGAACCTGGAAACCATTGCCCTATATGTCTACTCAGCCTGGTCTACAAAGCTATTGAGCAAATTGTCATGGAACCCATAAACAGAGACATTGGGGACCTCCAGACACTGGACTCTACACAACCTCGCCTTATTAAAGGCAGATCTTGCCTCCTAAACATAGTTGACTTATTTCAAACAATTACCAAGGACATAGATGGAGATGAAAGTAGTCCACACAGCCCACCTGGACCTCACTAAGGACTTTTTACACCATTCCCCACTCTGTCATCATGGACACGCTTACCAGCTTGAACATTAACAGCTATGTCACAGGATGGGTGGCCAAGTGGCTCACAGATCAAACACACATGTTCAGAGTTGCAGGTGCCATGTCTGACTCTAAGCCAGTCACAAATGGCATCCCACAGGTCTTGGTCCTGGGACCCCACCTGTTCAGTAGACACTGCTCAGAGGTATAGGCAAGCAAGGGAGAAGTATGGCTGAACAGGTTTGCAGATGACTGCTAATTGTGGTCCATAATCAACTCTACGGCTGACACACACATCCTCCAGAAGGGGCTTACAGAGACAGATACCTGGTGTCAAAACAATGCCCTCAAGCAGAATGCCAAAGAATACATAGTCATCCCCTTTGGCTAAAACAAAGTGCAAAAAATTACCACATAGGTGGTACTCCAGTTTGTACAGAGAAAGTCATTAAGGCCCTGGGGACACACATAGTAAACTCTCCTTTGATGATCACATGGCCAAAGTGTTTAGACATTCCTTCTATGTAGCCCACCTAATGTCACCTAATGTAACCCACTTTGTCTAGTCTGATGATGTCACCATCCTACAAATATACCTGTGGAAAATAGAGCTCACCGTAATGTGTATAGCATGTTGTGTAAATGCGTGCACTTGTAGTATCATAAACCCGTTAGGTAGGGGTTTGAATCCTGCACTTGACAACTGTGTGTCTCTGTTTGTGTGTGATCTCCTTGGAGAGGAGTAACCTTTTTGGAGAGTACTGAAACACCTTAAAAGTGGTATACTAATCTTTGTCAAGTCTGATGATGTCACCATCCTACAAATATACCTGTGGAAAAAAAAACTTGCAGTAATGTGTATAGCGCGTCGTGTTAATGTGTGCCCCTCTAGTATTATGAAGCAGTTAGGTAGTGGTTTGAATCCTGCACTTGACAAGTGTGTGATCTTCTTGGAGAGGAGCATCCTTTTTGGAGAGTACTCAAACACCTTAAAAGTGGTATACTAATCTTTGTCAGGTCTGATGATGTCACCATCCTACAAATATACCTGTGGAAAAGAGAGCTCATAGTAATGTGTATAGTGTGTCGTGTAAATGCGTACTCCTGTAGTATCATAAACCAGTTAGTTAGAGGTTTGAATCCTACACTTGACAATTTTTTGTGTGTTATTTCCTTGGAGAGGCACAACCCTTTTGGAGAGTAGTAAAACACCTTAAAAGTGGTATACTAATCTTGGTCAAGTATGATGACGTCACCATCCTACAAATATACCTATGGAAAAAAAATGCACAGTAATGTGTATAGCGCATTGTGTAAATGCGTACTCTTGCAGTCACATAAACCAGTTAGACAGGGGTTTGAATCCTGCATTTGACAAGTGTGTGTTTGTTTGTGGGTGATCGCCTTGGAGAGTAGCAACATTTTTGGAGAGTACTGAAACACCTTAAAAGTGGTATACTAATCTTTGTCAAGTCTGGTGATGTCACCATCCTACAAATATACCTGTGGAAAAAAAAACTCACAGTCATGCGTATAGCACATCGTGTAAATGTGTACTCCTATATTATCATAAACCAGGTAGATAGGTGTTTGAATGCTGCACTTGACAAGTGTGTGTGTGATCTCCTTGGAGAGGAGCAACCCTTTTGGAGAGTAGTAAAACACCTTAAAAGTGGTATACTAATCTTGGTCAAGTTTGATGATGTCACCATCCTACAAATATGCCTGTGGAAAAAAGAGCTCATAATAATGTGTATAGCATGTCGTGTTAATGCATGCTCTTCTAGTGTCATGAAGTAGTTAGATAGGGGCTTGAATCCTACACTTGATGTGTGTGCTCTCTGTGTGTGACACTGTTGGTCGATGTGTTGTGGGTTTTGCTTTTACTACTGTATGACATATCAGTATGACAAAAGTATGTGCATTGCACATGTGAGGTAGCTGTGTGGCAAATACATATTCATATACGTACACGTAACCTCAATTATTGCATGTGTGGGAACCCTGCTTTCTCCAAGAACACATCTGTCATCTTTGCCAGAGTGTGCCTCTGCTTTCCAGACCTTAGGTCACATCTGTATGCTTGTGACAAGGCCAGCCACTGCAGTGATCCCTGGCCTAGGTCATCCATGTCACACACACTCATTACGGTTTCTATTGAATTGTGTGAGTAAGGGTTTATGGCCGAGGTATATGTCAGACCTGTTCAAATGCAGCAAAGTCTGTCAATGATGGCTATTCATTATAGGTGTGCAACAACCTTTGTGGATATGTATGCAGACCCCTTATTGCTTATGTGATCCACCATGGGATTTAAAAATACCTTTGGAAATGTGATTATCAAAGGAGAGATGACATACCACTTGGTTGCATGTACACATCGGTACCTGTTCTTCATGTTGGTGGCTACTACCTATGTGGTACTGTGGGGATACTATGTTCCGTAAAGGTGGATGACTATGCTTTGGTTGGCTTATAGCTTTACAGCATGGGTTTGACAACAGGGATCTGTCTGTTTGATACCCTTGTGGAGGATGTGTGTGTCATCTGAAGAATGCATTATAGGCCACATTATGCATTACCAGACGTGGATGGACATATTCCTAATGTGATTGCTTGTACCTAAGACAGCTATATGCCAAACAGGAGTGGTCTCAGTAATGGGTGCAGTTGAATACCACTGGTTACTGGCATAGTATAGTACCTGAAGGATCCAAATGTTACTGTGTGTCCTACATCTGTGCGTCAGTTGTCAAGACATCATCTACCGATTGGTTATGGTCAGGCTGTTGAAGTTATGTATACTACCAGAATGCAAAACAATGACAGATAGTAACCGTATCACCCACAGCACAGTGTCAAACCATGTCATACACACATGTGTAGTCAAGTTCCGAAGTGTGTGTAGAACAATGCATACTGGCCAACAATAGAAACTATGGAGTGTTACTGTGTAATACAGGGCATGTCACCCTGCCCATGTGTCCACTATGCACGTACATGCAGACAGTGTACCTCCACCATGTTCACAAATGTACACCTGAAAATCTGTGCTACACACATCCCACACATACTGTCCACTCTCTAACACATGCTGTCAATACTACACACATCAGCCAAGTGGCACGTGGGCAGACAATACACTATTGGAACTAACCTTGGTGTAAACATTACTACATTGACAATCATAGCTTTAATGCATCATGCCTGCTCAGCTACACCTTCAAGCATATCATTACACTCTACTGCTGACAACATGCTAACATTGCTATACTGCTATAAAGTCACCCTGTGCATCAGCACTATGGTAGCCTGTTCCTGCATCAATGTTACAGATGACAGGAGGTGACACAGGTTTCATCATATGCACAGGGTGTACTGTTGGTTTGCCAGAGGCCTACAGTGAGCCATACAATCAACATGTATGTGTGTGTGTGTGTGTGTGTGTGTGTGTGTGTGTGTGTGTGTGTGTGTGTGTTTGTGTGAGGGCCAAGAGTACTGCTATAGGCCAATGTTGATGTAATGTGTGCGGGTATGTGTTAGCCCTAGGTGTCTTGTTTATGTGTGTGTGTGCATCTGCATGCACACAGTTCCACCATGTGGCTGCCATATATATGGGTATTTGTGGGACAGCCACAGACTGTACCTGCCAGGCTTTACAGATCACCATCTCTGGCCATGGATACAGTACCTGTGCCTGGCAGGGGTGCTACTGACACTATCAGGTACTAAGCCAGACTGGGTACTATCCCCAGAGGTAGATGGATGTACACTGGACTCAGGTCCCTGCTGGGAATGTCCAGAGCCACATGCACATGGTCTTCTAGGATGTTCTATGGACAGCCCACCCCCAACATTGCTGAGGCTGGTACTGGCACTACGGGAGCGGCCGTGACTTGAGGGACGTCCGCGGCGACTGCCAGCTGATGATGTTGCTGGCATACATCCACGTCAACAACTCAACCATCCTGCACTGTCTTGACACATGGACATGACATTGTGGAGGACATCTAATGTCTCACCCCAACGTCTATAAGCGACCTCAGTGTAATTACGGATGGCCCCTGCTAGGTCACAGATACTGTCAATTATGGTGGTGTTATGTGCCCTCTGTGCCCTTAGTCCTTGTCTGGTGTACCGTTCCATACATGCCTGTGCCTCCATAACAGCCTGGAACATGAGTGAGGTTGTAAGACCTGTGGCACGTCTGCCAGTGGCATGATGAGTAGCAGTGCTCCGACGAAAACCCCTGGACATCTCTCTATGTGGTACCCTTCCAGACATCTGGGTATGGCTGCTGTGTCAGGATGCATGTGCCATAGATACCACACTGTCCTGGCCAATGACGGCTGTACGCTGTCCCTCGCATTGGTGATGGATGTATTGGTAGTATGACTGTGTGCATGGATGGGGTGGACACTTGTGTACTGTTGATTGATGGCCCAACAACAGACCCTGGCAAACATGCCTGTTCCTCAACACACCTATCATCATTATCACTACTTTGCTCAGTGACATCAGTTTCCCTGCTGCAGTGAACCAGCCCAAACTCAGCACCTGTGGGAGGAAGACAGGAAACACACTTTACGACCTGTACATGGTGTCGGCACACATGCACAAATGAACATATGCACACATGAACATGTGCACACATGCACACATGCACACATGAACACATGAACACATGCACACATGCACACATGCACACATGAACACATGAACACATGCACACATGAACACTTGAACACATGAACACATGAACACATGAACACATGAACACATGAACACATGCACACAAATACACTCCTCACTAAAACAGACACACACACACACACACACACACACACACACACACACACACACCACCAGCAATCCAGAACATACTCAATAGCGGGTGATGGTGGCGTACAGTATCACAAGCCAAACATTTATATCACACGTGTCAGCATGCAGGACGTGTTGCTCAACAGCATGCAGTGTGAGTGTAGATTAATAACAGTATACATGGCTTTGATGCATGTGTGTTGTTGTTGTTCAGTGATTGGCCTCACCCTGGAACGAAATGTGCACATAGACACAACATTGCTGTGCAAATATTAAAAGCTCTGCAATGTCCTGTGCACCATCACTCACAGGTATACATGCCATGGCTGGATGTGTATCTGTGTGTCACATATATATCCATTATATCCATTTCTGATTAGAGAGTCTGTGTCTTTAGCAGATAATTGTGGATACAGGTTTAGCACATGCATGCTATGTATACACACAGGATGAGTGGTACATGTACACCTATGGAATACCATTGCTCAACATAGCCATTGTACAATGGTTATGGTGAGTGTAGGACATATTGTGGACATGCCAGTGCCAGCCATGACATGGCATGCTACAACACAACTGCAACATTAAACATCACACATACACAATCTATGTCATGTGACCTATACACTCAATAGCATTACAAGACATATGTGTGTCACTTTGTACAAATGGTGATTGCTATGCATATTGTGTATAGGTGCATATGTTTGCACACACACAACATTGAGGTGCATAGCAATTAATGATATGTGTAGTACTGTGGCCACTGTAACTGGATGGGGTGTAGTACCATGAGCCATCATCATGCAGCATCATGTGGTCACTCAAGGCTACTAATGTGTGCCAGACCGGCACATAGCATGCTGTACCTGAACTGCAGTACCATGGCTACATTCACCATTTCACAGCCAGTTGTTACATGGGTTTGTAAGGTGCCCAATAGGGGGCATTGCCTAACATGAATGTGTTATGTGTTGAAGAGTGTCACACAGCCACATGAGAGGCCTCTAACCCACAGGTATATTATGTGTGCTATGTGGATGACATTTCAGATACTGGAGTGTGACCTTTCGGCAGGTGTCTGAATACGTCATGTGTAGCATGTTAATGTGTACTGCATTTGACAAAGTTGTGTATGTTGTGTGCATGTGTATCGACTCGTGTACATGGCCTACACCTCACCTATGACATGCACATTTAATTAGCAATATTAAATGTAGAACACCCTCACCAGCATGAGTCTGCTGCCCTGCTGTCACACCAGAGGGACCTACAAGGATATGAGACAGTTTGTCAGTGGCAACAACTGTGGCATTGCTACTGTGTGTTTGCAATCTTACAGTAGTACAACGATTGACAGTCACAGGCCTGCAGATTATATTCCTAATTATTAGTATTGCACAGCACTAGGCAACACATCTTCTAACTACACAGTACACATCTCACATAAGCATGATCTACCAATAGAGGTAACAGTAGTCTACAGCTATGCCATGTTACCTGCACGCTGCGTGTCAACTTGCTGGGTGGCTTCGGCCTCCATGATGATACATGTTAGTTGTTGTTGATGTTGGCCAGGAGCCACCTGGCTCAGGAGCAGCTCCTCCACTCTGGTGAGGGGGGGGTTGGATGGCTACCCCAGCACCTGGGGCAAGCTGTTGTCTGCGGATATCAGACACACGCTGCTGGACATGTCTAATTAAATCACTGCAGTGATGGCGTACCTGCTCATATGTCCGGTTATGCATGCCTATGTCATTTACCCTACGGACAAGATCTTGCCACAGTGCAGTCTGCTCATGTTGGTCCTGGCTGGTTCTTGAGAACAGCAGGGCATAGTGCTGAACCAAGCTGGTTGTAATCAGTTCCTCCTCTGCTGGGCTATATGAGGGATTACGATGGTGGGCCATGACCCTGGAAGACAATGAAACAATATGTGTGAGCAAGTCATGTGGCACACTTAACATTCTAAAGTACAGATATCAATCAACTGCCATATATAGCAGCCTATTGGCTGTCAGAGGATGCACACTTTCAATACCACATATCAGTGCTCAACCCACAACTGCCTGACAGTGCCTGGCACACTCTATATATCAAACCATGTTCTGCACAGCAACAAAGATAAACCAGTATGTAAGACTATACAACAGTACATGGCACACTGTATGCGACACAATGCACCACCTAGCCACAGGAGGTATATATCAAGCTAATGCATAAAGAAACATGTAATCCATTGCAATGATTGTAAAGTCCAATTACAGTATTACCAGTAAACCACACTAGTCGTTGATGGAAAACCCCTGCCTAACATATGTGCACATTCATTAATAAAGGTGGCATACTGCTGTACTACACTATACATGTTGCTAGATACGCACTTATATCCTGTAACACACATATGACTGAGGCCATGGTACAGGCATACCCACACACACATCAGACATACATACCAGACACAAAGGTATGGCAACCCAGATGACCTTTACCTATGTACCATACAGTACTGTGTGTCAGTAGTTACAAAACCTTATGTCTGAGGTATGTCATCTGTGAGGACTACGGGGAACACACAAAACAGTGGTTCCAAGAAATGTGGACATGCACCATACTGTGCTGTTTAGGCATACATCTTCAGGTAGTGCTACAGTTCATACAGGGGTTGGATTCACCAGCAGTAACACTCAATAAGCATGCATGTACTGCTGTAGCCTACGATGGGACACCCCAGTCGACACCAAGAGACTACGTCAGACCATATGGCATACTGCTTTTTCTGCCTAGCAATAGCAT
This sequence comes from Protopterus annectens, assembly GCF_019279795.1. Lineage (NCBI taxonomy): Eukaryota > Metazoa > Chordata > Ceratodontiformes > Protopteridae > Protopterus > Protopterus annectens. The sequence goes on along the minus strand of NC_056741.1, from coordinate 395,936,420 downwards.
ACATATCTTTTGCTGGGATCACAGCTAGGACACATAATACCATGACAGAAACAGTTTCCCACTCAGCTATCACACATATACAAAACTCTGACACATTCACCAACACATTCACCATCACACTCAGTCAACCTCACATAGCAATTATTGCAACAAGTACATGTGGGTGTGTATCAGTTCATAGGTAGGCAATAGGCTATTGGCCCTAGGGCCTATAGATGTCTAGCCATATGCTACCCCGGCCTTTGACACACAGGTAATTTCATTTCACATGGCCTTGTCAAGCAGAGCCACAGAGGTGATTCCCGGGGTGTATTTCCTATCTCCCATACAATCATCAGGATTATTTATGATGACTGCTAATTAGGAGCTTTTTTTGCTATTGATAGGTGGTTTGTTCCAGAGTATGGGATATCTCTGAGATAGGAATCTATCCCTCCAGCATGTGCTGTTTATTGAGGTGACAAGGTTTAGGTCCCTAGAGCGTGTAGCTCATAGGGATTGTGATCTGTTTGCGTGGAGCATGTCCAACAGCTCCGGGTTTGACATAGCTTTGTATGCTAGGCAGAAGTCACCTCTGGGTAGGAGGTATGCGACACAGTCTAGCTGTGGTTTTGTGAGACGGTCTGCATAGGGCATCTGTTTGAGGCCAGTATTAGTCTTTGTGAGGTATGTCTGTGTCCTTTCCAGTTGCTGTAGATGTACTTGTGAGGTACATACCACATGGAGCATTGTACTCTATAATGGGTTTTATGTGTGTGGAGCAGAGGGGAACACTGACCTATATTTCCCTGGATTACACACCTTTTGTGATGACGTGTGCCACATAGACAGATTACATGACTAGTGAGGCACTGTGAATATCAAAGGGGAGACTACTGTCCACCTGTGTCCCATGGTCTCTTATCACACCTTCAGTGCTAAGTAGACTACCACCTATGTGCTAGTTAATGGGTAAAGAGTTTTTGCAAGGAGGGATGCTAATGCAGTGTCAACATTGAGCTTGAGTCCATGGCTTTGTCACCAGGCATATATATATATATATATATATATATATATATATATATATACACACACATACATATAAACATCCATTGGTGTACATATAGATATACATATAGGCACATATACAGTCCACCTTTCATGGTGGGAATATCAAGTATGCGAAGGTTGTGAGGTATACAGTTATGTCATAATATTGCACAGTGTTGTGCGGAATGCATTGAAGGTGTTCTCAGCAAACCTGAAGAATCATACCCACAGCGTTTAACCACCACATGTCATATATCAGCACTGTATGCTGTCTGGTTTGCCACACACTACAACCTACATAGATATATGCACATAACATCCTTCAACAACATATATATGTCCACCTTTCACAAACAGTTGCAGTATGTCCCTTGCTCTATGCACATGTACAGATGCTAATATATCTGACACAGACAGATCTCTCTGTATGTGTGTGCCATACACACACAAGGACCACACTGTTGTAAGTCTGTGTACCTCATGGCTGACCTGTTGGGCCTTGCTGCAACATGAACAGGTGTCACATGTGAGCACACAGTAATATTAGCGGGTGTATATATAGCTGCAAATGCTAGATTAGCATACTAGCCTGGTACAGCTGTTGCCAATGCTAAGCTACACGTTAATATGACTATCATGCATTTGTTACTCTGTCACATCCATGTTTATATAACTGTATGTGCTACTCCCCCAAACAGACATTGTACACACTACTATACAGAACACAGATAACATGGATCAGATGTTTGACATTTAATGCTGAACTACATATGTCACAGTCATATCCCACTGCACACAGCTACACACTGATTTCTCCATGGCAGTAGTCATGCAGGGCATCTGTGCATAGATATGTACTGCTGCCACATATGGATGATTCAAACTATGTAGAGTACTCTTCAAAAACATCTAGTACATGCCAGTAAATACATATCTATTACATACCTTTCCTTTGTATGTGTTTGTAATAGTCAGTTCCGTGTGTTTTGTAAACTTTTTTTTATATCTTATTTTTTTTCAATATATATATTTTTTTTACCTTTTTTTTTCAATATATTATTTTTTTCAATATATTTTCTTTTATATGTTTTGTTTTTTTTTTTTGTTGCTGTTGTCTGTGTCTCTCTGTGTCGCTCTCTCTCTCTTTCTCTCTCTCTCCGTACCTGCAATGAAATGATTGCATGTGTGGACAGCAAGTACAGCCTGCTTTTATAGGTATCTGCACATGTGCATGTGATGGCCTCTGTACCAAGTGGTGGCCACCATTTGGCAATTACATGCAGCCTGTTGTGTGGTACTTGCAGTACTCACTGTCATAGCAAGCAAATGCTATAAATTGCTAAGTCAGGTAGGCATAGCCCTTTCAGCTTTCCAAAGTGGGGACCATGCTTGTTTGCTGTGGACACCATTGTGTAAGTCAGAAGATTGGTATACTTCTTGTATCTGATGCTAGGGGTGTAGCCAGTGATTTGAATGTTGTACTCAGACCTGAATGTTGCCACTTCCAGTACACAGTTGTCAGTGTAGAATTGTACTCACCCCTACAAATGCTAACACAAGATACATGGGAGTATGTAGTTTATTTTCTACTTATACAATTAGCTGTCATACATATGTAGTTATTGAGATGTTTTCATATGGCACATGAACTGTTTGTGAACTGCTATACTGTGGATATTAATGTACTCACTTCTGCACAGTTTGTGTTTTTTTTTTGTTGACATTAGCACAGGATGCTCATGAAAACTGGACAATTCCAGTACTGAGTATGCCTACATATATCCTTGCTGGACCTTGAACACACAGGTAGTTTGTACATTTGGGTGGGGATTGTCCTGCTATGATACTGTGTGGGGGTTGTAAAGTGCTGCTATAACATTATTTACTGCTAAAATTGCTGGTTCTGTTATCACACTCATGTAATGCAATTCCACAACAGCTGCTGGTGAAGTTCCACAGAACAGGTTTTGTGTTATGGCATTCTTATCTTTCCTTTACATTCACTCATTCTGATACATGATATACATATTTCAGCAACAACCTGCGGTACATCTACTGTGGCTTAGTGGTACTTCATGCAACCTAGTGTGTACAAGGTTCGGGGTTCGAGACTGACAGTGGTGTTTTATTTTGCTGCTGAGCAGAACAAGGGCCCTCACATGCAGGGTGACTAAGGCACTTTTAAGCAGTTGTAAGCAGGTTTGCGTGAAGCTTAGAAATACATAGCCAAGCGCACACAAGTGCACACTCGCACAAACCCACTAACTACTGCTTAAAGGTGCTTACTCCCGCTAATCCCCGTGCTCATTTCTTTGAAAGAAAAGAAAATGGGGAGATAGGACAGTGGTGAAAAAGGGGCACAAAGAGGGAAAGACAGTAGGGAAAACAGCTAGGGATGTGCATGATGGGTGTAGGGAAGGTCCATAGCTGCCCATTTCTTTAACAGCAACAGCTGTGCATATACTAGTAATTTGGAGGGAAATTTGAAACCTTCCACCCCTGAGAGAGGGGTGAGGACAACAAAGTACGTTGTACTGCCAATTAAATTTCAGTTTATGTGTCCAGCGGACATGTGTTCAAAATAGGCAACTATGTATGGGGCATAATTTTTTTGTGGGAGGAGATTGCCCATTTTTTTTCAGGTGAGAGTGGAATGTGGGGTAGGGGAAGTAGGTATATTTGGGGAGGTAGGTTGGGGAAGTAAACAGACAAGACAAACAAGATGCATACAGGGGCGGAATATGACACATGGGGTGGGTGAACACCATTGAGGGGGAAGGATGTTTGAAATTCGCAAGCCCATGAGCCCACAGATGGCAACAGTGGAACTGCGATCCCCACCCATGGGCAGTCACCACTGCAACTTCACAGCCCAGAGGGTGGCTGTGCTGGGGGCTGCGTAGGAGGGGCAGGCTCACCCATAAGTCACGCCACTCTTGCCTCGAGCTGGCATAGAGGATCAGTGACTGAACGGTCGTTCTCCCTACGCACCACAGCCCGGACTGTTCGGAGGGTGATAGGTGGCCCTCCTCCGGCCACGCTTGCACGGGGGGGGGGATGAGCCCCATCCCCTGCAGTGCTTCCACCCGAAGGTGGCACAGGGCCAATGGAGGAGGAGGTCCCGGGCTGGGCACCGGATCTGCTGGTGCCAGGTGCCATCGCTAGCTGAGGTGGGGCAGGTGGGTCCGCTGGGACCGGCCATCCCATATGTTCTATGTTTAGGAGGATTTAATGACAACATGGGTTAGTAATAGCCAACAGCATTCCAAATTAGGTGTAACAGCATGCAGTAGTATTCCCATTGACCCAACACACCAGAGTTCCAACAGTTGAACAGCAAGCATAACACATGCATATATAGAACAACAGTGGACATTCCAACAGAATGCAGGACTGATTGGTGGCAACAGGCCACCAAGGTTGTGTTATGTGAATAGGGCACATGCATCAAAGTAAATGCAGATTTTTATAAACCAATAGGACATGTGTCCCAACAAATTTTATGAGATTAGACATACCCATTCAGGTGTGGAATTGCATTGTTTATGCACATACAGTAGGGTGTAAAAGATACCTCCATTAACAACTTATATATACTTATAGTTTACACTACATTCCTATTGACTGCAGTTATATATCCCCTACATGTATTACTACACTAGGCAATGTCTGTTAAATTGTGGCATGGGTTTTACTAGTTCTTTATATAACTGACCTGTATCTGACATACAAACTGTCCAGAATGCAGATGTTACTGCTACATATTTATATATTTCATTTATATTTATATATCTACATATCTGGATGTGTTCAGGTGACATTATCAGGTATATTTTAACAGCCCCCTACATTTCTAGCAGCACACTGACATTTCTAGGGAACACAATAACAAGCTACTCATGTGCCAGATTAACCTGTACATGCCGGCCATGAACCGACAGTTGAGGAGTGTATATATGCTTAACAGCTACTGGCACTCCCTTCATCCACTTTATATGGGCCTACCCATGTGTGGGTTGACTGCACTTAATACAACAGTACTATTTCTATAATGCAAGGGTACAACAATATATCAAAGAAAGTGACACGGACACACTCCAGGAATTGTACCTTTATTAATTACATTACACACTTTTCTAGTGGCTCTCTCATTTATTTGATATATCAGTGCATGCAGAGGACTTTTATTCAAGACGTATTATACCTTTATTAATGGGTTACAACACCTTTTCATGCTGTCTCACTTATTTTATATAGCAGTACATGCAGATAAGTTATTCAAGACTTATTATACCTTTATTAATGGGTTACAACACTCTTTTTCAGGCTCTCTCACTTCTTTTATATAACAAAACATGCAGAATAATTACTAACCTGCCTGGTGGCACAGCCTTAACAGCCTATCTTGCTTGCCGATTCACAGCACGGACACCTGCAGCTGTGAAGTAAATGAAGGGATATTGAGACATACCTATCCATAATATAGACTACAATAGCAATTCTTATATACTTCATTCCATGGCTACATACTCAGTAGTGGGGCATTTTCCATTTCACAGGCCTCCTGTATCCACTGGTTCAGTCGGTCCTCCTTGCGTCTCTTCAGGTCTGAGTAGTGGTGTCTGACCTGCTCACCAGTCCGAGGGACGCCTGTGGCACTGGTGAGATCATGTGCTAGATGGTTCCAGGCTTCCGCTTTGTACTCAGTGCCTTGAAACTGGCCCTGCAGGAGTCTTGCATCATGATGATGGATGAGGAGCCAAACCATTACTTTTGACTCCTCAATGCCCCACTGTTGTGCTCGAAAATTAGAGCCCTCTCCAACACCAGCCATACTGACTGCAGATGGGAGCTACAACCAATTATGGCAATTATTCCCGCCTATGGAGCTTAAATATGCCTCATTTCCCACACTTGTTTGTGATTGGACGGTTTTGAAAAATCTCAGCTAAAAGCAAACCTGCTTAGCAATGCGTAAACTTCCATTGATATATATGAGTGTGTTGGATGTGCATCCATATGTGAAGCTGTCATGGCTTAGTGGTATAGTACTGTGATTATGGTGAACAGTATCCTGGGTTTGAGGCCTGTCGCTTTTTATTTTACTACTGGCCAGACGGGCTAGGAGGTGTGGCTAGGTTTAGCCGACGTTGCTCAACTTTGCCCAACGTTGCTCAACATTGCTCTACATTGCTCTACATTGCCCGACGTTGCCTGACGTTGCCCGATGTTGCGCTAGTTAGAGCGGTGTGCAGCTCCATGCAAGCATGCTTTGTTTGCGCTAGTTGGCGCGATGCGCAACTCCACGCAAAATCATTGCACTACTTAAAGCAGTGCTAAGCTATGAGCACTTATACTTAACTGTACTTAATACTAGTAAACTTTGCTTAGTAGTGCTTCACATTGCTTAAGATACATTACTTATGCATTTATCAGTATGCATGACCATTCCACCTTCATATATATATATATATATATATATATATATATATATATATATATATATATATATATATATATATATATATATATATATATATATATATATATAATATTGTTCACTACTACATAGGCCATTTCAATGCATTTTACTAAAATTTAAAAGGTAAATGTCAGGAATTATTTTTATGCACAGATTTCCTACAGAAAATGGGAAGGGGAGTGGTGGGACTCGAACCGGGAATGCCTCCTCTTTGTGCAAAGCTCTACCATTATTTTATTGCTATTTGGCTTAATTTGCATATAAGTAGTTTATTATCCTCTTCGATGTCTACACTGCTAACTATAGCTAAGCAATGGGCAAACCCGCGCAAACACGCGCAAATATGGGCAGCTATATCGGGAATAATAAAAATAAAAAGGAAAGCTTTACATTTTAAACTTGTACATGGATTTAGAATGTGGGGGAGGGTAGTGTTGGGTATGTAGACATTTGAGCGGACTTGTTCATTTCAGTTGATATTTGCAGTTTAGGCACTTGCAGGGGCATGGATATTTGGACTGCTCGGCAGTCTGACATGCCCCCTGCACTCATGCACGCTCCTTGTTAGACTTAGAATTGAGTCAGAGTGCCCTCATGAATATGCATGATGTGCTGACATCATACTCTTAGGCTGCGGTTTCCAAGTAAGACTTATTTAGTCTTACATGGAGGATTAGTGGATCCCGGCCTATGTCTTAATCCCAACACACTGTAAACCTATGAAGACTTTCCTTTCTTAACTAATGTTCTTCTTCTAACCCTAATAGCCTGTTCATAATATTCTAAAATAAAATACATATCTTATGACCATGATGCTTATTCCAGTAATTTCTTTTAACTAAATATTTATATTTTGTTAATGTATTTAGTATTTCATTTTATTTTATTTGTTTATTTATTTTAGATAAAGAAATATGTCTTGATGAAGCTTAAATGGGGTGCACAGATGAATGGCAAGAATTAGACATTTCTTGGTGGAAACTATAGCCAGAGCAAGTTCTTTAATTGAACTAAATAACTTCTCTTACTGAATATTTATAAGAAGAAACTGCTCATGAGAACCACTCCTTGCATTTTTTTTAAATGAGGAAACCAATTACCTGAGAATTATAAGAAAAAAACACTCATGAGACCACTCCTTGCATTTTTTTTAAATGAGGAAACCAATTACCTGAGAGTAGACTCTGGATCATCTGCTGCTACCAAGTGTTCCAGAATGCTAATTCCCTTGGCCTTGAAATCGTCTACATACATTATAAATGAAATACCTTCCCGAAGAGCGATTCTGCATGCACTGTTAGTGCCAACGTGAATCACCAAGATGTCCGACCCCCCCATAACAAAAGCTGAGGTACATCAAGAGCAACAAAGGGGCGAAAACAAACCCTCAAGCTGACACTTCCCATCTTAGAAAACAGTGACTCAGTTATCATGAGAGGGGTTCAAACAACCTCTCCAACCTCAGTGGCTGCCAAACAAGGGTAAGAACCACTCATAGTTATAAGCAAGCAAATACACTAAAAACAGAAATCATCCTTAACACTAAACCCCATGACTACCCACAGCTACCACTCTATACATGGTACCATCTGTTACATTTTCCAAATCCTCATGCAGTGAACTTTATGCAATTATCAACTTTATCCTGATAAAAAAGCCACAGTAACCAGAAAAAAAACAGAAAAAATAAAAATAAAATTGAACACAGAATGAGTGCAGAGGGGACTTGTACCATACAACAAAGTCAACTAGACCTTTAAAATAACTACCTCTAATGTCATCTGTCTGTAGCAGTATGGCTTCTCCTAATTCCCAACTCCATTCATGCTGCACATATTTCAAGTGGGTTTGACAAGCATTTGCATACCACCCCTAATACAAGGGTTGCCAACTCTCACCTTACTTCTAGGAAATGCAACAAGCAACCCTGCAATGTAATGAAAATTCTATAGTATGGCAAAAAGGAAATAGTTATGATACAATTCAGGCTAAAAATTAGGGAAGGTATATATCCCTCAAAAAAGAGCTGCTAAATATGTGTTTGTTAAAAATGAGGGAATTTTGTGCAACTGAAAACAAATTATTACAGTCAGTGCTGAACTTCTGCACCTGCATGGCATCTTGCCCACACTGTGGCTATGGCCAGAGTCAACAGGCACTGAAGCCACAGTAACCACACTTCCTTGATCAATGTCCTTGCCCTCCACCTATCCAATATGTGTGGGCTCAGTGGACTGGGTAGATGTAGGCCTACTGGCTATGTACAGGACATTGTCATATTATTTCATTGCTTTACAACTTCTGTGCACATATCCCGGTGTCTGCTGTTCTTTCTACATACGTGCCATTTATGTCATTTTACATTTTGTGCATATTTTCTTTGGACATTCTCGGTGCCTTTCCACATTGGCATATTGCACCTATATGATACCTGACTTTGACAGCCTTCCGTTACTCCTCCGGTATGTTTGGGTAAATGTAAACCATTTTTTGGTTTACATTGCCGTCTACCTTCACGCCTGCGCCACTTAGTGGATCGCTATTTGCCCTCATTTGCATGGTGCAATACCGCACACAGTGTGTTTTGCATACCCTCGCCGGAGGCGGGGCGGTCCGGCGCCGCCCGGTAGTGCGCGTGGAATTCATTCATACCTGAATCGCTAAGCAGCCATATTTGGCGTTAAACGCCGACGCTATGCTGGCGCCTGGCGCAAGGTTCATGAATCCCGGGGATTATTTTTTTCAATATATTTTCTTTTGTATGTTTTGTTTTTTTCTGTTGCTGTTGTCTGTGTCTCTCTGTGTCACTCTCTCTCTCTTTCTCTCTCTCTCCGTACCTGCAATGAAATGATTGCATGTGTGGACAGCAAGTACAGCCTGCTTTTATAGGTATCTGCACATGTACATGTGATGGCCTCTGCACCAGTTGTTGGCCACCATTTGGCAATTGCATGCAGCCTGTTGTGTGGTACTTGCAGTACTCACTGTCATAGCAACCAAATGCTATAAATTGCTAAGTCAGGTAGGCGTAGCCCTTTCAGCTTTCCAAAGTGGGGACCATGCTTGTTTGCTGTGGACACCATTGTGTAAGTCAGAAGGTTGGTATACTTCTTGTATCTGATGCTAGGGGTGTAGCCAGTGATTTGAATGTTGTACTCAGACCTGAATGTTGCCACTTCCAGTACACAGTTGTCAGTGTAGAATTGTACTCACCCCTACAAATGCTAACACAAGATACATGGGAGTATGTAGCTTATTTTCTACTTATACAATTAGCTGTCATACATATGTAGTTATCGAGATGTTTTCATTTGGCACATGAACTGTTTGTGAACTGCTATACTGTGGATATTAATGTACCCACTTCTGCACAGTTTGTGTTTTTTTTTGTTGACATTAGCACAGGATGCTCATAAAAACTGGACAATTCCAGTACTGAGTATGCCTACATATATCCTTGCTGGACCTTGAACACACAGGTATTTTGTACATTTGGGTGGGGATTGTCCTGCTATGATACTGTGTGGGGGTTGTAAAGTACTGCTATAACATTATTTACTGCTAAAATGGCTGGTTCTGTTATCACACTCATGTAATGCAATTCCACAACAGCTGCTGGTGAAGTTCCACAGAACAGGTTTTGTGTTATGGCATTCTTATCTTTCCTTTACATTCACTCATTCTGATACATGATATACATATTTCAACAACAACCTGCAGTACATCTACTGTGGCTTAGTGGTACTTCATGCAACCTAGTGTGTACAAGGTTCGGGGTTCGAGACTGACAGTGGTGTTTTATTTTGCTGCTGAGCAGAACAAGGGCCCTCACATGCAGGGTGACTAAGGCACTTTTAAGCAGTTGTAAGCGGGTTTGCGTGAAGCTTAGAAATACATAGCCAAGCGCACACAAGTGCACACTTGCACAAACCCACTAACTACTGCTTAAAGGTGCTTACTCCCGCTAACCCCCGCGCTCATTTCTTTGAAAGAAAAGAAAATGGGGAGATAGGACAGTGGTGAAAAAGGGGCACAAAGAGGGAAAGACAGTAGGGAAAACAGCTAGGGATGTGCAGGATGGGTGCAGGGAAGGTCCATAGCTGCCCATTTCATTAACAGCAACAGCTGTGCATATACTAGTAATTTGGAGGGAAATTTGAAACCTTCCACCCCTGAGAGAGGGGTGAGGACAACAAAGTATGTTGTACTGCCAATTAAATTTCAGTTTATGTGTCCAGCGGACATGTGTGCAAAATAGGCAACTATGTATGGGGCATATTTTTTTGTGGGAGGAGATTGCCCATTTTTTTTCAGGTGAGAGTGGAATGTGGGGTAGGGGAAGTAGGTATATTTGGGGAGGTAGGTTGGGGAGGTAAACAGACAAGACAAACAAGATGCATACAGGGGCGGAATATGACACATGGGGTGGGTGAACACCATTGAGGGGGAAGGATGTTTGAAATTCACAAGCCCATGAGCCCACAGATGGCAACAGTGGAACTGTGATCCCCACCCATGGGCAGTCACCACTGCAACTTACAGCCCAGAGGGTGGCTGTGCTGGGGGCTGCGTAGGAGGGGCAGGCTCACCCATAAGTCACGCCACTCTTGCCTCGAGCTGGCATAGAGGATCAGTGACTGAACGCTCGATCTCCCTACGCACCACAGCCCGGACTGTTCGGAGGGTGATAGGTGGCCCTCCTCTGGCCACTCTTGCATGGGGGGGGATGAGCCCCATCCCCTGCAGTGCTTCCACCCGAAGGTGGCACACGGCCAATGGAGGAGGAGGTCCTGGGCTGGGCACCGGACCTGCTGGTGCCAGGTGCCATCGCCACCTGAGTTGGGGCAGATGGGTCCGCTGGGACCGGCCATCCCATACGTTCTATGTTTAGGAGGATTTAATGACAACATGGGTTAATAATAGCCAACAGCATTCCAAATTAGGTGTAACAGCATGCAGTAGTATTCCCATTGACCCAACACACCAGAGTTCCAACAGTTGAACAGCAAGCATAACACATGCATATATAGAACAACAGTGGACATTCCAACAGAATGCAGGACTGATTGGTGGCAACAGGCCACCAAGGTTGTGTTATGTGAACAGGGCACATGCATCAAAGTAAATGCAGATTTTTATAAACCAATAGGACATGTGTCCCAACAAATTTTATGAGATTAGACATACCCATTGAGGTGTGGAATTGCATTGTTTATGCACATACAGAAGGGTGTAAAAGATACCTCCATTAACAACTTATATATACTTATAGTTTACACTACATTCCTATTGACTGCAATTATATATCCCCTACATGTATTACTACACTAGGCAATGTCCATTATATTGTGGCATGGGTTTTACTAGTTCTTTATATAACTGACGTGTATCTGACATACAAACTGTCCAGAATGCAGATGTTACTGTTACGTATTTATATATTTCATTTATATTTATATATCTACATATCTGGATGTGTTCAGGTGACATTATCAGGTATATTTTAACAGCCCCCTACATTTCTAGCAGCACACTGACATTTCTAGGGAACACAATAACAAGCTACTCATGTGCCAGATTAACCTGTACATGCCGGCCATGAACCGACAGTTGAGGAGTGTATATATGCTTAACAGCTACTGGCACTCCCTTCATCCACTTTATATGGGCCTACCCATGTGTGGGTTGACTGCACTTAATACAACAGTACTATTTCTATAATGCAAGGGTACAACAACATATCAAAGAAAGTGACACGGACACACTCCAGGAATTGTACCTTTATTAATTACATTACACACTTTTCTAGTGGCTCTCTCATTTATTTGATATATCAGTGCATGCAGAGGACTTTTATTCAAGACGTATTATACCTTTATTAATGGGTTACAACACCTTTTCATGCTGTCTCACTTATTTTATATAGCAGTACATGCAGAGAAGTTATTCAAGACTTATTATACCTTTATTAATGGGTTACAACACTCTTTTTCATCCTCTCTCACTTCTTTTATATAACAAAACATGCAGAATAATTACTAACCTGCCTGGTGGCACAGCCTTAACAGCCTATCTTGCTTGCTGATTTGCAGCATGGACACCTGCAGCTGTGAAGTAAATGAAGGGATATTGAGACATACCTATCCATAATATAGACTACAATAGCAATTCTTATATACTTCATTCCATGGCTACAAACTCAGTAGTGGGGCATTTTCCATTTCACAGGCCTCCCGTATCCACTGGTTCAGTCGGTCCTCCTTGCATCTCTTCAGGTCTGAGTAGTGGTGTCTGACCTGCTCACCAGTCCGAGGGACACCTGTGGCACTGGTGAGATCATGTGCTAGATGGTTCCAGGCTTCCGCTTTGTACTCAGTGCCTTGAAACTGGCCCTGCAGGAGTCTTGCATCATGATGATGGATGAGGAGCCAAACCATTACTTTTGACTCCTCAATGCCCCACCGTTGTGCTCAAAAACGAGAGCCCTCTCCAACACCAGCCATACTGACTGCAGATGGGAGCTACAACCAATTATGGCAATTATTCCCGCCTATGGAGCTTAAATATGCCTCATTTCCCACACTTGTTTGTGATTGGATGGTTTTGAAAAATCTCAGCTAAAAGCAAACCTGCTTAGCAATGGGTAAACTTCCATTGATATATATGAGTGTGTTGGAAGTGCATCCATATGTGAAGCTGTCATGGCTTAGTGGTATAGTACTGTGATTATGGTGAACAGTATCCTGGGTTTGAGGCCTGTCGTTGCTTTTTATTTTACTACTGGCCAGATGGGCTAGGAGGTGTGGCTATGTTTAGCCGACTTTGCTCAACTTTGCCCAACGTTGCTCAACATTGCTCTACATTGCTCTACATTGCACGACATTGCCTGACGTTGCCCGACGTTGCCCGATGTTGCTAGTTAGAGCGGTGTGCAGCTCCATGCAAGCATGCTTTGTTTGCGCTAGTTGGCGCAATGCGCAACGCCACGCAAAGCCATTGCACTACTTAAAGCAGTGCTAAGCTATGAGCACTTATACTTAACTGTACTTAATACTAGTAAACTTTGCTTAGTAGTGCTTCACACTGCTTAAGATACATTACTTATGCATTTATCAGTATGCATGACCATTCCACCTTTAAATATATATATATATATATATATATATATATATATATATATATATATATATATATATAAAATATCGTTCACTACTACATAGGCCATTTCAATGCATTTTACTAAAATTTAAAAGGTAAATGTCAGGAATTATTTTTATGCACAGATTTTCTACAGAAAATGGGAAGGGAAGTGGTGGGACTCGAACCGGGAATGCCTCCTCTTTGTGCAAAGCTCTACCATTACACTATTGCTATTTGGCTTAATTTGCATATAAGTAGTTTATTATCCTCTTCGATGTCTACACTGCTAACTATAGCTAAGCAATGGGCAAACCCGTGCAAACACGCGAAATATGGGCAGCTATATCGGGAATAATAAAAATAAAAAAGGAAAGCTTTACATTTTAAACTTGTACAGGGATTTAGAATGTGGGGGAGTGTAGTGTTGGGTATGTAGACATTTGAGTGGACTTGCTCATTTCAGTTGATATTTGCAGTTTAGGCACTTGCAGGGGCATGGATATTTGGACTGCTCGGCAGTCTGACATGCCCCCTGCACGCTCCGTATTAGACTTAGAATTGAGTCAGAGTGCCCTCATGAATATGCATGATGTGCTGACATCATACTCTTAGGCTGCGGTTTCCGAGTAAGACTTATTTAGTCTTACATGGAGGATTAGTGGATCCCGGCCTATGTCTTAATCCCAACACACTGTAAACCTATGAAGACTTTCCTTTCTTAACTAATGTTCTTCTTCTAACCCTAATAGCCTGTTCATAATATTCTAAAATAAAATACATATCTTATGACCATGATGCTTATTCCAGTAATTTCTTTTAACTAAATATTTATATTTTGTTAATGTATTTAGTATTTCATTTTATTTTATTTGTTTATTTATTTTAGATGAAGAAATATGTCTTGATGAAGCTTAAATGGGGTGCACAGATGAATGGCAAGAAGTAGGCATTTCTTGGTGGAAACTATAGCCAGAGCAAGTTCTTTAATTGAACTAAATAACTTCTCTTACTGAATATTTATAAGAAGAAACTGCTCATGAGAACCACTCCTTGCATTTTTTTTTAAATGAGGAAACCAATTACCTGAGAATTATAAGAAAAAAACACTCATGAGACCACTCCTTGCATTTTTTTAAATGAGGAAACCAATTACCTGAGAGTAGACTCTGGATCATCTGCTGCTGCTAAGTGTTCCAGAATGCTAATTCCCTTGGCCTTGAAATCATCTACATACATTATAAATGAAATACCTTTCTGAAGAGCGATTCTGCATGCACTGTTAGTGCCAACGTGAATCACCAAGATGTCCAACCCCCCATAACAAAAGCTGAGGTACATCAAGAGCAACAAAGGGGCGAAAACGAACCCTCAAGCTGACACTTCCCATCTTAGAAAACAAGTGACTCAGTTATCATGAGAGGGGTTCAAACAACCTCTCCAACCTCAGTGGCTGCCAAACAAGGGTAAGAACCACTCATAGTTATAAGAAAGCAAATACACTAAAAACAGAAATCATCCTTAACACTAAACCCCATGACTACCCACAGCTACCACTCTATACATGGTACCATCTGTTACATTTTCCAAATCTCCATGCAGTGAACTTTATGCAATTATCAATTTTATCCTGACAAAAAAGCCACAGTAACCAGAAAAAAAACAGAAAAAATAAAAATAAAATTGAACACAGAATGAGTGCAGAGGGGACTTGTACCATACAGCAAAGTCAACTAGACCTTTAAAATAACTACCTCTAATGTCATCTGTTTGTAGCAGTATGGCTTCTCCTAATTCCCAACTCCATTCATGCTTCACATATTTCAAGTGGGTTTGACAAGCATTTGCATACCACCCTAATCCAAGGGTTGCCAACCCTCACCTTACTTCTAGGAAATGCAACAAGTAACCCTGCAATGTAATGAAAATTCTATAGTATGGCAAAAAGAAAATAGTTATGATACAATTCAGGCTGAAAATGAGGGAAGGTATATATCCCTCAAAAAAGAGCTGCTAAATATGTGTTTGTTAAAAATGAGGGAATTCTGTGCAACTGAAAACAAATTATTACAGTCAGTGCTGAACTTCTGCACCTGCATGGCATATTGCCCACACTGTGGCTATGGCCAGAGTCAAGAGGCACTGAAGCCACAGTAACCACACTTCCTTGATCAATGTCCTTGCCCTCCACCTATCCAATATATGTGGGCTCAGTGGACTGGGTAGATGTAGGCCTACTGGCTGTGTACAGGGAAAATGAAGGAGGTGGCTGCATGTCAGTCTCTATGTCAGATTCATCCTCTGCACCCCCGACTGTGCCTCAATTTCACCACCATCATCAGTGTCTGATGAGACAATAACATCAAGTGGCTCAGGGCTCACACTCCCACTGTCATGATCACCTGTGATAAAAAGGAAGAAACACAGGCATACATTAATACCTGCACTACTATGGTACAATATATGCTAAACAACTAACAGTGCTGCCACTATTACAGACTGTGCAGTAATACAAACAACAGGCCTAAAATGACACATTATGATATTATTTTAAATTGAGCTGCAGTACTAACATAAATTTATTTGGCTTACCATCTGCAGGAGGTGTATGTGGCTGGATTCCTGACAGTAGAAGTACACAGTTTAAGTAAAGTAAGAGGTAAGGTTAACATCATCACATTTAACAGTAAAACAGGGGGTTCATGTACTCCTCTATATCTGCATTAACTGTACGTCCAACAAGTGTGTGGCTAACAACTCCAAACTGAGCTTATCACTGTAGCAATCTTCAAACCTCCCTAACCAAAGAGACATGTGAAACAGAAATAACGTTTATTTCAATTGTTTTACTATACAACAGTGTTCAACTAGTCATATAACAAAGCCTACCTGGAAGCTCATCCTGGGACTCAGAAGGATTGGCACCCACGTCAAGGACACGCTGTAGTCCACTCTGCTGTGAGCTCTCATGTTGGAGGATATTCATCAAGAACTCTCCATTGGGGGTGAGAGGTGGTTCTGTAGCAGGATCTCCCCTGGTTACCCTTTGCTCTCTGGCAACTGCAGTTGTTCACCTCTGTGCAGAGGTAATCATATCAGTAGCACTGTGGCACACCTATTTATATGTCCAGCTGTGGCCACCCACAGAATTGATGTTTGCAACAATCTGCTGGTATACTTGTAGACTTTGTTGCATATTGGGCTGGCCCTTTTCTAAAATAAATGCCCCATGTTGACGGAGAGCATCAACAATTATGTTGTTTTCTGCTTCCCTGAATGAGGGTCTTCACCACACTGACATCAGTGGTGTCCTAAAATACAACAGACAAAGACCAGTATAAACAAAGAATTTATTTCTCTAGCGCCTTTGCCACAGTAAGCCTTCAAGGAGTAACATACTGCTTGTGAAAGTCAATATTTATAGCAACAGCTACAATCAATTCAACAAGTGATTAAACAATTAATTAAACAATTAAAACTTAAATAACACTATACATTTAAAGTAACAAAATGCATTTAAATCACACATTTCCAACAACAGTCTGTATTCAGACCCTTTGGTATCAAAGTACCATATTTCAAAATAAAAATAGTTTCCTTTTTTAAAAGTGCCTTCTTAATTTTATTATTATCCAATTCATACATAGGCATCTGTTCTAAAATTGTGGCTTTTAAAGTATCA
This sequence comes from Protopterus annectens, assembly GCF_019279795.1. NCBI lineage: Eukaryota > Metazoa > Chordata > Ceratodontiformes > Protopteridae > Protopterus > Protopterus annectens. Next base: position 395,919,090 of record NC_056741.1, on the reverse strand, counting down.
AAACTCCCACCATGACAATGATGAAAATGTTGAGTTAAAGGACTGTCAATTTTATTAGTCCTAATATCTCTCAAATGTTCCTGCAACCTCAATTTAAACATTATCTTTGTTTGTCCAATATAAAATGTATTGCATCCACATTTAATGGCATAAATAACTCTATCACTTCTATAGTCATATGTCCCATTAGATCTAAAGGAAATGTTATTAATATGTGTAAAAAAATGAACTATATAGGGGCAACAACTACATCTCCCACATGGGAGTGTTCCTCAAACCGGAACTTGATGAAGCAATCTAGATTCAGGTCTGGAGAATCTAGCCTGAACAACCATATCTTTAATATTCCTACCTCTTATATAAGAAAATAATATTTTTTTATTAGTCAAACCTTTTAATTCACCAAAATTCTTTAGATATTCCCAAAAATGTAGTATTAAGTCTCTAATCTTATCACTATAAACATTATATGTGGAGACTACAAAAAAACTCTCTACATTTTTATTTTGTGTAGCATTATTCCTATTATTTTGCTTTTGACATAAACTTCCTCCCTTATATCTAATATTAAACACTTTATGAATATCCTGTTCAATTAATCTACTGTCATATAATCTATTTTCAAACATATTTTTGGTACGCAGTATTTCTGTTAAAAACACTTTATCATCACTACATAACCTAGAAATTCTCAAAAACTCACCAAAAGGAAGAGATTCAATAGTGTGTTTAGGGTGACAGCTAGTACCCATTAAGAACTCATTAGGTAATTCAAATTTTCTATGGATACTAGTACTAACATATTTTCCAACAGTACCACACAAATTAACATCCAAAAAAGACACTTGTTGGCCATATTGTAACCCATCAAAAGATATACCAAATCTATTAAATTGAATGTCATGTACAAAGCTATCTACTAAATGTATGCCTCCTTCACACAAAAAAATTAAATCATCTATGTATCTAAACTACAGTTTAACATATTTTTTAAAAAAGATATTAGTATAAATACAATCTTGTTCCACCAGGCCCATAAAAATGTTGCCATACATGGGTGCAAATGGAGCACCCATGGCAGTGCCCTGCATTTGATGAAAGACCTGGTTATCAAAATAAAAATAATTATTTTCCAAACAAAATTTAACTAAGTCTAAAACATAATGGGTAAAAGGTAATCTCCCATCTGACGTAATAAAGCCTCCAAACCAAACACATGTTTAATGTTAGTATAGAGGCTCTTGACATCTAATGTTATCCAATACATATTATCTAACCATATAACTTTTTTTATTTTATTCAAAAAATCAAATGAATCTTGAATATATGAAGAGAGTTTCTTAGCTTCTTTTACCAATATTGTATGCAATATAACTCCCAAATTATGTAGAAAATATTTACTATCTGAAACTATTGGTCTACCCGGAGGGTTAAAACTGTCTTTATGGATTTTCGGTAAACAATAAAAATAGGCAGGGCCTGTATCTGAGCTTAATAATTTATTAGTAACATCAGTGTCAGACCAATAGCCTAACCTAAGGCCCTTTAAAATTAAAGATGCATAACTCTTTTTAGATTGTTCTAAAGCATCCTCACTTGTTTTTCGATATACCTTTACATCATTCAACAAATCTAAACAAATTTTTAAATACTGTGTATAATGCATAATTATTATTTTATTACCCTTGTCAGCGGGTTTGATTACCAAATCTTTTTGTTTAGAAAAATCCAATAAAGCTAACCACTCATTTTTAGACAAATTATAATTAAAATTTTGTAAATTAAAGTTTTTAAACAACACTTCGATTTCAAAATCCAACATAGCTTGGAATCGTTTGATTCCTACATGTAAAACAGGAGGCATAAAAGTGCTCTTTTTAGTTATAACAGAAGTATCTATAGCACAGTACTCATTTAAATCGCTGTTGCAAGATACAAAAGAATCACAGGAATCAGAAGAAACATATACTAATACATCCTCATCCAAACTGAAGGTATTATCATGCCCAACATTATTAACAGTATCCACAGTAGAAAAATGTTGAAAATAATATCATAAATGTAACTTTCTAATAAATTTAAACAATTCTATTTTACACATATATAATTGAGGTATCACTGTTGGAACAAACTTCAACCCATGATTTAAAGCAGTAATAACATTTTCATTGACATTGCAACCAGATAGATTAATAATATTAACAGAATTAGTACCATTTAGTCCTTTTGTTTTCCCACCACTGGCATTGTGGACCCTCTCTATGCTGGTCACGTTCGGAAAAACTTCTCTTCTGCTGTCTATTGTGGTCGCCATAAGGACAAAAATTGTCCTGTAAATAGCGATCATTATTCGGAAATGGCAACAGTGGAAAATCATTTATTTCTTCATTTATATCATAACGCCTACCACGATCCCCAGCAGGCATTTCCGTACTATATGAACTGTCCATTCTCTCTCTTGCTCTACTCTCTCCATCCTGAAAACTCACTTTAGAACGTGAACGCTGATTGGATGATCTAAAAAAAGCAGTACCCTGTTCAAAATCTCAGAGGTCACGTTGAATTTTATGCATTTTCTGCTCAAGTACTTTCTTTTCCTGTATATTTAATCTATCCTGAGTGTCAGATAAACAGGATTCAAACCGAACCTTGTCTAATGTGGACATAATACTAGCACACACCATACTAATGTCTTTTTTAATATTGGACAACTTATTAATATCTCTTTCAATAAGAATGTTAATCCACTGTTTAGAACAAATGTGTGCCACTTTTTCCCATCTCTGTTTGAAAGCCTTATCTTCTGCACACGTAACATTAAAAGGTTCAGAAGGAAACTTCATAGCTCTAAGACCACGTGGAACAATGTCAAGATCTATATACCTTTGTAGACTGGTATAATTATAAAACGTAGACATTTCCTTATTCATTACATTACTCAATTTGGAAATTGCAGTTTTTACCTCTAAAGGATAATCCGAAGAACGTTTGCCAATGTTAGCAGACGGATTATTCGTTCGTTTATTCCATGTTTCTGTCAAAAACGTTCCCTTACAGGTAAACCCGTATTACTATCACTGGCTGTATTCCTGTCATACCGATCTCGGTCTCTTTCCAAGTTGGTATTAAGAAAACCATCCATAGTACGTTGAGAGGCACCTGCATTGTCCTCTCTAAAAATTCGAGGAATATTCGTAGCTGGATCACTGGTCATGGATGAAGGCAAAAAGCATACAACAAGAAACCAACTGCTTCACCACAAAACAAAACCACAAAGACCAGTAAAAACAAAGACTTTATTTCTCTAGCGCCTCGGCCACAGTAAGCCTTCAAGGAGTAACATACTGCTTGTGAAAGTCAATATTTATAGCAACAGCTACAATCAATTCAACAAGTGATTAAACAATTAATTAAACAATTAAAACTTAAATAACACTATACATTTAAAGTAACACAATGCATTTAAATCATACATTTCCAACAACAGTCTGTATTCAGACCCTTTGGTATCAAAGTACCATATTTCAAAATAAAAATAGTTTCCTTTTTTAAAAGTGCCTTCTTAATTTTATTATTATCCAATTCATACATAGGCATCTGTTCTAAAATTGTGGCTTTTAAAGTATCAAAACTCCCCCCATGACATTGATGAAAATGTTGAGCTAAAGGACTCTCAATTTTATTAGTCCCAATATCTCTCAAATGTTCCTGCAATCTCAATTTAAACATTCTCTTTGTTTGTCCAATATAAAATTTATTGCATCCACATTTAATGGCATAAACAACTCTATCAGTTCTACAATCATATGTCCCATTAGATCTAAAAGAAATGTTATTAATATGTGTAAAAAAAATAACTATATAAGGGCAACAACTACATCTCCCACATGGGAGTGTTCCTCGAACCGGAACTTGATGAAGCAATCTAGATTCAGGTCTAGAGAATCTAGTCTGAACAACCATATCTTTAATATTCCTAACTCTTATATAAGAAAATAATAATTTTTTATTAGTCAAACCTTTTAATTCACCAAAATTCTTTAGATATTCCCAAAAATATAGTATTAAGTCTCTAATCTTATCACTATAAACATTATATGGGGAGACTACAAAAAAACCTCTCTACATTTTTATTTTGTGTAACATTATTCCTATTATTTTGCTTTTGACATAAACTTCCTCCCTTATATCTAATATTAAACACTTTATGAATATCCTGTTCAATTAATCTACTGCCATATAATCTATTTTCAAACATATTTTTGGTATGCAGTATTTCTGTTAAAAACACTTTATCATCACTGCATAACTGTGAAATTCTCAAAAGCTCACCAAAAGGAAGAGATTCAATAATGTGTTTAGGGTGACAGCTAGTACCCATTAAGAACTCATTAGGTAATTCAAATTTTCTATGGATACTAGTACTAACATATTTTCCAACAGTACCACACAAATTAACATCCAAAAAAGACACTTGTTGGCCATATTGTAACCCATCAAAAGATATACCAAATCTATTAAATTGAATGTCATGTACAAAGCTATCTACTAAATGTATGCCTCCTTCACACAAAAAAATTAAATCATCTATGTATCTAAAGTACAGTTTAACATATTTTTTTAAAAAAGATATTAGTATAAATACAATCTTGTTCCACCAGGCCCATAAAAATGTTGGCATACATGGGTGCAAATGGAGCACCCATGGCAGTGCCCTGTATTTGATGAAAGACCTGGTTATCAAAATAAAAATAATTATTTTCCAACCAAAATTTAACTAAGTCTAAATCATAATGGGTAAAAGGATAATCTCCCATCTGACGTAATAAAGCCTCCAAATCAAACACGTTTAATGTTAGTATAGAGGCTCTTGACATCTAATGTTATCCAATACATATTATCTAACCATATAACTTTTTTTATTTTATTCAAAAAATCAAATGAATCTTGAATATATGAAGGGAGTTTCTTAGCTTCTTTTACCAATATTGTATGCCATCATCATCAGTGTCTGATGAGACAATAACATCAAGTCGCTCAGGGCTCACACTCCCTCTGTCATGATCACCTGTGATAAAAAGGAAGAAACACAGGCATGCATTAATACCTGCGCTACTATGGTACAATATATGCTAAACAACTAACAGTGCTGCCACTATTACATACTGTGCAGTAATACAAACAACAGGCCTAAAATGACACATTATGATATTATTTTAAATTGAGCTGCAGCACTAACATAACTTTATTTGGCTTACCATCTGCAGGAGGTGTATGTTGCTGGATTCCTGACAGTAGAAGTACACAGTTTAAGTAAAGTAAGAGGTAAGGTTAACATCATCACATTTAACAGTAAAACAGGGGGTTCATGTACTCCTCTATATCTGCATTAACTGTATGTTCAACAAGTGTGTGGCTAACAACTCCAAACTGAGCTTATCACTGTAGCAATCTTCAAACCTCCCTAACCAAAGAGACATGTGAAACAGAAATAACGTTTATTTCAATTGTTTTACTATACAACAGTGTTCAACTAGTCATATAACAAAGCCTACCTGGAAGCTCATCCTGGGACTCAGAAGGATTGGCACCCACGTCAAGGACACGCTGTAGTCCACTCTGCTGTGAGCTCTCATGTTGGAGGATATTCATCAAGAACTCTTCATTGGGGGTGAGAGGTGATTCTGTAGCAGGATCTCCCCTGGTTACCCTTTGCTCTCTGGCAACTGCAGCTGTTCACCTCTGTGCAGAGGTAATCATATCAGTAGCACTGTGGCACACCTATTTATATGTCCAGCTGTGGCCACCCACAGAATTGATGTTGGCAACAATCTGCTGGTATACTTGTAGACTTTGTTGCATATTGGGCTGGCCCTTTTCCAAAATAAATGCCCCATGTTGACGGAGAGCATCAACAATTATGTTGTTTTCTGCTTCCCTGAATGAGGGTCTTCACCTCACTGACATCACTGGTGTCCTAAACGACAACAGAGAGATAATACACATAAGTATCATATAACTACAAGTAACTGTTTCCAGATAAAAGATTTAATGTAGGCGGTCAGTAGTGCCCATTGGAAAAGCATGAAACAGTCTACAGATGTGAAATACTAACAACAGGCAGGATGCAAAACAAGAAGAGCAGGAAGAGCAACATACCCTTGTATGTGCCATGGCAGTAACTCAGCTGTGCTCTGCCCAAAAGAATAGCCCATTCTAGTTTGTGACTTAACAGTAACGTTTCCTTGCCCCCCCCCACAAAAGAAAAGGCAAATGAACCATTTTACTAATAAAACATCTCTGAAATGCTAAAAATGCTTTTAAAGGATATGCCCCTGAATCATTTGTACATATGTATCACACAGCTTTCTATTTGCATGTATTGTCAATCATGTGTACCTCTGAAATGACTTGGCAAACACCGCCATGTCATCAGTACACTTCTAACTAATTCATACAGATAAAACTCTAAAAGCCTTTGTTTCACATTATTCATTAACATATTCCAGCATATGCATTATGTAGGTAACAAAATGGGATCATACCTCCTGGAGTTCAATGCTCCTCTGTAAAGATATCTTTGTAAAAAAATTGCATTGCTTTTGTGAAGTCCTGCAAACATGTACCAAGTGCCCTCACCATCAGTTTGGTTAGCTACATATTTGCCTTTTTATAATAAAACAGATTATTAATGGATAGCATCTGTCTTAGCCTGCATTTCAGAGATGCTAATTACAGAATAAGCAGCTGAATTGCATACTAATCATCCAGGCTGGGGGAGCTAGTCAACAAGCTCTAAAGCAACCAAGTAGACTCCATGCTGTTTTTTTCTGTGTATTTCAAAAGTAGTGGAGTACATACAAATAAAGTCTAGACATACAGAATGTTAGGAGCTGCTGCTTAACTCCAGTTGTATGTGGTACAGGCTGTAGGCAATGCTGCTGTTACCAATAGGTCTAGATTAAGATGGAAAAGAGTTTTCAGGCCACATTTAACTTATCACGACATACATGACATGGACAATGTGGAGTGCTATGGGTGGACAGAAACACAACATAGGAACTCTGTGACCTCTGCCAGCCACAAATCAGAGCCACAGTCTTTACCTCCTCATGTATTGGCTGTGTACTGCTTGCATCACAGTCAGACCTGAATTAACACTGTGTCAAGTGCTACATTTACAATTCCTGAACATGTACTGTATTGTATAATAATATTATGGCATGCCTTGTATTTCATCACTTGGTACAGTAAGCAAGTAAAAGGTGGGAGATTTGTCCAGAAATTATGTGACAGCAGTGAGTTATTTAACTTGTATGTGTCCATTAGCAAGTAGTAGGCCTCGGGCATCAAGAATTCAGACATTCACACCTCTCCAAAGAACTGATGATCACTGCATGCCCTCAGTTTAGCACCATATGTTTGTAATGGGAAATAATAAAAGAGAGAAGTTAGAAAGTAATGAGACACATTGCAGCTTCCGACTTCACAACCCTCACAAGATCAAACAGACAGGATGCGAAACCAAGGAGAATAACAGCAGCAACATACCCTTGTTTGTGCCATAACAGTAGCTCAGCCTGGGTCCATTCCCCTCAGGAGAACAGTGTACCCTTGTATGTGCCATAACATTAACTCACCTTTGCTCCCCAACCCAAAAAAGCAGTATGTGCTTGTTTGTGCTATCCAACCTGCTCTACATTTGATGGCAACTGCATATTATAGTATAGCCAGTTAAGGTCCTCACAGATTTTAAGGTAAATGATATAGACTGTCTTACACATTACATGTCTCTGGGTACTGGTCAGATAACTGATAAATGACAAAGAAACACAGAAAGGTAAGACAGAGCTGTATATTTGCAAGGAGAAATCATAAAAGGTTGTGTGATTACTATGTGCACTACATCTATATATATTAAATATAATAAATTTACAAATAACAGTTTATGCCTTGATATCAGTGTACATTCAGTTGCACTTGGTTGTGTGAGGAATTACTTCATTTCTTTCCTACAAAGCTGTTTGTGTGGCAAGGATGGCTAAGGCACCCATCCTGTTTTCTGAAGGTGCATTGAAGTAAGAGTTGGGATCCAGACCTATTTATACATATCTCATGTGTGCTAACATTTTCTATTCTGTATGTCATAGATTGATTTTCCTCATTTCAACTCTTTCTCATTTTTAAATTTTTTTTTTATTTAATTTTTTTTTTGAGGGGGACACTGTTTGTGCTATGCACCTTGAAGCACAAACTTGTTTGGCTATTCTCATCTGGTTTGCACACAGAGTTGCAGTGCACAACCTGGTCAAACAGCCCACCAGGTAGCAGACAGGACCCAAACAGTCACAAACATAAACTTTATACGTTCAATTAAGGCCATTGGCCATTGGGCAAACACACTGCCCGGCAGTGCTCACCCTCGAGCAACATCTTTGTGCGATGGTAAGCAATGCACAACCCTTTCAAATGTTGCAAAACCAAATAGTGCACACTCTAAGTACATGCAATACATTCAATTGACAGGAAAGCATCATTCTACATTTGTCATTATTTGCGGTGGGCATGCCAGGTGTTCTTGGAGAGGCTTTGAGATTTCATGCTCAAAGATGGGCTCTCCAGAAGTCTAAAGCATTTGTTGGACTCCTAATGAATGAACATGGGCCCAGGCTTTTGCAGGGGGAGTATTTTGGCTCAGATTACAAGTCACATACACAGAATAGACTTGGCTGGGCTTTGACCAGTGGTACCAGTATCAACCACACTTGTGAACAATGTAGAAATAACTGCATTGACCTCCAGATGAGGATGAGGGATATCCTTGACCACTGGATTGAGGAATGTAGGACTGGGGACAGAGTTAAAAGCTGGACATAGTCAGGATTGGTATTCATAATGGTATTCTGTTCTGTTTTTTCCGCAGCTGTCACAGACTGAGAGGTGAATGCACAAACCCATGCCACTAGATTGGCATTGCTGTGAGAAGCATGCTGTATGTATCCATCCAAACAGTACTGTTATTGTATCATTAAAAGTAAAGACACCTTTATTGGTTTATTATATAGCTGTATCAAACTGAGTATTCATCCCTCAAGTATAACAGGAAAGTATGCATGCATTGGTCTGTAGGTCAAAACAACAGTTAGGTATTAGAGAGTAGTCAGAGGTTGTAGGTTCAAAGTCAGAGCTCTAAAGCAGTAGAATCAATGGCCTTTTGTAAACTGCAATCAGTATAATTGGACCAAATTTCTTTATTACTTTTAAGACTACCCAGTTCATAACAGAGGCACACTATAGCACAGCTTTCAGCCAGCAATCCTTGATGTGTGCATATATTGCACATATGTGTTGTTCCAATTATGCTGATTGCAGTTTGCAAAAGGCCAATTGTGCCACTGGTATAGAAAGACTGAAGTTACACTGCAATAATTATGAAAACCTAACAGTACTGTATATTTGGAAAGTGTGGTATCTGAGCCCACAACCGCTGACTACTCTCTAATATTGTACTGTTATTTTGTCATAAAGACCACTGCATGCATACTTTCTTTTTACAGTTTAGAGAAGCATGCTCACTGTTATTTGAGAATATGGAACTGTTGCTTTGTGCTACAGACTATGGCATGCATACTTTCTTTTACAGTTGATGATATGCATGCTCAGTTTGATACAACTGCATTAAATAATAGCTAAGCCATACTTAACTTTTAATACTACTAAATTACTGTTAAAATTATTATTATTAAACTATTATTTAGAACAGTACTGTTCTGATGCATACATAACACATGCTTCTTGCATTCTTAAATGTGCAGCATAGGATTTCACATTTGAGGCTCACTCAGTGGCAACTGTTGAAAAAATAAAACAGAATATCATTATGAATACCAGTCTTGACTATATTCCACTAACTCTTGCAATTGCTCAATGAAATTGATAAATACACATCTGTGGGGTGTCTCCCATACTAAATTCCCTGATCCAATGGTTGAGGGTGTCCCAATTCCTCCTCCTGAGGTCAACAACATGATGTCTGAATTGTTCACCAGTGCAGGGATACCTGGTCAAAGCCCTGGCTATTCCAGGCTTCAGACTTGTATTCTGAGTCTGAATAGTCCCACTGCAGCAGCTGGAGCCCATGCTCCTTAACTAGGAGTCCAGTAAAGACTTTGGAGTCCTGAACACCTCACCTCTGCACTTGGAAGCACACTCCCTCACCAGCACAACTAGGCATGTCTACCATAGCTCAAGCTCAATGTAGAATGAGCATTTCCCACCAATTGCATTTTGGATCTTTATGTTTTGCCATCAAATGAATGTCTTGCACATACTGACAGTGTGCACATTTGGGTTTTGCAACATTTGAAAACATTGCTCATTGATCACCATCATCCAAACAAAGTAGAAGAGGGTACACCCTGGCAGGCACCATATGTATGTGATGTTATGGTATACACAACAGTTGCAGGCACTGCAATTTCAAGATTATTTGGTATACAGGCACTTAGTGAAATGGAGCATGTCTATGGTTCTCCTACACTTACAGCTATTGCCACAAGAAGGGTGAGAAAATAGCTGTGTATGTTGCACTTCATTGCCATAATCTGCAATCTCACAACAGTAAAATAAAATTAGCACACCCTGTACTAGAACCCCAGACCATCTGCATTTCATACCTGCACTTAACACCTGCTGCCACAAGATTAGTAACATGATGTGCCCTATCTTAGTATTCATTGTAAAGTTCTTGCTGTTAATTGCAGTGCAATGCTGCTTACTGTGTTTGTGCAATGACCAATATTATTAATTGAATGCATCTGGTTTATGTTTGTGGCTGTCTGGATCCTGTCCTCAACCTGGGTGGCCCATTCCTCAACTTTGTCCACTGCTGAGCTTTGCGTAAACCAAATGAGCACAGCCACACATTTTTGTGTTAAGTGGTGCATTGCGTAAACACTGGGCTCAAAAAAAAAAAAAAAGGAATGCTCAGGAATGGCAGCTAGAGAGGCTGACAGTGACCTCCATTATGCATGTGATTAAGTCATGTACTGAGTGACGAAAAACGCTTGTGAGTGTTTGTCAGCATTTTATGGTCTTACTTTACTGTGTTGCCTGCTATTAAATGTATTTTGAACTGTCCGGAATCTCCTGGCCTGGGCATTTTCTTTGGATTATTTGTGTGTATTTTGCCTCAGAGTGCCATTTTTGTGGACATATTGTAATTAACTATATTGTGTAAAATGGCTCTTTTCTGAGTCTGTTGAATTTATGATTTCTAGTCAGATAAGACAAGAAATGATAAACAAGGTTCACATAGTCACAAAGCCAAATGAAAAGATGTGACATGCTTTGTTTTATTTAAGATGATGGATAAAATTAATCACCACTGAACTGATTTGTTTTTGACCTAAGTATTGCTGATTTCTATCTGCATTTGATTTTGGATTAGAGTTATTAATTTAAGGTTCGGTTAGTTCCATTTTTTTTATCTTTACTCTTTTATTGCATTTTGTTTTGTTTTAGTTTTTTGTTCTGTTTGGGGTTTCAAGAGGTCTTGGCTAAGGTCAGTTAGATTAGTGGAAGGAGCTGAGAAATAGCATTTCTCATTTAACTACAAGTATTTAGTGGCATCTTTAGCTGTAGTGCTGTGTGACTTGCTGTTTTCTGCCAGAGTATTGCTGATCTACTTCTGCATTTAATTTTTCCTACTTACCCGCTCTACTGCTGTTCTGCTTTTAAACTAGGTGGCTTTTGAATTGCCCACTCCTACTATAAATCTGACTTTGGACACTCCTGCTAGTGTCATCTCATCAACTCATTCTACTGAGCACTGAGAGATCAACTGCAAAGCCCCTCCCCTTAGTCTTTTAAACTTGAATTATCTTCTGTTTCCTAACTTCCTTACTAAAAAAAAGGAAAGAAAATTGCACTTTATTCAGCTGATTTTACTATATTTTGCTTATTTCTACTTTATTTAGCTTTTTGTGCTGCACATTGTTAAAGGGTTGAGTTGCATTTAATCTGCTGCATTTATTACTGCTATTACTAGCCTGATTACATTGTAACTGCTATTCTAAGCCTCTTAGTTATGATTTAAGCACTTGGGCTCCAAACTAGTTATCTTATATTTTGAAGGTTTGTGGTCTACACTCTTGTAGCAGGAGAGGTAGCTAACACCCTTTTGAGTTGGAAATTGCTGATGGAAGACTTATTGTGTCTGTTGTTCTAAGTGTCTTTATTCTGGTTTAAGCACTTGGGCACCAAACCAGTTATTTTACATTAGGAAGTTTTGTGGTCTACACTCATGTGTCAGGAAAGGATAGCCTATGCTCTTCCAGACTGGGAATTGCTGGTGTAAGTTTTATTGTAGCTTTATTTGATTGGCTAGAGAACAAGCTTGTTAAAATTTTGAATCTCTGTGCCTGAGGCATTTGGTAATGTTTGGCGGCCATACTACTTGAGAAGAGCATTACTGGTGTCTGCTAAAATCTACAAAATCTAAGATTGCATTAACATTTCCACTGTTTTGGCACTTGTTCTTTTTTTTTTTGCTGCATTAATTGAGTATTTCTGTGTTGAATATCTGCACTGTTTGACCTTTTTTACAGTCTTAAGTTAGAACTGCCTTGGTTCCACTTTAGTGAGAGTAGAGGGAACCTGAGTCATTTTCTGGCCTGGGATTGTATAAAGGAGAGGAGAATGTGCTGTTTTTGACTGGCTATAGGGTCTTGTTTTGTTTTTTTGTTTTTTATTGAGTGTCCACTGCTATTTAAGCATCACAGCTGCACAATCCTTGGCTCATAACCTATGAGCTCTGATTCTTTTTTAACTACTAGAGCATCTAGTTTGCACATAGCTGAGCGTTGCTCATCAAGTCCCTTGTCTTACAGACCTATTCAGTATTTAAAGTTCCCTCACTAGTAGTTCAGCAGCCGTGGATATATACTTCCGGACTCCCTCTGTGACCAGTCTGGTTGAGATGAGTATTCTGAGGCATTGTAGCAATTGCCTCAGGTACACTGACAATCCCCTTATTCTTAATAAAACAGAAAAGTAAATGCTGGAGGGAAAACTCTCTCATACAATCAAAACTAATCCTATAGAGGTTGTCAGTGACACCTGTACCGTGCAAACTACACAGGGTAAAGACCTTGCACATAAAACTACTTATGCTGAGGCACCTACAGGTTGTTGTTGTTTCTTTCGGCTTTTCCCAGTTAGGGGTCGCCACAGTGGAACTCCGGTCCGCTAATGATTGGCAGTTGATTTTTACATGCCGAGTTGCCAGCCCTGAGGCACAACCTTCAACAAAGGTACACCCATTCACGCATGTCTCCACACAGAAGACGCTCTAGCTGAGAATCAAACAGGACAATGTCTTGCTGTGAGACGACAACGCTACCGCAGCACCACCACCGCGGACTCGCAGCACCACCACTGCGGACTGCTGAGGCACCTACAGGTAACCTTCCTAAAACAGTAAGACTTCCTGCACAGTACAATCAAAACAGGGTCCTCAACCATCACATAAATACTCTGTTAAAACACCAGCCATAGCTACACATAGTAACATGGTATCCAATGCTCCACTGCTAAGCCCTTAATGTAAACCAGCACACAACCAAATTTCCTGATCACTGGTGATTCTGTAGTGAGGCACAACAATGTCCCTGTCAGTAGACTGAGTAAGGAGAGAGTCAAAATTAGCTTCCTTTCCAGGGCTAGGATCCATCAAGTCACACAGGCTCTCAGGTTATTGAACCGCAAGGTACCAGTATGACTCTGTCATAGTCCATGTGGGTGTTAATGACCTGAGATATACCTCCTTTGACTATTTGAAGAAAGACATGATTGAGCTCACTGATTATGTGTTCCAGGTGACATGATTGAGCTCACTGATTATGTGTTCCAGGTAGGTATGAGCCTAACACTGAGAAGTATACTATCTTCTCCAAGGATGATGCCATGTTGCCAACAGAAAATAATTGATTTGTAACAACTGGCTTAGCTATTGGTATAATTTCAAGGAGGTACAATATTTGATGACTTAATCAACATGGAAATATTGACCTGTTGAAATCCCGAACAGCCGCTTCAGTGAATTTTTTCCCAGGGGAAAAAAATCGCTCCGCTATCATCAGAGATTTGCCCTTTTCCCACTGTAATGTGATCTTGGAGTTGGTATATTTAGCTAGGGGGGTGAAGCCCCTCACTTTGTAGGGTTTGAAAGCTTGTTTTTTTTTCTGTATGGCCGAGCGATTTTTTTCCCCTGGGAAAAAAATTTGCTGACGCTGCCATTCGGGATTTTAACAGGTCGATATTTCCATGTTGATTAAGATGTGTTCGGCAAACATGTTTCTACATGGTAATATAGATCCACACCTTTAGAACAGCTACTGCACAATAGGGAACTAAACGTGGAGGAGTCTCAAACTGTATTAAAAACAATCTCACATCCAAACTAGTTAAAGTGTATGACCCACTGGAACTCTTACATGTGCATCTCACCATAAACAGGGTCTTGTACCATATCCTTGCAACTTATATGTCCCCCTCCATGTCCGAGGAAACCCATACTACCTATCTCAATGCACTAGACTCCCTCACCATTCAACCCAATATGATCTTCATGGGAGATCGTAATGACCCCTCTATAGATTGGAAATTTGACACCACTTCTAATGCACAAGTCCAGGAATTACTGAACAGTTGTTAATACCAACATACTGGAACAGTTGGCCTATTCTTCTACCAGGAGAACAGACATCCTTGATCTTGTACTCAAAAACATGGGGAGCAGTGTTCCTCACTCAATGTAATGTCCTTGCTTGTCAGATTTGACCATAAGTCAGAACTGCTTAAAATCAAAATTAAATCTAGGAACCCAGAAAAAACAGAAACCTTTAGGAACTATTCCATATCTAACCTCTCTCAACTAAGTGACACCTCGGCTAAATTCCAAGCACCCCCAAACCCAGTAAACACCACAGCATATGCTGAACTGTTTACAAAATCCATGCACAGCCATAATGATAGCTGAATAAAGTTAGCTGTGCCCACTGATATTAAGAATAAGACAAATTCAAAAGACAAGCCACCCTGGTGGAATTACAGTATCTATCGGTTATATAAGAAAAGAAAAAAAAAATCTTGATCAAGTGTAGGAGGAACAAAACCCATCATACTAAAACCCTCCTGACCAATCTAAACAGGCAGCTAAGAGGGCTAATTAATACTTCAAAGGCTATATTTGAAGAAAAAACAGCTTTTCAGTTAAAGGACAACCAAAAAGTTTTCTAAAGCTATGTTTGTAACCTCAAGGGAAATACAAAACAATGTGCTGATCTTACTGTAAATGACATCAACATTATAATATTGACATAGCTGAAAAACACTGGAAACATGAGTCACAATGCATCATAGAAAATGATAAAGTCAATATCATATGGGATCGCCCATTAACAACAGTTTAATCGAGAGATGCGAGAAAAAACAGATATAGTTGTCCATTAAAAGAAGACAAAACTAGCATTAATCATTGAAATCGCTACACCCAGTGACTACAGTATCTTGTGTGCAGAGAGACACAAAGTGATAAGATATCAGGATTTGCAGGCAGAAATGAGAGCAATGTGGAAGAAAGATACAGTACCAGAAATACAAGGTCTATGGACCTGATTTTTTCTGTGACTTAAGCAGAACATACTAGAGAGACAGACATGTGTCCCAGAGACATCCCCTCCTATGGAAAAGACTTCTCATCTATGTGAAGCTGAGTTCATCTATTACCCAATTTAAGAGCAACCTAGACCAATTGTGATGATATGGTCAAGTGCCAGCATAGCCAGTTGGAGTTTTGTAAAGAATGACATGCCCATTGAATAACAAACTAATTTGTACAGATGCTTGTGCTAGAAATGCATTTGTGAGGTTTGCTTGTGTTAAAATGTATCAACAGTGTACCCTGCTGAAATGAAAAGAAATGTACATATATTATTATAACTGAATTAAAGGTATATGTTTTAATAGAGGATACTGGGACAGCAACCAGCTGGTTTACTTTAAGAAAAATAAGGAAAAGGAAAATGAGCTGTTAAACCAATAAAATGGCTCCCCACAGTGCTGAATAGGACCGGAGACAGTTGGTCTGGGAAAAGGCCTTTGTTCATTAGCTCAGTAAAAAGAGGGGAAGCCCCAGGCACTGCCATAAAAATTTAGATGTATATTGTAGCTGTCTATGCTAAATTCCTGTCTCAGCTTCAAAAACAAATACTGTAAGAATCTAGTGTCAAGTGACCAGATGAGCTCATTCTACCAGCTCTCTTGGAAGTTATATTTTAGATATTACAAAGAGAAATCTCAAAGTATAGAATATTCTGTTTGGAAGTCTGACTAGAAAGACTGATCACATATTTCATATTGCCTTGCCCGAGTAAGTTATTGGGGAACAGTAACTTCTTCTAGATTCAGTCAGGAATATAGTGAAGCTTAGTTTAGAGATTGTTTTCCTTTATTTGTAGGAGTCTGTCCATCAATGTTGTTTTCAACATTTTCTGTGATTTGAGCTCTGTGGTTTACTGTAAATATCTATTCAATATTTTCATGTCCTTTTATTATTTATTATTAAATATATTTAAAACTTTTATTGTGGCTGGTCCTTGTAGAAAGTATCTAACCTTTGAGAGTGCTTATATTTATTTGGAGACACTGTGTGAGCCACTCCAGAAGGCCTAGCTATCTTGGTCAACTACTATAATTTGTATTAATATTAAATTCACTCAGCATAACTGGATACCCTTTTAAGAGTGTTATAGTAACTGAATGGTGGTAGTGAATCTAACTTATAGTCTGGGCAAAGCTGGTAGAGCGGGTAATCTGTGCCAGCCTTTCCCAGGTGTGTGTGTGTGTGTGTGTGTGTGTGTGTGTGTGTGTGTGTGTGTGTGTGTGTGTGTGTGTGTGTATGTGTGTATAAAAATTAAGTCTTAAAGAGTGTGTGTGTGTGTGTCAGCTGCTTGGGGCAGGTACATGAAGCACTGGGTTCACAGAGAGGGTGCTGGAGGACTTGGCTTGGACACTCGGCTGTGGACCTAACCCTACAGCTGAGTAGCTAAGATTGATGATGTGCCTACTTCAGGGAGGGAGCTATCCTGTAGCAGTGAGACTGAAGTAGAGCCACAGCTGCTGGTGGGTACTGATGTTCCCTTGGACAGAGTGACTGCAAGGGCAAAGGTGAGTAGTAGTACCCAGGCTGACAGTGAGGCACTGCTGTCAGAGGATACCAGACTTCCTGTGGAAGGAGAACTGGGAAGAGCTAGAAAGAGAGAGCTGTGACAGGCTCATCTCTCAGACCCTACACTAAGAGGCTTGGGGAGGCAGCTAGGGAGGCACCTGATTATCAAGGAAAAAGGGAATCTGTATACTGGAATAAAGGGTTATTGTATAGAGGGAGGGCTAGAAGGTGATGTAATACATCAGTTAGTAGTGCCCAGAGCCTATCTGGCACTTCCAGCCATAGCCCATGACATTCGTTTTGCAGGTCATACGGGTATAAAGTGTACCAAGAGACATATTATGCTGAACCTTTTCTAGTCAGGGATTGCCAGGGATGTAACAGGGTACTGCAGGACTTGTGAGAAGTGCCAAATTGAGAAGTGCCAAATAGTAGGCAAGGCAGGAGACAAGATCAAAGCTCCTTTGGTGTCTTTGCCTGTGATTGATGAGCCATTTCAGAGGGTAGCTATGGATATTGTGGGGCCTTTGAGTACCCCAAGTTCCACAGGGAAAATGTATATCCTAGTGGAAGTAGATTATGCTACGAGATAACATGAGGCAGTGGCTCTGTCCTCCATCAAGGCAGATGATGTGGCAAATGCTTTGCTAGAGATTTTCAGCTGGGTAGGTTTCCAAGAGAGATACTGACTGACAGAGGTGCCAATTTCATGTTAGACCTGCTTGCTGTCTGTGGGAGTGCTGTGGGGTGATGCAACTAAAGACCCTAACCAACCCCAGATTAATGGTGTTGTGGAGAAGTTAAACTCTAAGCTAAAGACAATGCTATGGGAATTTGCAGACCAGCAAAGAGAGAGTGGGGCAAATACTTGCTCCATCTGCTGTTTGTTTACAGAGAGGTACCCCAGGAGTCAAGAGGTTTTTCACCATTTGAGTTGCTGTATGGGCATAGGGTGAGGGGACCTCTAGATTTGACTCATGATGAGTAAAATGGCGAGTGTGAATCCCACAAGGAATCTGTTGTGCCATACATCCTAAACCTCAGAACAAGGCTCAGGGAGCTCATGGGCTTGGCCCAGGAGAACCTGGCAGGAGACCAACAGCAGAAAAAGGTCTGGTATGACAGAAATGCTCAAGCCAGAGAATATGCTGTGAGACAGCAGGTGATGGCTTTCATTCCTGTCAGACACAATAAGCTGCAGGCAGCTTGGGAGGGAACATTTAAAGTAGTAAGGAAGATCAGTGATGTTAACTACATGGTAGACCTGCTAGGCAGGAGGCAGGGACACAAATTGTACCATGTTAACATGATGAAGCCTTGCCATGATGGGAGGCCTCTGTGCTGATTATTTGCAGTGGGTGGCAGGACAAGTCTGAGGGGATCTCATGACTGATTTCCTCAGTGAGGCTTGGACTGACACCTCAGTGGAAGGGGTAGCAATGTTCTAGTGCCTATCCCCTGTCCAGGTTTGAGAAATCCAAGCAATGTTACAGGTGTTTGGGGACATGTTCACTGGGAAACCAGGGTGCACCCACCTGGTGCAATACCATGTGGATTCAGTGCACCAAAGACCTATCAAGCAGGCCCCTTACAGGGTGCCTGAGTGAGTCAGACAGACTCTGAGGGAGGAGATACAGGCGATGTTAGAGCTGGGAGTAATGCAGAAATACAGCAGTCCCTGGACCTCCTCAGTGGTGCTGGTACCAAAGAAGGATGGCAGCACCAGGTTCTGTGTGGACTGCAGGAAACGAAATAGTCACACAGAGTCAAATGCTTAACCCATGCCTTGGACAGATGAGGCCTTAGAGCAGCTGGGTAGGGCTAAGTATCTGATCACTATTGATCTGGCCATGACTCCCAATGCTTCAGCCTTTGTGACTCCTTTTGGCTTGTATGAGTTCATGGAGATGCCCTTTGGGATGAAAAATGCCCCAGCAACTTTTCAGAGGTTGGTAGATTGTATCATAGCAGGGCAGGATATTATTCCCTTGCTTACCTGGATGATATTGCCATCTACAGCCATTCCTGACAAGATCACCTTCAGCATGTCAGTGAGGTGCTGGGCAGACTGCAGAGGCCAGGGTTGATCATTAAGCCCACTAAGTGTTAGGTAGGTATGGTAGAGGTCTCCTACCTGGGATATAGAGTGGGGAGTGGTAAGATCAGTCCAGAACCTGCCAAAGTGGAAGCCATTCAGGCATGGCCTACACCTGTCACCA
Organism: Protopterus annectens; assembly: GCF_019279795.1. NCBI lineage: Eukaryota > Metazoa > Chordata > Ceratodontiformes > Protopteridae > Protopterus > Protopterus annectens. Next base: position 395,899,641 of record NC_056741.1, on the reverse strand, counting down.
AAAAGCAGATGAGGGCATTATTAGGGACCGCGGGGTACTATAGAAAGTTTGTCCCCAAATCTAGTACCATAGCTGCTCCCCTCACAGACCTGACAAGGAAAAGCAGGACATAGGTTCATAGGATGATACTAGGCTATTGGTCTGGAGACCCTTATAAGCCTAGACAAGAATTTTGCCCATGTTCCCATAAAGTCAGCATCTTTTTCTCCTGTCTAGAAGGGACACAGGTGGGATCCCAGGGGTGTATTTTCTGTTTCCCATCCAGTTATCAAGGTTCCTCTTAAAGAGGGATAGTTAAGTGCTCTGCTTGACATGAAGAGGGAGTCTATTCCACAGATGGGGGGGTCTTTGGGACAAAAATCTATCCAGCCAACAAATTCTATTAATGTCACAGACCAGGTTGAGGCCTTGCGTGCAGGTTGTGCGAGTGAAGCTTGACTTATGGATATGCAGAAACTCCATGAAGGCTGGGTCTGAGAGGGCCAGACACAGGTGACATCTGAGCAGTCTGTATGAGACTGAGAACAGGGACAGAGCTTTTAGCTTATCTGTATATGACAGGTGTTTGAGACCCTGGATTTTCCTGGTCAGGAACCTCTGTGGTCTCTCCAGCTGCTTCATGTGCTTGACAAGATACATACCAAAGGGGGCATTGTACTCGATAATGGGCCTGATAAGGGAGGACAACAAGAATGTTATGACCTCCTTGTTCCTGGCTGAAATACCCTTACTTATGAGGTGAGACATGTAGAAAGCCTTCTGTACAATGGAGGCAATGTGGTAGTCAAAAGTCAGGTTGCTATCAGCCCGGGTGTCCAAGTCCCTCACAACTTGATGGCGTGCTTAGCACATTGTTATTAATGTGAAAATTAGTGGGGATGACATTTTCCCCAAAGGGGATAATGATGCATTTCTTGGCATTCAGTTTGAGGCCATGCTTCTGGCACCAATCATTATTTTGGGTAAGGCCCTCTTGGAGGATGTTCACATGACTAGATAAATTTAAGTCAGCACCCAGCTTGCAGTCATCTGCAGAGCTGGTCAGCCACAGACCACTGGATTTGGCTTGCACCTCAGAAAAGTATATCCCAAACAGTAGAGGCCCCAAGACCATTCCTTGGGGTACGCCGCTTGTTACAAGTCTACTACTAGAGGTGGCTTCCCCTATTTTGAATGAGTGGGTTCTATCAGTGGCCCAGTTAGCTACCCATCTGGTAACATACAGGTTGATGCCTAGCTGGGAGAGTTTATCTATTATGCCCATGTGGGGAATAGCGTTGAAGGCTTTGGGTAGGTCAAGGTAGGCGTTGTGCACCATCTTACCCTCGCACATGGCTTTGGTGACTGTTTTGAAGAAGTTGACCAAGTATCACATGCATGATCTCCCTATGACAAAACCAAACTGTGTGGGGTTAAGGGTTTGGAGGTTGCCAATGCCCTTGTTTATAAGGTCCATGATAATGCATTCCATGGCCTTGCAGATCAGGCTAGTTAGGCTGAAGGGCCTATAATTGCCTGGGCTGGTGCACGCTCCACCTTTGAGTAGAGAGATGACAGTGGCTGTCCTCCATTCAGCTGGGATGAAGCTGGAGCTCAGGCTGTGGTTGAACAGGGTGCCTAATGGTGCTAAGAGCTCATGCTTGAGTTCATGTAGGATGCAGCCAGGGATGTTGTCAGGTCCCATGGAGGCTGTATTTTTTGTCTTTGAAAGGGCATTAAAGACCTGCTCCCTGGTAATGAGGGAGGGGGCAGGTGCTGGGGATGTCCTGGATTACTGATTGGGGGACAGATTGGGGGTGAAGTTTTCACTGAATCTGTCTGCAAGCAGGTTGCCTATATATATATATATATATATATATATATATATATATATATATATATATATATATATATGGTGTTTGTGTATGTGGTGTTCTTGACCACCAGTTCACAGCAGATTTGAGCATTACCTTTGAGATTGCAGACGTGCATGAAGAAGACCTTGTGATTGTCCTTAGTGGATGTGGCCAATTTGGACTTGAAGTTAGCCTTATAGGATTTCACCAGCGACCTTATTTGCTTGTTCAGACAGAGGAGAGATTGCTTCCAACTTGGCACCTGCTCCTTCTTGGTCCTGGACAGCAATTTTTTTCCTTGAATTATAGAGTTTGTTTATTGCTGCTGTCCACCGACAGATTTATTCTTCCGTGAGGAAGATGATTTGGTCCTGTCAGATATCTCTGAGTCCATGCAGCTATGTAGGTGCTTATACAGTTTTTGGTGTAGGCTTGGACATTAGTGCTAGTTCCAACTGAAGGGACAGTGGCTGTGAATCAGGAGATTGTAGTCAGCTTTAGAAAAGTTTTTTTTTTGTTTTGTGGTAGTTTTAAGGAAGTGTTGACCCCAGAATGTGTGCAGGCATTCCAGCAGCTTAAATGGGCTTTGGGAGAGCCCCCTGCCTAGAGCTAGTCCAGATGACAGCAAATAATTTGTTGTGCAGGTGGATGCTTCAAACCATGGGGTGAGGGCTGCACTTAGCCAGATTTCCTCAGAGGGAGAAGAGCACCCAGTGGTATATCTCAGCTGTAGATGCCAACCCAGGGAAGAATGTTTTGCAGCTGTAGAAAAGGAATGTCTAACCATAATATGGGCACTGCCGAAACTTCAGCCTTATCTGTATGGAAGAAAATTCACTGTAGTTACAGGCCACAATCCCTTAACATTGCTACATAGAGTCAAGCAGCAAATTGCCAGGTTATTAAGGGAGCTTAGGATTGCAGGCATATGACATGACAGTACAACACTGTAGTGGGGTCAGCAATGCCAGCTTAGATGAGCTCTCAAGACAGGGAATGGGGTAACATATTTCCAGATAGGCTTATTTCTGTCAAGCCACATTTCTCCAAGGTCACTTGAAAAACTAGCTTGAGTCTTCGGAGGGAGCAATGTGATGATATTGGCATATATATAGATAGTGCCAGTATAACCAGCTTGAATTTTGTAAAGAATATGTCCTTTGAATAGCAAACTGATTTATACAAGATGCTTATGTTACAAATGTATTAGAACTGTATGTTATTTGTATATCAAACTGATTTGTACAGCTGCTTGTGCTGAAAATGTATTTGTGAGGTTTGCTTGTGTTAAAATGTATCAACAATGCACCCTAATGAAATGAAAAGAAATGTACATGTATTATTGTAATTGAATTAAAGGTATATGTTTTAACAGAGGATACTGTGACAGCAGCTAGCTAGCTTACTTTAAGAAAAATAAGGGAAATGCAAATGAGCTGTTAATCCATTAAAATGGTACCCCACAGTGCTGAATAGGATGGAGATGGTGGGTCTGGGAAAAGGTCTTTGTTCATTAGCTCAGTAAAAAGAGGGGAAGCCCCAGGCACTGCCATAAACATTTAGATGTGTATTGTAGCCATCTATGCTAAATTCCTGTCTCAACTTCAAAGGTGAGTACTGTGAGAACCTAGAGTCAGGTGACCAGATGAGGTAATTCTGCCAGTCCTCTTGGAAATTATATTTTAGGTATTACAAAGAGAAATCTCAGAGTATAGAGTATTCTGTCTGGAAGCCTGACTAGAAAGACTGCTCACGGATTTCATCTTGCCTTGCCCAGGTAAGTTGTTAGGGAACAGTAAATTCTTCTTGATTCAGTCAGGAATATGAGACTGTTTTTTTTTATTTGTAGGAGTCTGTCCATCAATGTTGTTTTCAATATTTTCTGTGATTTGAACTCTGTAGTTTACTTTAAAAATCTATTCAATATTTTCATGTTCTTTTATTATTTATTATTAAATATATTTAAAACTTTTATTGTGGCTGGTTATTGTAGAAAGTATGTATTTATTTATCTATCTTTTGAAAGTGCTTATATTTATTAGGTGACACTGTGTGGGCCACTCCAGAAGGCCTAGCTGCCTTGGTCAACTACTATCATTTGTATTAATATTTACTTCACTCAGCATAACTGGATACCCTTTTAAGAGCCTGATAGTAACTGACTGATGGCAGTAAATCTATGTTATAGTCTGGGCAAAGTTGGTAGAATGTGTAATCTGTGCCAACCTTTCCTGTGTGTGAGTGTGTGTGCCTGTGTGTGTGTGCCTGTGCCTGTGTGCCTGTGTGTTTGCATATGTGTGTGTGTGTGTGTGTGTGTGTGTGTGTGTGTGTGTGTGTGTGTGTGTGTGAGTTTGTGTGTGTCAGTTAGTTGGGTCAGGGACACGAAGCACTGGGTTCACAGAGAGTGTGTTGCTTGGCTTGGACACTTGGCTGAGGACCTAACCCTACAGCTGTACCAGTGAGGAGTCTTACTGGGGACCTGAAGGGAGACAGATATAGAGAAATCCAGACCTCAGGCTGAGTGTTTTCCCTGTGTCCTCTTAAGGGAAAGTGTATTTGATGCAGAGAGGTCTGCATCTGGAAATACTGAGTGCATCCATTTGTATTCCAAGTGCAGGTCCCTCCCTAGTGTCACTGGTGAGGATTCAGGCTGCTTGATTACTGATCCAGTGTGGTTACATCACATATGGGTGGCAATTGTGTCCATCACATATTGGTAGCAGTGATGGGCATCATACCAGAGAATAGGAAATTTACACCAGGTCTGGCACCCATATCCCTTGTGGCCAGAGGTAGCTTATAAATGTCTGGCTCTCAATGTCCTATTTGGATAGAGGACATCATTATTCTTTTGGGAAAAACTTGGCTAGGCTTAGGAAGGTATCACTGGCCATTAGCCTAGTAACAATCAATGAATCTGTGAAAATTGTGGACTATGTTTTACCATGATAAAGCAAAATATAAACATGGAACTGATTCCATATGACATTCTATGACTACTATTTCATAAAGCAGGTGTTGGTCTTTTTAGAACAAGAATAAACATCCAACAGCTGTTCCATAGAAAGATTAAATCCTACAGTGATTTACATTCTTAAAACCATGTTCTTTATTATGGTGTACCATAGAAATTATTTTTGATCATGGTCTACAGTTCACTAGTGCAGAATTCTATTTTTTTTCACACAGCTGGGAATTTAAGCATGCAACATTTACTCCACATTCTCTGCAAAGTAATGGACAGGTTTAAAGAACAAATCAGTCTATCAAAAATATTAAACAAAACAAATACCTAACACAAATGATTCTTGCCTCTACTTATTGAAGTAAAAACACTCATTTACAAGAACTTCAAGTACTCATTAGCAAATGTGTCAAATCTAAATAACCTATCTCATATACATTTATTGCTATAGTCTAGAAATATTACATAAATGCCTGAAAAATGACACAGAGCAAGTAACTCAGCAATTCTACAATGACAGCAGTGTAAAGAATCTTTTTCAAGAGTAAGAGTTATGATAATAAAACCAAACAAAATTAAATATTAAAAATTTGATGTAAGATCCTACTGACAGTATCATGGTTAAAGTCACACCTATTGTGGAACAACCTAGGTAATATCTGATGCGAGATGATGATTCTGAAATATGCAGAAGAAACCAAAAGAACTTGATCAAGGAACAAAGATTCTTGACAGAAACAATGATGTTCTGCAAATCAAAAACGATTCTAAATCTGTGTCACTCTTCAAAATGAACACACAGCAAATCACACTTCCTCCCATGAGTCACTAGATTGTGTGTCAGACCTATCTCTGAGGCCATCAGACTATCATCCTTCATGATATCATCAACTCTCTCCCACACCAAGGCCTTCACTTCAACAACTATTGCAGTTGTTGCCTTCCAGGCTCACCAGCACATTTATCAAAATGTTCACAATACTTTAACTTGGTAGCCTGCCTCACTGCAGATGTCGACAGTACACCTCTGCTCAACTGTATTTCTGGGATACCATTGTATTTGTTGATAGCCTGGCATTAATTAGCAAGAAGTGAAAATAAATACATTTTATTCAGATTTGGACTTTATGTTTTCAGTTTTTTCAGCATGTTAATTTCATTTATCTGTTTTTACTTACTTTATTCAAATGAAACACATTACCATGTCTTCTTCTTCAGAAATCTTTTTCCAGGTGTAAATGGGTTATCTTTCCTTCTCATTCGGTGTTTCTCCCTGTTACTGTCTATAATTTAATGCATATTAAAACAGTGGCTCTGTGATTCTGCACTATCATTTGACTACTTTACAATAATATATGTCTAGCTTTAGTTTGTGCTTAAAATATTAGCTACCAAAAGTTAAACATAAAAATGCATTTGAAATGACAAAATAGTGATTGTTACTGACATGGACATCACTGGTTTTATGTAATATTATTTTCTTTTAGTCTCCATTTTGGTTCTGTCTATTTGGGCAACAGTTTCTTTTATATAATGTTATGGATTACACACAAGTTGTAGAAAGACAACTTGTTGAATGGGGAAAAAGCTGGTATAGCTATCAGCTAATCAAACTTTGTGGCTTTTTATTGTTTGAGAACACAGTACAGTTAGAATCGGGAAATGTATCTTTTCCCCACTGTAGTGCGATCTTAGATTTGGTATATATAATTATTTATTTATTTTATTTATTTATTCTACATTTGTTAACCGGGTTAGTCTGGCTGAGCTTTTGGTTCATTTTCAGCAGAGACCCGGGGAGAAAAGCTCCTCTGGACTAGAAAACAATTTATTAAATTTTAGTAACATAGTAGTAACAATCAGCTATAGGATCTTACAAGCAGAGACCTGGAGAGAAAAATAGCTCTTCAGGCAATTCAATTATACAGAGTATTAACAATTGGCAGACAAGTATGTGAGTTTTTACAAACAAGGTTTTAAACAATTAGCAGAAGAAAATGTGACTAGTTACAATATTATTTAAGCTGCTTAGAGCAAAATGAGTTAATAGTTAGGCAGATGCTTATTTAAAGTGGGTAGGATCTAGTTGTATAGCAGTTTGGAAACAAGAAAGGAAAGTAAGAATGGCTAGTAGGAGATGTAGGGGAGGTAGAGTGTAGGAGACTAGGTTGTTTTGAGACTGTAAGAATTAAGAGTGGTTGGAGATAGAGGAAGGGAAGAGGTAGAAGAGGCAGGGGAATAGTGTTAAAGATACATTGAGTGAGGTGGTGAAATAGGAGACAGGATGGTGGTTTCAGGGTGGTTGGCTACAGTGGCAGACCATTTTGTTTTTAGGTATTTCCTTGTGGCTAATTTGAAACTTTTGCTATGCTGGAGGGATTTTATTTCCAAGGGGAGTTGGTTCCAGGATATTGCTGGGTTATAGTTATAGAGAAGGCAGCCTATTTTGGTTTTGGGTTTGTAGATGTCTAATTATTCTTGATTTGAGCTGTGTAGCGTCCTAGCAGGGGAATATTTGGATATGATAGTGGAGATGCTGGGGCAGAAGGAGGGTAGATAGAGGATAGAGTGGATGATTTGTAGTTGGTATAGTTGGAGCAGCTGAAGGAATTCTAGCCAGACTAGTTGCTGTAGTGCTAAGCAGTGATGTGACTTGTAGGTCTGGTTAGCTGCAAATCTGGCGATCTTATTATAGGTAGTTTCAAGCTTGGAAATAAGTGTAGAATTTAGGTTTGTGAATATGTGGCAGCTGTACAGGAGTGTTGAGAGTAATAAAGCCTGGGAGAGAGTTATTTGGGCAGTGTTAGTTAAGTATTTCTTGCTACGGTAAAGGTGTCCAAGTTTCTGATGAGTTCTTTTTACCGAGTTAGTAATATGGAGATCAAATTTAAGCTGATCATCTATTTTAACTCCTAGCAATTTAGTACTAGATTCAGTTGAGATGATAGTGTTGTTGCAGGATAAGATGGTAAATGTACTTTTGAGTGTGGTGATGTTTTTGGGGAGGAAGAGTAGGAGCTTAGTTTTTTTTTGGATTAAGTATTAGTTTGTTATCACTAAGCCAAGTCTCAATGGTGTGGAAGGATGCCTGGGTAGTTGAGTGGAGGTCAGCTGGGTTGTCAGCAATGGTTATAACAGTTGAGTCATCAGCACAAGAGATGACTGGGGACAGGAGGAGTAGAGCAAGCTGGTGAAAATATTAAAGAGTAGTGGTCCAAGTATGGACCCTTGGGGGACTCCCATTTGTACAGTGAGAGGGGAGGATAGTGCAGAGAGACATTTAACTGATTGCTGGCAGGTTGAGAGATAGCTGGAGAACCAGGAGATAGTAGGGGGAGAGAAATGTAAGTTAGTGAGTTTATCTAGGAGGAGTAGGTGAGAGACAATGTCAAAAGCTTTAGAAAGGTCAAGAAAAAGGCATGAGACAAGTTTATTGTTATCACGAGCTAGGGAGACTATGTTGATGAATGATATGAGTGCAGTAGTTGTACTATGCTTGGGACGGAAACCATGCTGTGTGGGTGTGAGAAGGTTTTCCTGGTGAAGGTAATGCATTACCTGCTTGTGAATGCATTTCTCTAGGATTTTTGAGTGGAGAGAGTATGGCAATCAGTCTGAAGTTGGATATGTCTGAGGAGTTGCCCCCTTTGTGAATGGGTAGAATAAAGAAATTCTTCTATACAGTGGGGACATAGGATTCAGAAATGAATTGGTTGATTAAGATGGATACAGGATAGGCAAGAGGTTCAGAGGCAATCTGCAGGAAGTAAGAGGGTATCATGAGGGGTGGGGGCTGCAAAATAATTTTTTTTTTCATTTTCAGTAGGAAGCTGTTTCACCAATTGTGGTCAATCAGTTGCCTTTTGATGTGCTGACTTTTCAATATATTGGCATACATCCAGTGCTATATATTTTCAGAAGTATGCATGAAACCTGTTATGTCATTAATTTAATTGGCATACTATTAACCACTTCTTTCATAACTGATTTTGCTCATCAGAAACATTTGGCTGCTGCCTAGTTCATTTCTACCTATCTGCCTACCTGTCCTTTCTGGATGATAACAATCTTAGCCTATCAGTTAGCAAATTAGTAAAAGTCAGCATATATTTAATTTCTTAGACCCATTTGCTAATCAGAGTAGTTAGAATTTTTGTTTGAGCTATGTGATTATTAACAATCTGTATGTTGTTTCCATTTGCATGGGTGTATCACAGTGCCATATGCATATCTTGAGAACATAAGTGCCAAATTCTCTTCCTCTTATTCTTGTTTATACTTAGCATCTCAGTGTCAATAATTTGTCAAATTACTCCAAATGATCTCTGTACTTTAAAGACACGTTTCCAGTTTAACCTTCCATACTGAAATGTGAATTTGATTAAAAGGTGTATTACAGACCATTTTCTTTGTTTTTTATTTCATTAATTCTATCATTTTACATTAAGAGTCACGATCTTTAATTGCCTTCTATAAATAGCACTCACATCCATCATCACTTTCTTATTCAGTTTTCTTTGTTCTCTTTGCAGATTAATTTCTGGAATTCTCCTTTTGTCACATTTTTCTTCTCTGCAATGCATCTAATGCTGTGCATTCTACTATCTTTCTAAAAGCTGGTTTATTCTTAATTTCATTTAATCAGCAGTTGTAGCATTTCTAAGTTTCAGGTTCTTTACGTTGTTCTGACAGGTTTGATTTGGCTTCTGTTATCTGATCTATTTCAGTCCTCGATCCTTGGGAATAAATTTACTGAAAAAATGAAAGGAGAAGTAGTTATCTAATTATGCATGATTTTTCTAAATTTCAGACTATAGTTTTATTTCATTTAGTGTACTCAAACAAAATGTAACACTTACTTATTCTAATACAGGTCACCTTCTAAGGGGCCTCAAAGCAGAAAATTCCAAAAGATAGCTGAGGACAGTGCAGCATGCTGAAGGAAGACTTCAGCGCACCTTCTGTGGACATGATTTCAGAAGGCACATTGCAAGTAGTCTGAGTACTTATTAATTCACATAGGATAATTAAGGATTCAAAGCATACCATCAGATTCCAAAACACATCATGTGAGCCCAATGCAACTTAAATGCGACAAAGTGAATGACGACTGTTTCCAAAATCCTCTGAAAATGCCATACTGTATTGCAAGGAAAGGAAGCTTTTCCCATGGAATCTTATGGAATCTGTAACAATGCCAACAAAAAGAAAAAAATGCTACCTGCAGTGAATGAATAGCAGCAGGCTCTGGTCCAGGGTGAGACTGACACTACAGAGCATACTGGATAAACTGTCAGTGTTAGTCTAACTCAGTTTAAGGTGCCCACAGTGATGGCTCAAACCGTGGTTCTGGCTGCCCCTTTTATTTATGGAAACACTCGGTCCAGAGAGGAGAATGATAGGGTGATGTCAGCATCTACAGACACACTGTGGGAATGTGCATGGGTGTGAGTTGACTGTTTGGTTATGACTGCTGAGCTTACACTGCATTGACCAGCAGCACAGACATCGATGCTGGATTGGCAGGGTTGGTCTACTGAGAGGGGGGCTGCCTCTCACATGCGACACTTGACTAAATGCAGTCAGGGCACACAGACCCTTGCTGATACTATGGAACTGCTGTACTGCAGCGATAACCAGAGATTCAATGGACCATGTCACATATAACATGCTTTCATTCTGTGCAGCCAATCCCGCCATGACCTCACCGTGTCTGCGCTCCTGTCCTTCATGTATCACATCCAGCTGGTATGAGATACAATCTGTGGTATGGGCAAGTACATGAATGTCGGATCCATTATGTCAGTGGGAACATTCATTTGCCTGTAGGAATAGGTAGAAACCCTCTAACATGTGCCGGTGTACACCAGTTACATGCCTGTATCTACTGTGCCAGCTACTATCGCTGTGTTGTTGGGAAGAGTCAACATCATTAGCAGACTCAAAATGGGGCTGTGGTACACAGGCTTCATCCTGTTCACCATCTGATGTCCCACATTGTCAGAATGGCTGAACTGGTCTTCCTTCATATCTGACACTACAGCCTCATTCACATGACTGTCACCATCTGGGCCAGACTGTATCACTAAATCTGTATCCTGTGTGGCAGGGGCCATGCTACCATACTGTGACACATCAAATCCCACATTGGGATCAGTGGAAGGGCTAATGGAGGAGGAAGAGATAGATGACACAAGTCGGGTTGTTGTTGTTGTTGTGTCTTTCGGCTTATGGGGGGGTTGCCACAGCAGAACTCCGGTCCGCTAATGTTTGGTAGTGGATTTTTACGTGCCAAGTTACCAGCCCTGACGCACAACCTTCAACGAAGACATGCCCATTCACGCATGCCTCCACACAGAAGACGCTCTAGCTGAGAATCAAACATGACAACGTCTTGCTGTGAGGCGACAATGCTACCGCAGCACCACTACAGCGGGTTAGATGACACAAGTCAGGTAAATGTGCTTATATCACATGCTGGACATCATTACTGACATATTCCACATTTATTTCAATACAATGTTACAGATAATGACTTACCAGAAGGTCTTGTCTAAATATGGCCCAAGGAACCTCTATAATAGGGAGTTTACAATTATGTTACATAAGCAACCAAGAAAACGTGTAAGTCCTGGAACAGTCAACTCAATAACGATAATAACCCAAATCTGTTCCTGGTCACAACATGGAAGAAGCACTGGCACGACCAGAGTTGCAAAAATCACTCTTTATTCACTAAAAAAATATACTGGTTGAGCGCTTTCATCTAACAAAATAGACTTCATCAGAACACTGCTCTTGACAAAATGTTCACCTTAAATACACTCCCATACCAATCTCATTCAATTCTCATTAAGCCATAATTAGCTCTTAAAGTGCACAGTGCTAAATTCCCATTCTCCATCCACATTTACTTAGGTACCTAGTATAGTTCCAATAGAATCATTAATAAATAATAAAACTTTATAATTCCATAATATGTATACTCCTTATGGGATATAATATAAAATAAGATAAGAAATATGAAATAAAAAAGAAATAAAAAATGAATAAAAAATAAAAAATGGAAAATGTGTAAGAAAATGTGTTGGTCACTAGTATCTATCCACTATTTTCCAATATAGGTTTGATAGATATATGTTCATTAATACCTGGAAACACGGAGGCGTTTAAACATATCTGCCACCTTGCCTCCTTCTCATCCAACAATTTCTTTATATTACCACCTCTAGGGTTGTGTTTAACCGTCTCCAATATACCAAAAAGGAAAGAAGAACAAACACTATTTCCTTCCAAGTGTCTCCATAATGCATTATTTCCGTCTTGTTTTCTAATACTGTAACAGTGGTCATAAATCCTATTTCTCAAGCATCTGTCGGTTTTTCCTACATAAAAACATGGACATTTGGTACATTTTGCAAGGTATACCAGGTGCTTGGATCTACAATTACCCCTCTGAAATTTGACCTCGGTCATATTGATATTCTGTAGTAAGACTGAAGGGGTGTTAATAATAAAGCTACACTGGATGCATGTGCCACATTTGGTGGTACCATTCTGCCCATCATCATTGTTCTTCTTCCTTATTTTCTTCTCCAATTGGAGTTTCATGTTACTACCATTCCTTGATGCAAAATGTGGCATATCCCCCACAGTCCTAAATATATTACTGTCAGTCTTCAGAATATTCCAATTCTTCTGGGTAATTCTTTTAATATCACTACTATAGGGTGCATGTTGTAAAACACATGCCCTTGTAAATTCAGCCATATCCATACTGTTCTTATCATTAGTGGCTCCCTCACTGTTCCTGAGGCCAACCCCTAAAAGGTGTTTATACTTTTTCCCCCATTCATTTCTCACATAGTTGGTAACATCTGTCACCATTCCATTAGGGTAGCCCCTACTCTTGAAGAAGCCCCCAATCAATTCTAACTCACAATTTAGATCTGTAAGGTCAGAGGTCATCCGGGCTGCCCTAATGCATTGCCCTTTAATAATATTCCTTTTTTGGCACAGAGGATGGCAACTTGTGTATTGTAAATACGAATTGCTAAGGGTTATTATGTTACATAAGCAGCATACATGGCATACCTGAGGAATACAAACATAACACACACCTGACATATCCTCATGGGAATCCAGCACCTGAGCTGACAACTGAAATGTATTATTTTTATTTATTTATTTGACATTTGTTTACTAGGATAGTCTGACTGGGTCAACATAACCCATTTTCAGTGGAGGCCCAGGAGAAAAGCTCCACATATAGATGTATAAAAACATTGCAATATAAACTATACATGCAGGTATTAAAACATTACAAGATATGCTCATGGCATTAAAATTCATTACAATAGTAGGATCATGAGAAATCAACTGACAATATGATGTGGGTCATGTGATGTGGCACTAAGTTACCGTACAGTAGACTCTTAGGAGTCCAAGTTAAAGATTATAGGATAATGGCACAGAATAAATGGGAGTTATAATATGCTTCTGATAATGTTGAAGTAAACCACACGTTACATTGAAGATGTGAAGCTCATCACGCTAAACCCTTCTTGAAACTTAGTATAGATTCAAATAGAAGGAATAATAATATTGCAGTTAAACAGTACAGTCTGAGTGGTAGTTTAAGGAGACAGAAAGACGAGAGGGTGGGGCTAGCCTGGAAGCAGAGGTAGAGATGGGATTAACCTGGAGTTGTGCAGGTGCAGAGCCATGTGTTATTTAGATACTCTTTTAAAGATGTTTTGAAGGGTATTAGGCCTGGGATTGATCTGGTAGCTAGGGGTAAAGAATTCCATAATTTAGAGACAGAATATGAGTATAGACTATGTCCCAGTCTTTTTGAGGGTTGAGATTGCCAACAGGTTTTTGTCCTCTGATCATAGAGATATGTTTGGTACGTAGGGTTTGAGTAGCTTGTCTAGTGCAGGGCAGGCAGTGGGCTTGAAAATTAAGTTATGCATGGTAGATAGCTGGATATAAGCAAGTTGGTTGTGGAGTTCAAGACAGTTTAGTTCACTTAGTGGTTTACAGTGATGTGTGTGATATTTGGAGTTTGGGGTAAACTTTGCAACTTTATTATAGCGCTGTTCCATTTTGGATATAGGTTAGGTTTGTAGATTGGTTAGTAAAGTAGCACCATACAGAAGGCAGGGAAGCAGAAAAGTTTTAGACAGGGTAACTTTGGTTGCAGTGCTTAGGAAGTGTTTATTTCTGTGTAGGAATCCCAATTTCTGGTGAGTTTTCTTTAAGTTTTGTTGGATGTGGAGGTCGAGGGTAAGTTTATTGTCAATAATCACTCCCAGTAGTTTTATTTCCTGTACTGTTTCAATGAAAGTGTTATCAGCTGAGTAAATTAAAAGTAATCAGTAATGGGGGGGGGGGGGTATTTGTAGGAAGAAGGAGTACTACTTCAGTTTTCTTGAGATAAGAGTTGAGCAATTTTTGAGCCAGTATTCAATGGTAGTAAAATACTTTTGTGTATTGGAAAGTACTTCAGGGAGTGGGTGAGAGGTACAGAAAATGCTGGAATCATCTGCATATTGAATGAGGGTTCCAGGGGGAACAGGAGGTGTGTAAGTTGTTTGTGACTATATTAAACAGTAGGGGGCCAAGGATGGATCCTTGAGGGACTCCTGTAGGATTATGGAGAAAGGGTGAGAATTTGTATGACCATTTAACAGCCTGTTTCTGATCTTTGAGGTAAGTTTGAAACCACTGTACTGTGGTATGGGAGAAGCCTAGGTTAGACAGTGTGTTGAGGAGTAAGGGCTGAGAAACCATGTCAAAGGCTTTAGAGAGGTCAAAGAATACTGAGGATACAGAGTATCATGTGTCTCCGGTCCTATTCACAGTGTCTGTAAAGGATATTAAAGCAGTGGATATACTATGGCCAGGTCAGAAACCATGCTGAGTTTGAGTTAGTTCTAAGCTATGAACCTAAGTTATGAACCTAGTAATAGATTATTTTGCAGTATGTATTGCATTAATTGTTGGTGGAAACATCTTTCAAGAATTTTGGATATAGGTGATAAAATGGATATGGGATGGAAATTGGATGGTTCTGTGCAGTTCTTTCCTTTCTGGATGGGGGTCATGTTTGATAATTTCCATACATCCAGCACTGGAGATTCAGATAGATATCTATTTATTAGGATACTTGGATAGATGACTGAGTTGACAGCATGTGTAAGTCATTGTGGTGGGAGATTATCTGCTGAGGTGGAGCAAGGTTTTAGTTTTAGTAGTTGTCTCTTTCTTGTAGCTGTAGGTATGGGTTGAAAAGAGAAAGAGGTTCAGTTGTCGCTGTGTAGACTATGTGAGTTGTTGACAGGGTTGGAGCTAGATGATGAGATGTTGGTGTCTAGATTTGTGGATGAGTGGGGGGGGGGTCTAGTGTTGGAGGTATTAGTAGGTCTGCTATGGATTTTATAAAGTGCTTATTAAAGCCTTCAGGGATGGTGGGGTATCAGGTGATGGGGATTGTTCTCTGTTGGCACCTGGGTTGAATAGGGTTGATATTGATTACCAGAGTTTTTTGGGGTTGCTTTTGTGCTGGAATTGAAGGTGTGAATAATAAGATTTCTTATTTTTGCTTACTAGTTTTGTCACATTGTTGCAGAGTTTTCTGAAGTGGATGAAATTTTGTTCCATCTTGTTGAGTTTCCAGGTGTCTCAGTTTAGGTCTCTTTGTTTCATCAGATCTTTGCAGTCTTTGGTGAGCCATGGGGCTGTATTCTTTTTGATTCTTTTTATACGTATGGGGGCCCATGGTATTAAGAATGTGTAAGAAGGTGGTATTGAAGTACAGCATGGCATCATTAAGAGGTAAAAAAAATGCATGACTTACGAGCTAAAACCTTTTATTCTATCTCAAATAATTACTCAAATAAGTGTTTTTGTCTCCTTATGCCAGAGACTTCATCAGATAAATACAAAGTGAAAAATAGCTGCTTATAAATCATTTAAAATCACATGACCACATCATTTTTGAAACTTTTAAATTGTTACGTGCAATATAGCTAAACTTAGCTTCTGTTAAGTATAATACATTTATTTATTTAGACAGTAAAATATATATATCACCGCTGATATAAGAATACCAAAGCCCAATAAAGTTGGTGGGCTGGTCGTAATGGATAAAACAGAATATGTAGTTAAGACGTACAAGATATTATTTAAGGATACATACATTCAAACACCCTTGAATTAACTTAATGTAGCATATAGGAACATAAAAACACAATTGAATGATATGTTATTAGAGCTACAAATCAGTGTAGAAGATTAAAATTATTTAAATCTAGGTAATCTGATGGTACTAACCATATTTGGGGTTCCAAAGATCCACAAGAATTTAATGAGCCCTCAGATACGTCCTATAGTTGATGCTCATGGATCTATTGCATGCCCCTTTGCTAAATTCCTAGATGAGAAAGTTAAAACATATAAAAAGGAAAGCCATGTATGTAAAGACTCATGAGACTTCCTAAGTAAATGCAGCAGGCTTAATTTTAGTGAACAAAGCATTTTTATAACTACTGATGTCAAACATTTATTCACAGTATTATCCCTTGTTGAATTCTTGCACAGAAAAGGCTTTCACAAGACAGATTGAATGAAGAAATGATAGAAATTGTTTTGAAAAATAACTACGTATTCTTTTATGGCCAATATTTTTTACAACAACATGGGGTAGCAATGGGGTCTGCCTGTGGTTCGCTATATGCAAACATTGTGCTGACTGAATGGGAATATAAATTCCTGTTCAACTGTGAATACAAGAAATTGTGTAGGTTATACATCCAATATTTGGATGATATACTGATTGCATGGAAAATGAAAAAGAAAAAATAAACATGTTTTTGGAGTATGTCAATAACACAATGACATTTGTCATTGTCTCCATTGACATTCCCCCTGGAAATAACATTCCCATCCTAGAATCCATCCTCTCTTGGGTTCTCTCTCAACATACCCTATGAAACTATCATTTTAGGCGACGTTGACATAGACTGGTCCAAACTTTCCACTAACTCCCCACTGACCTCCATCAACCTCTATGGATTCCACCAACTGATATCATCCCCTACTTACCTGCACAACAACGCCTCTTCCTTTTCCACCATTGACTGGATTTTCACTAACTCTCCCAACCTTTACCACAACCCAACTATCTTACCAAACTCTTTGAGTGACCACCTTCCTACTAGCATACTTTGCCACTTTCCAGAAGCAAACAAACCCCACTCCTATAGGGACTGTTGTAGCTTACATAGCTTTAATTTGACTGAATTCAACTGTATCCTCTCTAATATCAACTGGTCCATCCTTAAACACCTGCCTCTGAATGATGCTGTTCACAAATTTAATAGCATATTCCTTGATATTCTCAACTCCCTAGCCCCTATAAGACACATTAGAATCAAGGCTAACTTTGCCCCCTGGCTCTCTAAGGAAACTAAATCACTCATGCAAAACCGTGACAAAACCTGGAAAAAGACTAAACAAGCCTCCCTTCTTCTTAAATACAAAGAACTTCAGAATCTTGTCAAAAGACGTGTCTGTAAAGACAAAAAATCTTATAACTCTTCCCAGAATAACTGTAAAACACATCCGCAGAAATTCTGGTACACCTTAAAGAAAATCCTCAATCCAGGGTCCCCCTCAAACTCCTCTCCTTACCCAAACAATAGCCCACCAGAAACTGCTACCTTTCTCAAAAGACACTTCATTGGAACTGTCCAGAAACTTACTCCCACAAACCACTACACAAACACCACCTATGTCCCTCCCAAGCCTCTAAACAGTAATTTCTTCTCCTTAAAACCAGTCCCAACCTCATATATAAAGTCCCTCCTTCTAAAACTAAAACCTTGCTCTCCCTTCCCTGACAACCTACCACCCACTTTCTTCAAATTAGCTGCTGCATCCATTGCTTATCCAGTATCTATCTTGATTAATAGATCTGTCCAGGAATCGACAGTGCCAGATATTTGGAAATCCTTCTTCACCACCCCATTGCATAAAGGGGGAAACTCTACAGAACCATCAAACTTTCACCCAATTGCCATCCTCTCTCCTCTCTCCAAACTTATGGAAAAATGTGTACACTCTCAACTCCTTCACTATCTCTTCCAACAAAACCTCCTCACACCCTCCCAACATGGCTTCCGCCCTAACCACAGCACCTTTGCAGCTTTCCTGTCATTTACACATGCAATAGCCGAAGCTCGAGACAAAAAACTCCTAGTATCCAGCCTCTTTCTTGATCTCTCAAAAGCTTTTGACACTGTCTCTCACCCTTTACTCCTGACTAAACTTTCTAACCCCTGTCTAGCTCCCTCCACCCTTACCTTCTTCTCTAGTTATTTGTTTGACAGACAGCAATCTGTTTGCTGGCTCTCTGCCTGCTCGCCCTACCTCCCTCTAAATACTGGGGTGCCTCAAGGCTCCATCCTGGGTCCCCTCCTCTTCAACATCCTTACAAATGAACTATATACCTCCTGCAAACAATCAGTACTAGTCCAATATGCTGATGATTCAACACTCATCTGTTCTTTCAGTAACATCTCTGATCTCCACACACTCACCCAGGACACCTTTCTATCAGTGGAAAAATGGCTAGCTGAAAATCTACTTATCCTAAACCCTAAGAAATCCAAACTTCTATTATTCTTCCCCCAGACACTCTCTCACCTAAAATCTAACTTTCTTATCTCATCCGCCAGTAACACCAAAATACAACCTGACTCCCACACAAAACTTCTAGGAGCCATCATTGATGATGAACTTAAATTTAACCTACACATTCTACAAAGTATAAAGAAAACTCACCAAAAGCTAGGTATGCTCTACCGACACCATAGATTCCTGACCCATGATGCTAGACTGTCCCTATCACAGGCTCTTCTTCTCCCCTCCCTTCTCTATGCCACCCCCAATACTAACTAATATTCAAACAACTACCATGGCCAAACTACAACAAACTTACCACAAAATAGCAAGGTTCATCACAAACTCCCCCCACAACTCTCACCACTGTCTCTCTCTCCCAACTCTTTACAATGGCTAGAAGTCCCACAACAACTTCTTCTATCTCAGTTTCAAATAATCTACTCCATACTGTATAAACCATTAACCTGCCCAGCCCTGTCCTCCTTAGTTTCCACCTATACACCAACTCGCACACTTCGTACCTCTAACCAACAACTCAACATCTATCAACCAAAAAAATCTATTGGTAGATTACTTTATAAATCCTCCCTATCCCAGGCATGGAATAACCTCCCATCCCATTTACGCTCCATAACATACCCTTTACAATTTAAGAAAGAACTCAAACTACACTTTATGAGGACAAAAATTTGTACTTGCCATGACCCTATGTAACCCCAATATACTCTGTTGTACACACTCCAGTACAATATATTTATATTTTGCTTTTGAAATGCCTGAATTTAATGAGAACCTGTAATGTTTTTCTCAACTGAATGACTTGTTTTTGAAACTGATCACTGTACTTTTTGCATGTTAAATTATCATGTATACTTTATTGCATGCAATTGGAGCTTTTCTCCTCAGGTCACCACTGAAAATGGGCTCCTGGCCCAGGTGGACCAACCCGGTTAACAAATGTCAATAAATAAATAAATAAATAAATAATTTTTTAACCTTCAAGTATGAAATTGGGGAGGATTCCATAAACTATTTGGATGTGCTGTTGGTGAAGATGTGGCTAATAAAATTTACATTTCAAAGATATATAGAAAACCTACCTTCTTAAACACTTTCTTGCATTTTTCCAGTTCACATACTATTATTAAAAAAACAGTTGTTAAATGCCAATTTGTGTGTGCCGTGCAAATGGTATATTTGAACAACACTTTCTTCAAGAATGTCTTGTTTTGAAAGGTATGTTTAGTAGGAGAGGTTATCCTGATACATTCATCGATAACCTGAGGTACAGTTATTCATAAAAAAGAAAATATTCGTTTCACCCCTATGTTAACCAAAAAAGAGCACCCTAATGAGATAGCAACAGTACATCAGGAAGTAGCTAGTAAGGGTAACAGGAATGAATTTAGAAATTCCCTTATCACTAAATATATGCTGGATAGTGACAGAATCAAACGTCATACAAAAAATTGAGCTATTACGGATGATTATATGATAATTAAGCAAAACATGGGGGATAAACCAAATGTAATTTATAAAAAAGGTATCAACTTAAAAAAGAACATGTTTGAGACTAGTGTATTTAATTCATCTAGGGACAACTACAGGATGAGTAAGTGTGGACGCTGTCATCACTGTCCATTTATTCACATAGGTAGTACTTTCACTATCAATAATCAGTCCTTCAAAGTGAAGGGTAGGTTTAACTGTGACACAAAGGGTATTGTGTACGTGGCTCCTTGCCAGGCATGTCCAAGTTACTACATAGGTAAGACAGAGCAAAGACTAAGGGACAGAATATGTGTATATATATATATATATATATATATATATATATATATATATATATATAATATCATTATGAAATAAAGAAAAAAGTCAACTAATGCATTGCTTAAACACATTAATGAAAATTCAGGGCATGTTTTTAAATTTGTAGTGTTAGAGAAAGTGACACCTAATTTAAAGGGAGGTCCTTGGTCTTTACAATTAAGAAAAAGAGAACTAACCTGGCAGCTCTATGTGAATGAGGAAGTTGGCCATGACTTAATGAAATGCCATCCATATGTGAATGAGGAAGTTGGCCATGACTTAATGAAATGCCATCCATCACTTGCCTACTGACACTTAGGATGCATACAAGATGATAAAAGTGTTTTTAATACTTTAAATGCACATGTTAATAACAATCAGTAACATTTTATTAGTTTGTAATATATTTTACTGTCTCATTAAATATATTAAACTTAACAGAAACTAAGTTCAGCTATAATTCACACAGCACTTTAAAAGCTTTAAAAATGATGTGGTCATGTGATTTTAAATGATTTATAAGCACCTGTTTTTCACTTTGTATTTTTCTGATGAAGTCTCTTGCATAAGGAGACAAAAGCACTTGTCTGAGTAATTATTTGAGATATAATAAAAGGTTTTAGCTGGCTAGTCACATTTTTAAACAGTTTTTTTTCTACTTGAAATAATTAAGAATAACAGTTTAAGGGGTGTTCAGTTTATTTTTAGTAAATAATTAAATTTTTGTTGACTGAAATTAATTGTGTTTCTGACTGATTTCAGGATATGTGCTTTTAGTTGCTGGCTTTTGGCTCTAATGGCAAATGTGGGTAGGTGGTCACTAAGGGAAACAGATAGTGTGCCTGAAGAGGGAAAATTTGTTGGATGAGCTACTAGGATCCAATGTAGTGTAGATTGGTAAGTGAATTATTTGTTATAACAAGTTGGGCTTTTGATTAACTGGGAAAAGCCATGCAGATTAATACTGTGCAAGTGAGAGTAAAATGCAATGGGATGCCAATCGATATTTACATCTCCTAGAACGATTGTCTCATGACTGATTGTTTGGGATATCCAGTTTAGTATATCTTCCAGGACAGGTATATTGTGTCATGGTGGTATATAAATTACGTTTGATGCAGATTATTTTAATTTTATTGAAGTACAGGAAGGATATTACTATCTTGGCATATGAACATTTGGGTATTTTGCTATTATAGAGTGTAATGTTGAATGCAGAATAATATATAGTAGGGTTATCCCTCAACCTTTCTTTCTAGGTCTATTTAGTCTAATTGCAAAGTTAGGGAGTGTTATTTCAGTGACTTTTACATTAGGGTGCAACCATGTTTCTGTCAGGGCTAGTATGTCAGGTTTATTTTGATCTATCCAGGCATGCAGTGGGGCTATTTTGTTACATAAACTCCTTAGGTTTAGTGTTATGTTTAGGTTTTTTGGGTTGATTTTGGGATTAGGATTTGAAGATGGGCCTGGGTTAGGATGCATGTCTCCAATTTGAAGCAGAAAGGAGAGGAAGTGTGAGTACAGTGAGATATGTTTTTATCGAGGATGAGGAAAGGGGCATAAATGGAGGTTTAATTAGTGTGGTGAAGACAAGGTTGGGGACTGAGAGATATAGGGTGTATAAAGAAAAAGCTGAGAGGAGATGTGTGAGAAGATGTCTTGTTTATAAGGGTGATGGGTAGTAGAGGTTACTGATGTGTGACCGTATGTGGGAGTTTGTGAGGATATTGTAGTAGCGAGGTTAAAGATTAAAAGTAAGGGGGTTAGACAGGATAAAAATAAACATATCTAGTGGTTTGGGTAAGTTTAAAATAAGATAATGGGGATATAGTGATGTTAAGAACTTATATAAGGTATACTTTGAAGATTGTGTAATTTAAAGGTTTATGAGAGAGCTGAGGTTTGGCAGATTAGTATTGGTTTGAAAATGGATGTGGGAAAGTAATTTGGTATTGAGTCTTTTGATTTGTGGTTCGATAATTGTGGACAGGGGATTTAATTGAATGTGGAGGAATGTGATTGGTGTTAGAGGCTGTGGGTGGAGTGTATGCAGGTAGAAAAGTAGGAGTAGTGGGGGTGGGTTGGAAATGAGTGTAGGGTAGGGGAGTGGAGTGAGGGCAAGCAGAGCAGGTTGAGCTGCCAAGGCTACTATTACAAAGAAGAAAACAAATTACCTTGTAATCCCTGCTACAGGTTAGATTAGTTAGTAAGCAATGCCTAAAGTATGCCGTAGTGGAGCTCTTAGTGTAAATAACTGAAATATATTCTATTTCAGTATCTCTATAGGACAATGCTATAGTATCACAGTGGTAGCAGCTAGTGAGAACAGGATAGCTCAATGATTTAAATATAGGGGTGATACTGGCTAGGGGTTTATTAAAAATTTTTGTTAGTGAATCCAGTGCAGGAGAGGGAGGGTGAGGACAGGAAAAAAAGTGCACATTATGATGATTTACAAGGTGACCTTGGACAGTACTAGTTATAATACAGTTATGTTACAATGATATTTTGTTCAAATAAAACATACATTATTAAGTCTGAGACTGGAGGCAGTAGATAAACCAGTGCTTTGGCAAGCACTCATCAAACCACTGAGTCTGACCAGTTGTAGTTGCCAGGCTTCTTTTATAGCTGTTGTTGCTGGGAATTCTTTTACAATTAGGGATGTGTTGATGATTTGAAGGATAAAGAGATCTGGAATAAAAAGGAGGGGAAAGATGTGAGATGGGAAAAATCTTGATGAAAAAGGAAGGGCTAGTGGAGAGTGAGAATAAATAAGAAGCTTTGAAAGGGCTATTCACAAGAGGAAGCAAGAAAATAAATATAGCAGGAGGATAAAAGGAGTTGTGGTAGAGTGATAGATAGTGAAGAGAAATTAAAAACATTGAGTGCCCAAGTAACATTCTATAATTAGGAGAAAATTGAAGCATTTCTGTACAATTTAGAACATGATGAACAGTTCACTACAAAAATACAGGCTTTGCTGTACACTTTGGAACATAAAAATAGGCTCATTACAATTGCTGGCAATTAAGATATTACAGTACAGAAACAGCATCTGATTAATATTAGACAATTACAATGAGATAAAGCTTGCAGGTATAAAGTTATTTCATGGTTACAACGTCACACAAATGCCACAAGTGTGTGAATAAGAATGGTCACTAACAATATCAACCACAACTAGCTAAGACTGTGGTAACTTTGCCTATATTATCCTGTATAAAGAAGGTATACTAGGCATTCACTGACTAGTATTTAACATTAGTATTTCAAGTATGCCACAAGTGGACTTTAAGGGTAGTCGCTGCAATTATTATCTAAAAACACTATAACAGTGGCTAAAATATCCTGTAGCGCTACATATAACCCTTTTGCTGACATAAACTCTACTGCAAACCATGTAGGTACCACGAGTTAATTGTTTATAGGAGTCACTTGGCTATTTACAGCTAAATATGCAACTGTTATACAGAAACAAAGGCTTAACACAGCATTATTAATCACATACTTGCTATCATATACCATTCCAACTAAGGTAAAACACACACAGTAGGTATTATATACACAAACCAGTTGGTCATGGCTGAGATGACAATGGTGGCTGTCCTATGCAGGGGTAGAAGAGCACAGTATTAATGGAGAACAACAACAGGAGTAACAGCAATGACATGTATGAAACAGAGGTAGTAGCATCCCAGTTACACACTCCTGATTTGGTGAGTTTGTCGGTCATAATGCAGATCATGCAGTGGAAAAATACAGACAAAGCAGACACAGTCACAGTGCGTAAGAGCATGACGATGTATACAGGCCAGTAACAGGATATGGTGATACTCATGTGATGTATGGTGTACCTGTTGGACACATGACTCTGTGTAGAAAAACAGCAACATTAAGTTCATACAACATGGTTACGCTACACAATGCTGCCGCTTATGAACATGGTGGGGAACCATACATACTCTATCCATAGGTGCAACTGCAGGCTCTATATTAAATCAGCGAATGCTTAAAAAAGAGAATGCTGATTTATCTATCCACTTTCATCGAAAGCTGAAAATCCCAAACACTCGGAACAGCTATTTTTTCCCAGGTAAAAAAATTGCTGTTCCATTTTCAGGACTTTGCCATTTCTTCCACTGTGGTGCAATCTCGGAGTTGGTATATTTTAGTAGGTGGGTGTAGGGGGAAAAGCCCCTCACTTTATTTACTGTTTTGAGGTTTTTTTTTTCTTTTTGTGGAACACTGATTTTTTTTTCCCTGGGGGAAAAAAATCGCTGTTCCGAGTGTTCTGGATTTTCAGCTTTTACTGAAAGAGGGTCAATAAATCAGTGTTCACTTTTTTAAGCATTTGCTGATTTAATATAGACCCCACCTGCATAGCCCGTGTCCCCAGAAGATGTACCAGTGGGTTACAATGCCAAGAAAATATCAATATGACAGTATAAAGCACTTGCAAGATAGAAGGCAGAACAAATAACAGGTGATGGCCACATTAACAGTATAAGGAGACACTCACCTGTCATGTCCTGCTGTTGTGCAGAAGTGGATGGACCTGTGCAATTGAATGCAGACAACATTACACATGTTGGTTGTACTGTTATGTATGTAATGAAGTTGTATGGCAACATGTCATTACACTTATGATAGTCTTCATCACCCTGTGTGGAGCCATGTGCATGATGCAATTCTGCTGCTGCAACGCAAAAATAATAATACATGATTATGCATGCAACAACACTCTGTAATGAGGCACTCTGTATGCAACAGTGTCATGCAATATAACACATACATGTGCAGCCTGGAACACCTGCTTCTATCTCACCCTCAGGTATGTGGTGCTCCCCACTCATCATATGCAATGATGCAGTGATGTGAAAAATTGTGTGATCTCCTCTGGGGGCATCAATGGTGGCCCACCACTTGTGCCATCCCTTGAAAAGCCCTGTTGGCTGCATGAAGGATCATGTCAAAGCGCTGTCAGCAGCAGGCCTCCAAGGATCTATTGTGACCTCCCACAGCATTAATCATGTTGGTGAGGTTGGTCCACTCTTCATTCTTACACTCTGTATTTCCTGACCTTCCAAGAAGTCTCTTCCCATGTTGGCACAGACCATCTTTTATAACTTTGTTTTCCTGTGGCAGGAAATTGATGCCACTAGGTCTGTTTGCCATCTGGAAGAAAGTTATATGCACATTGTTAGATTAATGTGTAGGCCTATATATGTAGGTGATTATGATGAGCGCTTATGCCAATGTACCCTCTCTGCATTCCTGTGCATTTCCAATTTGTAGGACATAATGCCTTTCTCATATAGTACTGTAACATATAAAACAACATGTGTGATATGAAAATGTCTGAATATATTAGACTTGGAATGATATAATTACTTGTGATATCTGTAAAGGCTACATGTGGGATTTGAACCTATTACAGTGGAGGTCCAACCACAACAGCATTATGCCACAGATCCATGCACTCTGCATGCAATTCACATTAACATGTTACTCATAACATATGTACAAAACACAAATATTTGATGGCTGTCACACACATTCTGTATTGTCCAGAGCTGTAATGCAACTATATCCTCCACAGACAACCAGTTTAAAAAAGCAGTCATATTAACCTGAACTTTTATATATAATTAGCTTATATCAACACAATCAATAGTGAGCAGTGAATGACAGTATATGTACATTTTCAATTGAACAATTTACAGAAAATGTCAGAAAGCCTCCATATCCATAAGCATACCACAGATAATACATGGTAAACATACATGAACATGGATATAGTTTTACTGAGGCAATATTTCTAGTACATGTTTTAATAAGTATCAGTGAATAAATATCCATGTCATTACTACAAATACATACTACATAGCAAAATATGGATAATGTCGGAATCATAGGTTCATAGGTGGGTACAAGGCTATCGGCCCGAGGGCCTACATAAACCTAGCCAAGAAGGTTCCGCCACCCAAGAAAGTTATTTTCTTGTGCCACTGTTGAGCAGAGACACAGAAGTGATCCCAGGAATATATTTCTTATTTCCCATCCACTCATCAAGATTTTTCTTGAAGAGTGCTAATGAAGAATTTTGCTTGACATAGATGGGTAGCCTGTTCCAGAGTATGGGAAGTCTCTGGGACAGGAATCTATCCCTCCTGCATGTCCTGTTTATTGTGGTGACAAGGTTTAGGTCCCTAGAGTGTGTAGCTCAGAGGGATTGGGATTTCTTTAGGTGTAACATGTCCAACAGCTCTGAGTTTGACATAGCTTTATATGTTCAGCAGAGATCACCTCAGAGTAGGCAATATGCTACGGAGTAAAGCTGGAGTTGTTTGAGACGGTCAGTGTAGGGCATCTGTTTGAGGCCAGTAATCCTCTTTGTGAGGTACTTCTGTGGCCTTTCCAGCTGCTGCAGATGTCTTGGGAGGTACATACCAAAAGGGGCGTTGTACTCTATAATGGGTCTAATGAGTGCCAAGTAGAGGGGAACAATTACCTCTTTTTCCTGGATGAGAGCCCTTTTATAATGTGGTGTGCCATGTAGAAGGACTTCCTGACTACTGCGTCATTGTGAATATCAAAGGACATACTACTGTCCACCTGGGTCCCAAGGTCTCTTAACACACATTTGGTGTTAAGTAGACTGTTGTCTATGTAGTAATTCATGGGTACAGAGTTTTTAAAAAAGGGGATGCTTTTTTACATATGCCACACACGGTACTGAATCACTAGTAAATTATATGGAAAATTCGTTACTCATCCTTATGTACTGTTCACTGGTGCTGTTTACACTTTCCATTATAAGTTCATATGGAACTTGTTGATGCAGATTTACCCTCCTCTCTGCATACTGGTAAATCCTACACTCCTCCAGTAAGTCAGATACATTTTTATATTGCACACAATTTTCCCTAAATAGATAAATTTAAGCATAGATTTTTAAGGAGTAACTGGGAAAAGCCAAAAGAAGAAGTGATAACATAGCTCTATAAGGAGAGATACATATCCCACCACAGCAATGCTAGCAGGTGCATAATTACCCTTGCAGCTACCAGTGAGTCAGGTATACCTGAAAGTAAGACCAGGTATGCGCACACAGCTTTTAAGTCCAATTTGCGCCATTCATAAATAATGAGGTTCATTAAAATTCAAGATTTTAGAATCCTATTTGTGCACATCTGCTTAAGTTCTTGAAATTCCATGCATTAACCAATAGCTCACTGTAATGGAAATGTGCTCTGAACAAATACGCAATAGGTATCGTTAAACAGGACCACATGTGGCAAGTGCCCATTATCTTCCAATGACCTGATAGCATTTCATAAGTACCACTTTTAAATTATGATTTTGATCATTTACAGATCAGACCATTATTACCTGCAAACTTATTGGGACCTCAGTGAGCAATTTATTAAATTCTGATTTCTTAAGCTTCTCAACATTATCATCAAGATGGCTACTTCCAGGAGACTTTAACATGTCCAGGTGCCCAGTTGGACTGAGGAAGAGACCAGACAGATGCTGATCATTTATGCTGGAGTGGAGCATTGCATGACAGCCAGAACACATAACTTCTCGATGATCAACATCTGGAACTGGATTGCAAAGGGGCATTGACATTATACAGGAATCTACAGAACTGGAGTGCTGGTTTGCTACCTGCATCAGAGGGACACTGAGAATCTTTGTCAGAGGGTCACTGAGGTGCAAGTCAGGCAGTGAATGCCTACAGTAAGTGTCACAATCCTAAGTATACAGGTACATTACTAAGAAAATCAGAGCTATAGCTGTGAACCCTATGTCAGATATATGCCTGTTGAACCCATTATTTTGCTGTTCTGACAAGTAGCTCATCTGGATAATCAAGAAGACATGGTGACTGCCCCCCTGTAAATATGAATCACATTCCCATGGGGTTTATTTGTTCTTTACCATGCACATGCTATTAAACATTTTAGATGTTTCTGGTTTTCAACATATAAGTACATCATTTCACACATCTGGTATGGTTGCATATCACTGATGCCTATAGCACCTAGTCTGCCGATGACTATGCACTTCTCCATTATCCATAATACCTTGAGAACATCCCACAGTCTGCTTGTATATGGGTGAACAGTAACTCATACAGACATTCCTTAGTCTGTTCTGCTTTACAAAACGTACAATATAATTAAATTCTCATTTGTTTAACACAAAACCAAAGTAAGTCTGAGTGTCTACCCACATGTTCTACATTGTAAAACTTGATGCTATCTGACAGTTATGGTGAGCATGAGGGCCTATAAGGACCAAGGAAGTTAGAATTGTGGAGTCCACCTCTAGAAAGAGGCCAGTCACAAGTGGAGTCCCTCAGGGATCAGTCCTTGCACCACTCCTTTTTGGTCCTTTACTTCTCCGAAGTCAAGGCCAATGTCAATCGTTTCTGGCTAACTAAATCTGAAGATGATTTGAAATTAGGAGCTGTCATTGAATCCCACAGTAACACAAATATTCTCCAGAAAGGGCTGACACAGGCAAATAACTGGTGTGATAGCCATGGACTAAAACTAAATGCCAAGAAATGCATAACAGTATCCTTTCGGAAGTCATACACCCTTGGTAACTTTCCTATTGACAACACTCCCCTTAGAGTTGACCTAGTAGTCAGGGACATGGGGACATACACAGACTGTAATCTATCATTTGACCATCATGTATCGACAGTACTGAGGAAATCATTCTATGTTGCGCAACTTATAATCAAAGGTATGGCATCTAGGTCCAAGGAAATAATTGCTCCACTGTATTCGGCATTCATCAGACCTATCACTGAGTACAAAGCACCTCTCAGTATGTACCTAATCAGGCATATCCAACAAATGGAATGTGGGTTCAAATCCAAATGGGGGTAGCACTTGTTAAATTTTTATTGGTGTGTCTATGTAAAAGTTTTGAAAATGCTTGTATAGATACTTGCTTGTTCACATTTACTTGCATTTTGCACATGCTTACAACTATAGTGTTTATTGGTCAGATTTCTATGACTATCTCTGTTATCCATAGTTTTCTGCCAACAGCATCTCTTTTACTACAGTTTTACGTGTAAAGCTTTGAACATAGAGGGATAGTTCTGCACATTCATACTTCTGATTTGTTTAATTGTATTTCCTCCATGCAGTCTCAGGCAAGATGGATTAACTAAACAGGTACAATTAAAAATGTACATATACTGTCATTCACTGCTCACTATTGATTGTGTTGATATAAGCTAATTATATATAAAAGTTCAGGTTAATATGACTGCTTTTTTAAACTGGTTGTCTGTGGAGGATATAGTTGCATTACAGCTCTTGACAATACAGAATGTGTGTGACAGCCATCAGATATTTGTGTTTTGTACATATGTTATGAGTAATATGTTAACGTGAATTGCATGCAGAGTGCATGGATCTGTGGCATAATGCTGTTGTGGTTGGACCTCCACTGCAATAGGTTCAAATCCCACATGTAGCCTTTACAGATATCACAAGTAATTATATCATTCCACGTCTAATATATTCAGACAATTTCATATCACACATGTTGTTTGCATGCAGGTTTGAATCTCAGGTCCTCCAATCTGTGTTCATTAGTCTTCCAAATGTGTAAAGGACTGTATGTGAAACATCTTAAACTGTGTATGCAGATTCTGTAATACTGTTCAATTTAAAAGTTAAAAGACATGAGCTGATCAATGTATTTCAAAATTATCTTTATACTTACAGTGTCATTCATTCATGCAGCCTTTTTACTTTTTGCAGGAGATGAGGAGCGAACTAGAAATTGTGCATTGCACATCGAGTAGATGCACAGGCTGGAGGAGCAGCACTGGTAGGGAGACATATTGATTACTTTTTCACATTTTTTAGTGGCTGCCAAAAAAAGCAATTATTAGAAAATGTAAATCATAATCTAAACTAACTATATATAAGTTGTCAATATAGTAACACAGATAAAAAAAACTGGAATTGAGATCTTTAGAAAAAGGTAGGAGCAAACTACATAGGAAAAAAAAGGTGAATTGTGGGAACAATACATATAGGGGATATGCATACTACTTCTACTGCAGGAATACCCATCATGCCTTTGTAAGGTAAATGCAATAGTCATACAATCCCTGTGATTACCAGTAAGAATTTTATAGAAATATGTTTACATATGAATTAGCAACAAGCCATGTTTGCTGAAGGTGTTAGTCTGAATTGCACATCACAGACTAGATAACAATCAGTTATGTGTGACTGTCCTGGTGCTTTTGATTGTGATGGTTCACATGGATGTTAATAGTGTTTTCCCTGCTGTTTGTATTACAGGTGTTGGTACACTTGTATGTGAGGAAGTGGTGCTCATGGGCCAACCTGTTGTGCATAGCCTGCCTATTCACATACTGAATGAATGTCTGCTGTCTCAGCATTCAGACTGTTGTTGATGGACTATGTCTGGCATGCAGATCAGTTCAACATGGGTAGTGCTTCTGCTTGCAATACCTGTGATGCTTCGGTTACAGCACACTTGCATCTTGTGTTTAGGGATAGTTGCACAGATATCCATTTCTGTTTTTCATTTCTAACTGCCTGTTACATAATCACCATTATGCTGTTTGCATTTTGCAAGGTCATACATATGGATTGCTAATAAATGTATGTAGGCCACTGAAGCATTAGTAGACAGACAGTACTATTTGTAGGACATGACCTATGTTTTCATATGTCATAGGCTTTTATATTTTCCACTGGATTGTCATCTCACTATACCTTTATTATACCAATATGCTAACTGATGGCTGTTCACATGACTTATTACATGGACAGATACCTGGGTTATAGCTGACATTCACACACCAACATGAATATGAAGGCACACATACAAGACATTAAACATGGAAACAGTGATATTCTCTCAGACAGTCTGCTTGTCAATGTAGAGAGGAATACATCAAGTATTAACCACTGCAGGTCATAGTACTTGTGTTATGTTGTCATTTTCACAATGTTGTTTTGCATTGTAGACATGTCAGTGTTGCATGACACAGTGTCATGGAATGTTTCTCTTCAAATGTCATGATATGTAAGTGTGTTGACTGGGTGCATTTTTGTCATGCATAATGATGGCTGATGAACAAGTGTTCAGTTAATGGCAGGATTTCCACTGGTAGGTTGTGCTATGCATGCCATGGCATGGCCTATCTCAGATTCTATGAGGGATACAGCCACCCTGCCATTGTTCTATATTGAAATCATCCAAATCTATAGATAATAGGACATAGGGAGTGTTTTGTGAGCATGAAGATAGATCTGCTAGCAGCAATTAGTTTTATTATAGTCCTTCTATATAATCCTTTGAGTCCATATCATCTAAGAATGTGGTTTTAATGACACCTGCAATGCATGTATGTATATATATATATATATATATATATATATATATATATATATATATATATATACACATACACACACACACACCTTTATTCTCATATGCAGTTATCACATGTTGATAGCATAGTAGTTACTGTCTGTTAGATTTCTGATGTGCACATCAGTTTAGTATTTAATGTCATTCATGCTTTTCAGAGGAATGTGTGGTCCAATAGACATGGTTTTCATTGTTATGATTAATGACCTACATTGCATATGGTGGTACACTTGACTATAGGCACACCTTATTCTAAGGTTTTATACAAACTGTTTCATGCCTGTGCATTGTGTCACAGTATGCAATGTAATCATATAGTTGCAGGTAGGTTTATTATGTGCTTTCTTTCTTTCTTTCTTGTGTTGTGATTCACCTTGACAATGCATGGGAACAGTAGATGGTTATCTATCAGACACCAGAAACAAGCCCATACCAGGCCATTGCCCAAGTCCTCTGATGGCGATAATGACTATGACAGAGATGATTGTGATGACAAGAAGGAAGAAGCTGCTCCTACAAGTGAAATAAAAAAAAGAACCTCGGAGGGTCCACAAGGATGAAGTTTTAAAATGAAAATGTACTGTTTCTATGGAGCGTTAATGTTCTGTATTGTCTTATACTGTAGAGAGAATATTCTTATTAAACATCTGAATTAAGCAGGTGCTAGCTGTCCTTACGCTTTATTGTGGACCTTCCGAGGTTCTTTTTTATATTTTACTTGGTTTCTGTGTTTTGCAGACGTTTTTTGGCTTATTTGTGGATGCTTTAGTGGTCCTACAAGTGCCTTCATCCCTGCTGCACCCCAGGGGAGACATTGCCCAGCACCACCACAAGACGATTATTGGGAACAAATCCAGAAGGTGATGACAGATGTCTTTCAGACACAGATGAGGAACATAATATAGAATTTCTTTCAGGATATGGTAGTGGCTATGTGAGACTCATTCAGTGAAGTAGTATGTGAGATCATTTGATATGTTCACCCCCATCAGGGCAGGCCCTCAGGACTGTAAGTATTGTCTATGTGATCCACTTGTGTAATGCGGACACCATGGTGTTTGTCATATATATGACTGGACTATACAGACACACTTGGGCATGCATAGTATTTTGCTGACATGCTTATATGATACATGGCCAGGTGTACACTGCAGATGTTGCATGACATTAAGCATTGTTGCAAAGGGTGAATGACACTATGCTTCTATCCATGAGTTTCTGCACTTGATGCATACATTGCCGCAGTTGGGCAACTGTAATACTTATTACATATTTTATTTATTTATTTATTTAACATTTGTTTACTAGGAAAGTCTGAATGGGTCATAGTGCATTTTCAGTGGAGGCCAAGAAAAGCTCCAAAGAAAAATTAGCAGATTACAAACATTACATTGAAGTTTTACATAATATAATTTCATACATAGTCTAAATCACAAGACTCACATGAACTGATAGGGAATATTTTATACATACAGTAATTCAAAGTAAACTACCACAGTACAAAACGTACATACAATTCCTAAAAAAGAAGTCTAAAATAAAAGCAAAGAGGTAGTGTAATGTAGAGAAAGTAAGTGAAGGGATGAAGAAGGAGAAAATTTCAGTTAGGCAAAAGGCAAGTATTGCTAAGTAAGATGAGGGGGAAGAGGGGAGCAATTTGGGTGTTAGTAGTGGGGTGAAAGTGGGTAGAGTACATTTATGAATCGTTAAATGTTTGGAGGGTGATGAGACAGGAAGATTAGGAGAAAAGTAATTAATAATTAGTAGAACATAGTATAATGATTCTGATTCTGATAAAATACATTTGCTGGGTATAAAGGACAAAACAATGGGTAGTTGAAGTTGCTGGGTGTGGAAGAATAGGATGAAAAGGCATATTCAGTGCCAGAGCTGGAGCAAAGGCAGAGCCAGAGGTTTTTTGAAGTGGGTGAGGTTGGTAGTAGTTACAATAGGCTGAGAGATATTGTTTCAAATTTTGGAGATGTAATTAGAGTAGAGACAGTCACCCATGCTATTATTGGGCTTGGAGATGTTCAGAAGAGATTTATTTGAGGAGCAGGTTACTAGAACATTGTGTAAGGTTAGGGCAGATGTTGCAGAGCAGGAGTTTTGTCTGGTTGGTGTATCAGTCTGTGGGCAGTGATGAGCTGGGTGAATGTGAGGTACTGGGATACTTCTAACCCATTAAGTTCTTTTGAGGCTGAGGAGTGGTGAGTTCTATGTAGGGAGTTAGTTGTAAATTTAGCTGTTTTATTGTAGCATGCTCCAAGTATTACTAATTAGATGGGTTCTGGGCATGGCCTGTCCTGTATTGCTAGTTAAGAATATTTTGGTTCTATAAAGTGAGCCCAGTTTTATGTGTCTCTTTCTGATAGCTTGAGCTAGGTACTGTCGATGTGGACACCAAGCAATTTTGTTACAGTATCTATTGAGGTATTGTTGGAGCAGTATATTTGGAACAATGATGAGGAGTCTAAGGATTTACCAGGGGAAAAGAGCATAATTTTAATTTTACTTGGATTAAGAATAAGTTGAGAGTTAGTTAACCAAGATTCTACATCAGAGAAGGACTGTTGTGTTTTTACTTTGAGTTATTGTAGTGTGGAAGCAGCACAGATTAGTGTAGAATCATCAGTATACTGAACAGTGTTGGGAAGATTTGTGGCAGTACAAAGTTTGTTGGTGAAAATATTGAAAAGGATAAGGCCAAGAATAGAGCCCTGAGGTCTCCCCCATGGTGACAGGCAAAAGAGATGAGAGATGAGAAATCTTGCTGCCATTTAACAACTTGCTGACAGCCGGTTAGATAACTGTGGAACCAGGCAAGAGCCTTATGGCTGAGGTTTAATAAGGACAGTTCTGTGAAGATTTTGTGGGTAGAGACAGTGCCAAAAGCTTTTGACAGGTCCTAGAAGATGGAGGATACTAGTTTGCCCTCATTTTTGTATTGGTTGATTGTGTTAGTGAAACTTAGGTGAACAGTTGTGGTACTATGATTGGGGCAAAAAAACATGTTGAGTGTTGGATAGAAGATTGTTAGATAGAAGTCAGTTTATAAGCTGAGTATGAATACATATTTCTAGGACTTTGACCAGTGTGGATAAAATTGCTATTTGTCTGTAGCTGCAGAGCTCAGTAGCATTTCCTCCCTTATGCAGTGGGAAGATGTAAGCTATATTCCATAGTACTGGGATGTAGTTTTCTGATAGTGAGCGGTTAATGAGAATGGAAATTGGGAAGGAGATGGCATCTGCAGCTATTTTAAGGAATTCAGTAGGTAATTTATCAGCAGCAAGGGTTGTAGTTTTAAGTTTACTAAATATTTTTCATGGTGTTGATTTGGATAGGCTTGAAAGAGAAGAAGTCTTTGATTTCATTGGTTGGTACTGGGATATTTGGAGGAGTATTGCAATAGTTCTTAGAAAGTGAAAGAATAGAGTTTGTAAAAATATGTTAAATTGTGAGGATATGCTTTCATTATTATTAGAGGATGATAGGGTCGGTGTCATTGGTTGGCCAGGCTGATGAAGTTTTTTAATGAAGGATCAAATTTTTGTGGGTTATTCTGATATTTTTTGCTGAATATCAGTGAAGTAATTTTTTTGTCTAATCTGTCTTGTGTTTTGGCTTTGTTTCTTAGATGGCTGCAGTGATCTAGGTTTTCCTGTGTTTCATTGGAATGCAAGTGTGATGTTGCTTTATCTATTAACTTAAGTAGGCTTTTTGTGTCTTTACTTAACCATGGAGTGTAGTTATATTTCACTCTTATGGTTCTGAAAAAGGCTAGTTTGTTAACAATTTCAAGGAAAGTAGAATTAAAGTAATCCACTGTAGTATCTAAGGGTAGTGTTTTAAGAGGAGTCCAGTTGCCATTACACATGACTGAGATAAAGGTTTGAATGTTGAAGTGTTTTTTGATAGAAATGTGACAGTAGGACATGTTTCGTGGAGGACGAAGATGATGCCGAAGAAGATATGTAGGCAGGTGGTCACTAATACCATTAGGGAGGCAGGCTAATTGGAATGTGTGAGATGGCTTATTTGCTAGGAGCCAGTCTAGAATATATTGTGTTTTAGTAGGTCTGTCTACTCTAGTTGCCTATAACTTGGGTAAAGCCAAACAGGTTAATGAAACTAACGGGGTTACCAGATTTACAGGTGAACCAGTCACATTTAAAGTCACCCATTATTATGGTTTCTTGTGGATAAGCTAAGGATAAGTATTGGAGTAAGTTTTCAATTAAAGCAAAGTTATTACCAGGAGGAATGTAGATGACTATTATGATAAGGAATGTTTGGGGGTTTAGTTCAAGTTTGCTAAATAATATTTCAGTGTTATTGAATTCTGGGGTACTTGGTTCAATGCATTCAAATTGTAGATTACTTTCATAATCTGCATTTATTTGTCCCAGCAAGCCTATGAATATTATAACCAGGAGGTAGGATTTCATTACTTTTATTTCTGGCTTCAGCCAGGTTTCTGTTAGAACTAGGATGTCAGGGGAGTACTGTGATAGGCTAGCATATAGTTCATGTATTTTATTGGCTATGTTTATTGCATTCATATTAATGAGTAATAGGTTTGAGACTATGGAGGCTGTGTTTTTTGCTCTGAAGAGCTGCTGTACTAGGGAGCTGATGCTTTGGTGTAGGGTTGTTTGGGGCCTAGGATTGGGGTGAATATCACCACTGAGTTTTAGGTGAGAGGAAAGGTGGATAAGTAAGGTCAATAGTTATATTAAAGGGTTGGTAGGCTTCAGTGAAGTTTGAGATTTGAATAGCAGGGAACATACCCACATGGGAAGTAATCTATCTGAGTGGTGTTATAGAGTTTTGGAGCTATCTCAAAGGTAATGGATAATGTGTAATGAGGATGAAGAAGTATAAAGGAGAACAGAAACTGTTGGATAAGTTATTGTGCAAGCTTTTAGGTTGGTAACTATAATGAGGAGTGTAAGGAGGCTAGTGTGAAGGGATAACATTTTTTACATGTTTGGTATAGTGAGAAATTACTGTGTACAAAAGGAAGAAGTCTGGGTGAGACTGAGAATGAGAGTGAGAAGGTGGAGCTACCTGTTAGTAGTAGAAGTGGGTGTTGAGTGGGTGCAGTTGAATAGTAGTATATGTGATTGGATAGTAATAATTGGTGAGAGTAGTTAGGGAGAGAGTGGGTGCAGTTGAATAGTAGTATATGTGATTGGATAGTAATAATTGGTGAGAGTAGTGCAGTTGAATAGTAGTATATGTGATTGGATAGTAATAATTGGTGGGAGTAGTTAGGGAGAGATAAGGTTAGATGCACTGGGGGTTGTTGGGAATTGGGGTAGGGTAGAGGAGCAGAGTGAGCCCAAGTGTAGTGAGGGTAAATGGAGTCAGCTAAAAAGGCCACCAAGAACTGCAAAAAAAAACTGCAAAAAATATCAGTCAGACTAGGCTTCATGCAGGTTAGTGCAACAGACCCAATTATCCGGATATTCTGTGGGACAAGCCAACAAGAGTGGAACAGAGTTACTTTGTTCTGTTAGAATTTATCTGTTTTTCAAATAATTTGTCCATTTGC
Organism: Protopterus annectens; assembly: GCF_019279795.1. NCBI lineage: Eukaryota > Metazoa > Chordata > Ceratodontiformes > Protopteridae > Protopterus > Protopterus annectens. The sequence goes on along the minus strand of NC_056741.1, from coordinate 395,862,323 downwards.
AAATAATTTTCTTATTTTAATCTTTATAGCAGACAAGTAACAGTTGCGCTATCAAACTGCAGTTATTTTAGCCAATGCTTTTGAAAATCTGCCTTGTTTTCATAGAGCAAATACTGTGAGTGATACGTACAATAGTTAGCGTTAATAAAGAATCCAAATTACAGGTCAGTGTAAAGAGTAGAAAAGGGGAAGGTAACCTAAAAATGTGGTCCTGGCAGTATGCACACCACTAACAGCTTAGTTTCAAAATGTAAACTTAAAAGAAACTTAGCAGCAGCTTCCCAGAGCAGTGGCATATATTGTGGACAGGCTGAATTTTCCATAGTTAGGGTCAGGTTAGAGTAGCTGGTTAACAGTATTAGGGTCAGTATCAGGGCACAGACAAAAAGCAGCACTTGAGGTTAGCTGCCATTACCCTACAGTAACTGCAATAAAAGACCAGAGAGCAGAAGTGTTAGGGGGAAAATTCTAAGTATATGGAGAGGTAAACAAAAAACTATCAAAACACTAAAACAATCAAAAAAACACACAAAAACTGTATCTCCAAGCTGAACTAGCTGTACTAGCAGGCTTGCTAGGGCTGGAACCCAGGCTGAGTCTACCTCCATCTCTGGTTCTACTTCGTTGGCAGAAATATGGAAGGAAAGGGATGCCAGAGTAGCTTTGAATGATCTCTGGTCCCTGGGGGAGCCAGATTCTTATGAGGGACATTGTTTGCATTTGGAGTGGCTTCTCAATAAGGAGGTAACCTTATTTTATGATACTGGTTTGCTGGAGAAGTTTGGACTTGACCCCTAGGGGTCTCAGAATAGATCGGTTACCCTCTTCTGATTTATCTGACAATGAGCTTGACCTATTTGAGGAATGGAAGTGCATTTCTCTAAAATGTACTTTGGGTTGGCTGAAGGTTTTGATCAAAAGGAATGTGAGGCAACATGCAAATGTGCAGGAAGAGATTTTGCAACTACAGGAACAGTTAGGCAAATCCATTCCTTCTGCATGTTTTAATAACAAAGTCAAGGAAATCCAGAGCCATGTCAGCAAGGTGGATGAGGCTGTCATCAATCAGAAGAAAGGCAAATTAGAGTGTGACATCAGGGACTGCAAAAATAATACAATTTTTTCTTGGCAGCATAAAACAAGAAGGGGCAGGTCCAAGAGTGTCTGAAATGGAAGCAAATCACGAATATTGTTAGGCACTTCAGCTTCCTTGGCAGTGATGGCATCCAGTGGTAAAAAGAATGTTTCTTTCGATGAAGCAATTTCAACTGAGGGTATTGTATAAGAACAATCTTCTACGGCACAACAAATGAAAACTTGTGGTCGGAAATGGCAGGGAACAAACTCTTATGGTGGTGGCGGCAACAACAGACGAAGAAGGAACCAATAGTGGTTCCAATAATTCAGCTTATCAATTTTTGTTTAATGTTAATGTGGAGGTGTTTGTATCACCCAGGTATGTGGCGGATGAGCATATTCAGGGCAGACTTTTTGTTTAATGTTAATGTGGAGGTGTTCGTATCACCCAGGTATGTGGTGCATGAGCATATTCAGGGCAGCCGGACTAATTTAAAACTCATTAATCTTTCTGATTTAATTATAAGTAATGATGTTGAAGCATTGTTATTGAAGGAAACAAAATTTGTTCCAATGTTTTTTCCAAGTCTAGCAGACATTATCATTGAAGTAAGTCGTTTTTGTAGAAAATTGCATTTTTAAGGTATTTTTTCAAAATCGTGCCCTGGGAGTCAATGACAATGTTGGGGTTAATAATGAGAATGATGTTAATAATTTAAGTGTCTGCTCTGATGATTCACTTCTTAATGTGTTAACATAGGAAAATTAATTTTGGGATATTATGGTTGACTCACCTGAGGGGGAAGAAGAACTTGATTTTGGAAGCCATGACAGGGGGTTTCTTACAGGTTGTGGTAGGTTAAGGGTGCCACAAGTTCCATATTCATAGCAGTTTTTTCCACCTAAATTGTCAGCAATGGTACGGCAGTTTGAAAATGTCTTGTACAGACAAATAGAATTGGAGTATGAAAGATTTAGAAAAAGATGTAGAGCATATAATTTGAATAAAAACGAATGGCTAGCTTTAAATTATTTACGAGACATGAATGACAACTATGTTTATACCCAGGCTGACAAAGGTGGTAACTGGGTGATTTTACCCAGATTTAAATATAATGCTTTGGCTGAAGAATTGTTAAGGGACCAGTCTGTTTACATTAGGGTATTGGGAGATGATATTTATGTATTCAATGATGAACTGTTGGAACTTTTGGAAAGGGGTGCAAGATTGGGATTTTTCACCCCAATGGATGTTAGGAAATTACACGGGAGGAACCCCAAGGATGCTAATTTCTTCATTATCCCCAAGATTCACAAATATTTAAGTAATCCACCAGTTAGGCCAATAGTATCAGGAAAGGGTCCTTTTTACAAAATGTAGGTATTTTTTTGGATCACCAGTTGAAGGTATATTTGAGCAAAGCTGCATCTCATATTAAAAATGGTAAGGATCTCTGTGACCTGGTAAGAGGAATTAAGTGGAATACTGTGTCCTATTGAGCAAGTGTGGATGTTAAAGCTCTTTATACTAGCAGCAAAAATGTTTCGGGTTTGGAAGCAGTTAGCAAGTTAATGGGGGAGGGTCCATGTACAGCTTTTGTGTTACAATTATTAGAGTTTTCCTTAAGACACAATTGTTTCAAGTTCAACAAACAATATTTCTTACAAAAAGAAGGCACTGCAATGGGGGCTTCATATGCCCCTTCCTATGCCATCATTTTTATGAATTACTTTGAGAATTTGTTTGTTTACAATACTGAATTTTTTACTCATCATGTCATCATCTATAAAAGATATATAGATGATTTAATTTTTATCTGCAGGGGTAACATCACACAGTTTCAAGAGTTTATGGGCACCTTAAACAATAATGGTTTGGGGTTGGAATTTACCTACAAAACTGATAGGAAAAGGATCCAATTTCTTGACTTGGAATTTTTTGTAACAGACTACAAAGAGATATCTTTCAGGCCCTTTAGCAAAGAAACTGCTGTCAATAATTTTTTATTAGCCGACAGCATGCATCCCCCCATTTATTGACTTTACTCCCTTATACAATCATATTTTTAATAATATTTGTGGTGAGCATACTGTGAAAGAGGAATTTCAGAAAGTCAGGCAAAAATTGTTGGAGAGAGGTTATGTTCCACATGTTCTTGATAAGGCTGAAAAGAGATTTGGGAATTCAATTACAATGACATGTATTCTTTCTAATAATACACAAGGTAGTTTTGGGGCAAAATTTAAAAATCCAGTAAGAGAAGACATTGAGGATAGAATATTCTTTGTTTCTAAATATTCCCCCTTTTCTAACAATTTAAAGAGGGTTGTAGAGAGGTTTTGGCCTATGGTAGTTAATGATCCCACCCTGGCAGGATTGTTTCCTAAAAGAATAACATTTTCACATAGCAGATTTTCAAACTTAAAGGAATTATTAAATGTGAAGAATGGTAGTGGAAATCGTGTACAAATAGGTTGTTATTTCTGTGGACGTTGTAAGGTATGCAGTAGAGCTCGAAATTTAGATGGAGTCAACATTAATGGTAACAAGTTTAGGGCCATGGATTTGTTTAATTGTTGGTCCTGTGGTGTAGTTTACATCATAGGTTGTGGGTGCAAACCCACAAGGTGTTACATAGGACAAACCAAGAGAATGGCAAAAAATCGCATAATGGAATATCTGGGTGATATTAGACATGGAAGGGTTGAAAATCCTGTGGCACATCGTTTTCATGTAGCTCATGCTGGGTCGGATGCTAGTTTATTTTTCAGTATTTTGGACAAACCTTTCAACAAACAGGGGGAGGATTTTTTAACTGGGTTATTAAAATTAGAGACAAAGTTGATTATTAATTATGGTACATTATTTCCCAAGGGATTGAATCAGTAGTTGAATATCAATTTCCATTAATAAGTGCAATTTATATATAATACATTTCAGGTGGCATAATATTAAGTTATTTAGGCTGATGTAAATGTCAGGAATGAATTGTGCTTTTTTGACATTTCAGTCTTCTGGGGGCATATGTTAAGAACATTCATTAGTTTTACTAATATAGAAATGTTGGTTACATTATATTAAAAATATTCTTTATATTTTAGTAATAAGGTCACAAAGTTCATTGTTGAGACATTAATTGGTTGGAAAGTTTATTAATTTTTACATATTTTTTCACAGATTTTATATATTTTGGGTGGTAAATTCATCAATTGTATTTTTTTGCATACTGGGTGTTATACAAAGATTTGTTTGTAAAGGGTTAATGTGCAGTACTTAGTAAATTGTATAATGTTATTTGCAATTGAATAATTAGCAATTAGTAATAATTAGCCTCTCAATTTGCATATAAAGCTGTTTTATTTGGTGTAAACACCATTCCCTTGTAGGCTTTTGAGGCGAGATACCAGGAAGCACTAGTAAAGATTTCATATACCATTCCTGAGAGCAGTTTCATTTTGTCAGTTGGGAGATCCAGTTTCTTATATGGAGAGGTACCTTACAGTAATGTAATGTAAAAACAAAATGTCAGAATACTGCAGACTGTACTAATAACAGCAACTGTAGTCATTCCATAGTATTACTTAGGAATTCTACAATATCATTTTAACATTTTGCATATATAATAATAAGCAGAGCTAAACCCTTGCCATATTTTGGCAAAAAGTTATTTGATGACTCTGTGAGTCAAACAACAACTGCAGTCATTCAAAAGGTTTGCTTATATATTCTACAATATCGTTTTAACATTTACCATATAACATTAATCATGGCTAAACCTTTGCCGTATTTTAACAAAAAGCCATTCAGTGACTCATTGAGCCAAACAGCCTTAAATCAGCCATAAAATCAACCAATCAGCCATTAATCAGCCATAAAAGCAGCCAATCAGCCATAAAAGGTGTTATTGTATGTTGAACTGAGAATAGCTGTTTTTACCTCACAGTAAACAGTATACTGGTATTAGAATTTAAGCAATGGAGTAAGTTGTGAATATATGTGGGCATGTGTTTACTCCTATTCATGCGGTGCAGCATATTGCTGTTATGGCCAATGCACTGTGGCCCTGTATGTCACAGTTATGCATTTTGCAGTAAACATTCTGTTACTGCTGCAAAAGTTCCACTGTATACATATGTGGGATTGACAACAACTTGCAAGCAACATTTTCATAGGTTCATAGGTTCATACTTTCATAGGTTCATAGGTTCATACTAGACTGTCTGCCCTAGGGCATTTATAAGCCTAGCCAGAGTGTGTTTGGCTTTTGCCACCCATTTTAAATTAATTTTTCTATGCCCTATTTCGAGGTTAGTATACTTTGCCTCTGTCTAACAGTGACACAGAAGTGATAGCTGGGGTAAACCTACTATCTCCCATCCACTCATCAAGATTCCTCTTGAAGAGAGTCAATGAGGGACTCTGCCTAACCTGGACTGGGATTTTATTCCAGAGTGAAGGGAGCCTCTGGGTTATGAATCTGTCCCTCCAGCATGTCCTATTTATTTCAGTGCTGAGGTTCAAGTCTCTTGAGCACGTAGCTCGATGGGATTTGGATTTTCTGAGGTGCAGCATGTCCATTAATTCTGGGTTGGACATGGCTTTATACGTCAGGCACAGATCGCCTCTGAGCAGGCAGTATGCCACTGAGTAGAGCTAGAGTTTCTTTAACTGGGCAGCATATGGCATCTGTTTGAGCCCTTTAATCCTCTTGGTGAGGTACTTTTGGTGTCTTTCCAGTTGCTGCAGGTGTCTGGTAAGGTACATCCCAAAAGGGGCATTGTACTCAATTATGGGCCTGATGAGGGATGAGTAAAGATGCACGATGACCTCCCCTGATCTAGATGTGAATCCCTTCATGATTAGGTGGGCTATATAAAATGTTTTTCTAACCACTTTGGCCACGTGGTTGTCAAATGAGAGATTGCTATCAACTTGGGTCCCCAGGTCCCTAATTACTTCTTCCGTACTTAATGGATTACCACCTATGTGGTAATTTGTGGGCACTTTGTTTTTGCCAAAGAAGATGACTATATACTTCTTAGCATTTAGCTTGAGGCCATGGCTCTGGCACCAGTTGTCTGTTTCTATGAGGCCCTTTTGGAGGATGCTTGTGTTGGATGGAGAGTCGATTATAGCGCCCAGTTTGCAGTCATCTGCGAACTTGGTCAGCCACAGTCCTTCTGTGTTGGCCTGTACCTCCGAGAAATATATACTGAACAGGAGAGGTCCCAGGACTGAGCCTTGTGGGACACCACTTGTAACTGGTTTGGAGTCTGACATGGCTCCAGCAATTCTAGCCATGTGGGTTCTGTCCTTGAGCCAGTTTGCAACCCATCTAGTGACATAGGGGTTTTTATTTAAGCTGGTGAGCTTATCTATAATGCCCGAGTGGGGTATTGTATCGAAGGCTTTTGCGAGGTCTAGGTAGGCTGTGTGGACCACCTTCCCCTCGTCAATGGCCTTGGTGACTGTTTCAAAGAAATCGACCAGGTTTAAGAGGCAGGATCTGCCCTTAGCAAAGCCGAAACTGGGTAGGACCCAGTGTCTGTAGGTCCCCAATATCTTTTTTTATGAGGTCCATGATGATCCTTTCCATAGCTTTGCAGACCAAGCTAGTCAGGCTTATGGGGTGATAGTTTCCAGGATCCGTTGAGGCCCCACCTTTGTGGAGAGGGACCACTGTTGCTGTACGCCACTCTTTGGGTACATATCCTGTGGTAAGGCTGAGATTGAACAGTAGAAGGCTGAGATTGAACAGTAGAACCGAAATAATTGCACCCTGTCTTCAGCTCTCTTCATTGACCTATCTAAAGCGTCAACCACTCTATTCTCTTAAAAATTCTTGAATCTATCTCCTTAGAATCTAAGACTGTCCAATGGTTTTGTTCCTATCTTACAAATAGGAAACAAGCTGTTTTCTGGGATAATAAACTCTCATCCCTTCTCCCAATTTCACTCGGTGTCCCCCAAGGCTCCATTCTTGGACCACTTCTTTTCTCCCTCTTCATAAATGACTTACAAACAGCTATCCCCCAGGCTACTTGTATACAATATGTGGATGATTCCACATTAATTTGCTCTGCTAAATCCATCTCTGAACTTCAAACTATTACTCAAGCTGTTTTCTCTAAAGTTGAGTCTTGGTTCTCAAAAAAAACAAACTCTTACTCTTTAAGCCCAGTACCAGATCCCCTCTATTAGACTTTACTATCCTATCTAACAATGGAACCATTATATCACCTGAAGGTGTCACGATTGACAACAACCTTACCTTTGATTGTCATATCAACAACACCATTAAATCTGTAAACAGGAAACTCGGCTCTTTTTATAGAATTAAAACTTTCTTAACCTCCCAAGCCAAAGCTACTCTTGCCCACTCTCATCTTATCTCGACTCTTCTCTATGCCTCACCAATCTATACGAACCTTAAGAAAAATAATCTCTCAAAATTATCTTCCACGCAATAATATAGCTAGATTTGTCACTGGTCAACCCTTCAGAACTCACCACTGTCTGAATCTGCAGCAACTTAACTGGCTTGAATTGTCAAATCGTTGCTTCAGTCCCAACTGACATTTGTCCATAAAGCATTCTACCAACCTCAAAACACACCTATCCTCTCCAACCTCATAACCCCTACTCTAACCTGAACTCCCTCCGTTCATCAAGTAAGCTGCTAGTTACCTTAACCAAATCCAATAACCTAGCAGGTGATTTTCTCTAACACTATTGGAAAACACTGGAATCAATTACCTACTGAACTTACTTCCATTGCATCTACTGCTCTGTTTAAACAAAACTCAGAATTTACCTTAAAAGCCACTGGATGTGTCCCTGCTCTAATCCTGACTAAAGTATTTGCTCCATCTAATCCATTCTCTCTCTCCTACTTTTTCTACATCCTGCTTCCTCTCTTTTTCTTTCTATCTCTACCTCTTTAAACTCCTCCTCTTCATCTTTCCTCCTTATGGCTACAAATCTCTTCCACACTAGTATTTCTCTTTATTCTTGCTCTCTCCTTTTTGCTGCTTCTCTCTCCTTGATCTTTGATCTCTCTTCTTGGTATTAAAACATGTTAGCATGTTCATCTGGGTGTTACTTGTACCCTAGATTGTCAACTTCCTCTTCTTCCTTTTGTCAACTTTCTCTCATTTCTCTTACCCTGCTCTTACTCTTACTACTCTTGTTTTAGAAATAGGTAATAATGTGTATTATGATTTATTTTTTTGTGCTTAAAATGTATTTTTGTTTTTGTTTAAATGTGGAGCTTTTCTCCCCGGGCCTCTGCTGAAAATGGAAATATATCCAGTTGGACTAGCCCGGTCAACAAATGTAAAATAAAATAAATAAATAAATAAAATAGTTTTATGTTTGGGTTTAGCTCTTCTTGGAGTTCATGTAGGACGCAGCCCGGGACACCGTCTGGTCCCATTGATGCTGTGTTTTTGGCTTTGGAGAGGGCGGCTCTTACCTGAGCATCTGAGATGTCAGGGGGGCAGCACTCTGCTGGGATAGATATTTGCCCTTTTGTTGGGGAGGGGGGGAGAAGTTTGTGCTAAACCTGTCAGCTAGGATGTTGGCAATGTCTGTGGGTTCGGTGTATTTTTTGTCATTTTGGACCAATTCTGAGCATATCTGGGAATTCCCACCCAGGTTCCTAACATAACTAAAGAAAGCCTTGTAATTATCCTTAGTGTCCTGTGCAATTTTTCTCTCGAAGCTGGCTTTAGACGATTTTATGAGTGCCCGTAGTTTTTTGCTAACACTGATCAGAGATGCCTTCCCTTTTTGGGATTTTGCTCTATCATGTAGTAGCTTCCTCCTTCTATTGTATAGTTTGTTTATGGCTGGGGTCCACCAAACAGGATGTCTGCCTTTGGAGGATTGGGTCTTGGTTTTATTTTGTATTGCATGATCCATGCATTCCTGAAGGTGTTCATAGAATGCGTTTATAAAGGATTCTGCGGTCTGGGCCATATTTTCCACAGGCTCGGGGGCTTTGAAAGATTCCACCTCGGTTTTGAGGAGTGTGAAATTTGCTTTAGAGAAGTTTTTCACTGTGGTTTTCTGGGCAGGGGGTGGGGTCGGAATGTGAATATCCAGTGAGATTAGTTTATGGTCTGATCTTACCAGTGAGGGATACACTTCTGGTCTGGAGCATAGAGTCCCCATGTTGGTGATGATCAGGTCCAGTATGTTTTCCCCTCTTGTGGGAGTGGTAACAAGTTGTTCCATAGCGTTTGAGTTTATAAATTCTAGGAACCTTTGAGCTAGGGTGTTGGAGCTAGAGTAATGCTCCCAGTCTATGTTTGGGTAGTTGAAGTCGCCCAATATAATGGTGTTTGGAGAGACCTTCATATTTTCCAGTGTTCTCAGGAAGGCCAAGTGGGGTTCCTGGGTTTGGGAGGGTGGTCTGTAGCAGGCTATAAGGCAGTTATACGGCTATAAGGCTATAAGCTATAAGGCTGGAAGGCAGTTTTACCCACTGTTAGTTGCACATGGATAGTCTCTGATGCTTCGTGCTGTGCCACCAACCTGGAGGTGTGGGTATCTTTGATGAATATTGATACTCCCCCTCCTTTTCTGGTTCGGTCCAAGTTTTGGGGCCGAAAAGCATGGTATGAGGTATAACCTGGCAGTGCTGGGGTGCTCTCAGGAGCCTTGAACCAGGTTTCTGTTACTGCACAGATATCGATGTTCTCCATGCTAAGGAGAGTTTCGAGTGCATGCATCTTGAGGTTTAGACTTTTGGCGTTGAGTAGCATTACTCTTAGTTTCTTATCCCTTGTGATACCTATGGAGGTGGGTTTGTCTTTTGAGCCTTGCCTAAAAAAGGCACTATGGGGGTAGCAAGAGCCTTTGCCAATATCCAAAAGCCCGGGGTGACAGGTGCAAGCCATCCCTAGTGAAGCATCGTGGCTTGTCGAGCATGTCATCCCAGGCTGACAGGCATTGATCCCCTTTGAATGACACCAATACTTAAGCCAATTGTTGAAATTGATCATCTTGTCTTCATATTGTGGCATCATTCTTGGTGAGGGTAAGATGCTACTCAAGGTCAGGGTCATACCGCCTGGGCCACATGCTCAGAGAGCTCCTCTATGTCTCTTTTCATGTAGTCCAGGGAGGTACATCTCAGGTCATTCACACCAGCATGGACAATGACGGAGTCATATTTGTACTTGCCTTGGAGTGACCTGAGTGCTTGTGTTATGTGGCGGATCCTAGCGCCCGACAGGCAGCTCACCGTGACCTTCTCCTTGTTCAGCCTGGTGAGCGGGATGTCAGTGTGCCTGACGATAGAGTCACCTATTACAAGTGTATCAGGTGTGTTTTTTAGCCTTAAGAGCTGTGACTGTTCAGCACGCTGGCTTTGTGAGCTGTGTGTTGCACGTGTTTTGTTTTGGGGTAGTGGTTGCTTGGGTGTCTGCTTTGGAGGTCTCTGCTGCTTAGGCAGATTTTTATTTAGAGCCTCCGAGTATGTTTTTGTGTGTTTATGTGTTTGGTTTGCTGTCATGGTAGGTCTATGTGAGACTGGAATTGTAGTGAGTGTGATTTCCTTCTCCTCCTGACAGGTTTCGCCAGTACTGAGTTGAGAGAGCTTAGCCTCCAGTTTGGCTATATGGTTGCATCTCTCACATGTGTTGGAATTTGTTGGGAGGAGGAGAGGGTTGTCTGTGTACATGAGGCAGTTGTAACATTGCCTCAAGATTCCCAGATTCACCAGCTGGACCGGAGAGGAGATTGACAACTGACCTTTGGACATGCTAGAATAGTATTGGGAATTCCTTTATAATTGAAAAAAAGGGCCAATGGGGAACAAGGTACTGAAGGGGAGTTTGTGAGGGTGTAGTGCTTTTAATTTTTTAGTGCTGACTTATATAATTGCTTTAGTGAGCAAGTGCCAGGTAACTTAAATGCAATGTGTTACAGGTAACTTAAATGCAAAAATGACAAACAGTAACTTTCTTTCAAGTGAAACAAGGAAATAAGTACAGTAAGTAATGCAGATGTCACTAGGGATCCACAGAAGCGCTGAAAAGCCGCCTTTTTAGGTGGAATTAGCGTTTCAGGGAAATAACAAGAAAACAAGCATACAAACAAAGCTAGATTCAGCAGGCCTGGATCTAGTCTATGCTACAGCAAACAAAGTGTACCAATTTCAGTAAGAAACAGTTCAAATATGCAGGCACTATAAGCCTTTAACCAGAAATTCCCAGCTCAGAAAGGCAGAGTCCAGCCTCTTCTCCCACAAGAGTGCAGACCACGAACCTTCTTAATGTAAAATAACTGGCCTGAAGCCCAGGTGCTTAAACCAGAACTAATACACTTTTAGAATAACAGACACTGAGCCCTCAATCAGCAGTTCCTAACTTAAAAGGATGTAAGCTACCTGTTCTGCCACCACAGTGCAGGCCACAAACCTTCCTAATATAAAACAACTGGTCTGAGCCCAATTGCTTAATCCAAAAGACTTAGAATGATAGCTACACTTTAATCAAGTTACTACCAAGCAGTAATAAATACAATTGAATACTTTAAAGAATGCCTGGATTAGTGCTCAAGTTATATAAACAAAGCTAAATTCAGCAGGCCTGGCTCTAGTCTATGCTACAGCAAACAAGGTGTACCAACTTCAGTAAGAAACAGTTCAAATATGCAGGCACTATAAGCCTTTAACCAGACATTCCCAGCTCAGAAGGGCAGAGTCCAGCCTCTCCTCCCACAAGAGTGTAGACCACGAACCCTAATAATGTAAAATAACTGGCCTGAAGCCCAAGTGCTTAAACCAGAATTAATACACTTTTAGAATAACAGACACTGAGCCCTCAATCAGCAGTTCCCAACTTAGAAGGATGTAAGCTACCTGTTCTGCCACTACAGTGCAGACCACAAACCTTCTTAATGTAAAACAACTGGTCTGAAGCCCAAGTGCTTAAACTAAAAGGCTTAGAGTGAGTTACACCAAGCAGTAATAAATACAACTGAGTACTTTTAAGATGACGCAAAAGCAAAATAAAGTAGGAAAAAACACAAATACAGTAAAAGCAGATTTTTTTTTTTTTTTTTGAGTGAGCAAATGAGATGGGCCCAGGAGGAGTATCCAAGTGCAAATTTACAAGAGAGGCGGGCAGTTTCAAAGCCACCAAGATTAACACCAACACAAAAACAGGGAGGGTGGGCAGCAACCTACTGACAAACAGAGTCACAACTTCCAGCTAGATATTCCTCAATGCAACACAAAACAAATTACTTTAAATCGTGTATTAAGCTCACAGTTTAAACAGAAGGTAATTCACTGTACCACTTGTATAAGACAGAAACTGAATACAATGAAGGAACTACCCCCACCTATCACTGGCGATGCAGGTTTTTAACAAGCCTTAACTGAAAATAAGGCAATACTGAATACAATGAAGGAACTACCCAAACCTATCACTGGCTATGCAGGTTTTTAACAAGCCTTAACTGAAAATACCACAGGTACTACTGACAAACAGAGTCACAGCTTCCAGCTAGATATTCCTCAATGCAGCACAAAAAAATTACTTTAAATCGTGTATTATTTGATAAAAGTGCAGATAAAAGTTACTTAGCTTCACTTAGGCGTTCAAGTTGATAGCATGCCGGTCTTAACCGTCCAAAATTTTGCTCATATTCCACAAATAACGCAGTGGTACATGTATAACTTATGGGATGCCATATCATGTCTGTTCAACAGCAGGACATGTACTTGTCCCTGTGCTTTTTATTACACTTGTGCTGTCACACTGGCAAACTGGCATTGTGCGTGGCATGTACTGGCAATGATAGTGGCATGTTGTATCGTATAAATGTGTTTGCTGTATATGTGCAGTTCTACTTTACTTAATATATAGACTGCAATTGCACCATTTATGTATACACCCTGGTACTTCTGATTTATACAGTAACATTAAAGTAAGCCTTCTTTGGCCTGTGTTACATCTCCACATGCATTTCTTGTTCACATAAATTTGCATATTTTGGCAAATGGTGTACATATCCACTGATTTATGTACAAGTCTCTGCACATAATCCAATCAATAGAGGAACATCATTGTACCTTGGGACTGTGAGCAGTCATTGACTTCATGTTAATGTGCTGTAATGTTTGTCACAGGACTGTTCTTTGCTCAGTCCTACCCATGGACAGTGATTTTATATATATACACATATATATATATATATATATATATATATATATATATATATATATATATATATGGGTAGACCGACAGTACACAAGAACGACATTCACAACACCGAGATGAAATAACCGACAATCTATAACACCACACGTTCATAACACTGACACTCCAAATATTCGACATCTACTGAAAATCAGCTCATACTCATGTTAATATAGCTGCCCACATTGCTATGCTTAGGAAATGCTAAAAATTAAAATCATCCCAGTATTAGGACATCATAGTACATATCAAGCATGTACTGACCGTTACATGTAACCCAGAAGTATAAATCCAGCATTAGAATTTGTAACTAGTGTCCCACACCGAAGAAATCATGGCTGAATCCATATTAGAAGCTCCAGGAACCATTGAGGAAACATACTCTACAGTAATGTCGCAAAAAGGCAAGCACCTACTAGTAATTGAAGGATATTTCTACCATCTAGAGAGGTGTAGAGGTAGTAAAAGATACTGGGCTTGTAAGCTGAAAATAACACATGGCTGTAGGGGTAGAGCTGTAACTATGTTGCTACCAGAGGGTGATAGGTTAATGAAATCGGTAGCTCACTATCACCCAGGTGATCCTGGGGAAGTAGACAGATATACAGTATGTCATGACTAGAAAATCAGAGTGGAATACAGTCGGGACACCCATTGTCTTCTGGTAGAGGATGTTTTACAATCAACATCCTTAGACAGTGTAGATAGTATTCCCAGCAGAAAGTCGCTAGTACAGCAAATCGGCCGAGTGAGAAGGAAGGCAAGTGTATGACATAGCAGTAATGCACTAACACTACACACCATAGACTTCAATGATTACCCACTGAAAGAGGGAATGTTTGTAAGCAAGGTGATAACTGATGTAACAACAGACACCACAGTAGTCTTGTTCAGTACTATGAAGAACCTGTATGATCTCAGCCAGGCTACCATTTGGCTTATGGATGGCACCTTCTTTAAGAAAGGTGTGACCATCAGACAACTCTACAGCATACAAGGGCTAATAAAGTGTGGCACCTATAGTAAAACTGTACCACTACTATATGCTTTCATGTCAAAAAAGTCCTTAAAGTCGAACAATTACCTCTGGCCTTTCATTTGCTATCAGAGCAAGGATTCGAGGTGACAGTTAAGTTTGTTCTGTGCAACTTTGAGATATCAGCAATGAAAAGTGTACATCTCAATGTACCTGGTGCCCATTTGAAGGGCTGTCTCTTTCATTTTGGCCAGAACATCTGGCGTAAAGTGCAGTCCCTTGGATTAGCATCAGTATACAATACCAATCCATCCTTTCAATTGCATGTTAATTCCCTAGTATCCCTTACTTTTCTGTCAGTCAGAAGTCAGTAGTACCTTTGAGCTTCTAAAGGGGGTGTTCCCTGAGGAGGGTAGGGAGCTTCTCCATTATTTCTGTGATTGGTATGTCTATGGGAAGAAGTGTATGTTTAACACACGTACATGTGACAGTATACGCTTCCCACTGCTATTCACAGTTCCATTTTGGAACATCAGAGACTTAAATGACCTCTTCCTGCCACGCACTCAAAACTCAGTTGAGGCGTGGCATCATAGACTAAAGTGCTTGTTAGGTGCCAGGAATACGGACTTGCATATACTACTGCTTGCTTTAGTCCGTGAACAAAATTGTGTGGACGAACTACAAGTGCAGATGGTGGCAGGATGTCCACCTTCTCCAAAGAAGAGGCGGCTAGTGGTACAGCACGAACAATTTTGGACTGTACTCTCCCACAGAATGTCATATTCAAACCTGGACTTTGTGAATGCCATAGCTCGGCTATTGAGGATGTAATGTGTGTGTGTTTCACATGAAAAATGTAAGATGGCTGTATTTCACATGATGTAATCACAGGATTTGTAACAGGATATATGGTGTACTTCAGCAATAGACAAGCACGGCACTCACTTTTGTGATAATGGATGACATTTGACATTGTCTACCATGGGACTGTTTGAACTTGTTGGTCATGTAACTACAGTATGTAAATAAAGAGCACAGATTTCTATATTTGTTTGCTAGTAATCACTGCTTGGATTTCTCACTGCATTTGGCAAAGGTATTTTTGAACTTGTGTGATGTTTCCACGTGTGCATGGCATTTAAATACACATTCTCAGGTCATCGGTGTGGGGCTCGCTTGTGTGTTGTCGGTGTTTTAAACATCAGTGTTCTGAGGCTCGATATTTTCAATGTACGGTGTTGTGAAGTGTCGGTTATTTTGTCTCGGTGTTGTGAATGTCGTTCTTGTGTACTGTCGGTCTACTGAAGTAGACCTATATATATATATATATATATATATATATATATATATATATATATATATATATATATATATATATATATATATTACAGCAGGTGTTTAATCCACGTTTCTTTACACTGACATGACAGCATATATGTGTACATAACACTGATTTTTAGCTTTTTTACCTATACCTCTTGCTGTTAGATGATTGCACAATATTTGTTGACATTGGCAATGCAGTCTGTCCATATGGCATACATTGCCCATTCTCGTCAATGTAGTTTGGGTTGACTTCAACAACACCCTATGTGGTACACACATACATTTGCAATGTGTCCCCTTACACTGTGTCATCCTACTTTATCATCTGGCTATGTAGCTTTCTTGCCATGTCCTACTTGATGTGGGTCCATGTTCTCCACCTCCCTTCCACCTTTGCAGGTATGGCATATATCTTTCCCATATATATGCATGATGTATATTCATTTTCCTTGGAATTCTTGTCCATTTTCATGTAGTTGTTTTGTTAGATGGTCAATTTATGCAAACCTTATAGGCATTATACTGATGCAGGATGTATGCACACAAATTGCTGGCTATTGCTTAAAATACATCCTTGTGCTTGTTATACTTGTATTTTACATAGTAACCAGTGTAATTTGTCAGACTCTATGTGCACATCCTGATAGTTGCTATTTGGCATTAATTATGGATTTCAGAATGTATATTATTATGTCATTGGTATTTGCATGTGTATTGACATTACTTTCCAATAGTTTCCTCTTAGGTCAATGAAGGTTATTCATATATGTTTACACCTGTGTGTTACCTTTGACATGGGATATGTCATTACACATCTGTTTGGGCTGTGTGCACTTTTTTGAGTAAGTAGCAGCCAGTTTGTTGCTTTGTTACAGTACTGCTGTTTGGCACTGTGCTCAGTTGTTTGCCCTTCACATACATGGTCAGTAGTTCTACTCTGCCCTCTGCTGCTGCTGTTGCTTGGCTTACACTTGCACTACTAAGAGACTAGCTGGGTACTGGATTATATGTCCAGTGTGTACTGTGATCCCTGTTTATTACTCTACAAGACATAACTGCCATCAATCACACACATCCAGGTATGACTGTCACACAGTTTGCAACATGTCATAATCTAACAGTGCATGGCTACATATGTGTTTCAGCATTTCACCGTGACTGGTATGCATCCGCACCCTTTTTGTCTGTTTTCTGTTGTGCATGTTGCAGAGTGTGCCATCTGTGTACCTTACCATTCCTTATTGTTTATCCCAACCTTTCTCTGTCATATTTCGTGACGTGTGTTATATGTGTACTCCTGCTGTGTTGCTCTTCTTTTCTTCTCTAGCTTTTTCTTTCCTCCTATTCTCCAAAAACAAAAAATGAGGTCTATTCCCGCAAAAAAAAAAATAAAATCACCCGCGCCCCTTTGACTGTCCCTCAGATATTCCAACATACCTCTTGTGTGCCCCTCTTCTTGACTCATATCCCATCTTTGATTTTCTATCTCCCTATTTCCTTGGGTGTCTGTGTTACCTCTGATCCCCACCCATTCTTAACTATTGTTAGCTGTGGCGATGTGGTAGTGATTGTCTTCACCTTTATTCATTTTTTTATTCAAAACCTTATGGATTCCATCAGAATCTGAGAGATTGCTAATAATATGAAGTACTTACGAATGATATTCAGCTAACCTTAGGATTTTATAATTTCTGTAACTTTGTTAATGTACAGCAAGCTTTTTTTGAGACAGTTTATGAATTACAAGTGGCTGTGACTGATATAAAGTGTGCTGATTCTGCTTTTCAGCTCTGTTATGCACACAGCTATTCTAAGTTCACTGAGGCATATTTACATATTACAGCCTTATCTGCAGCTTTTGCACTGATATTGGCGAAACGCTCCAGATTTCCCACAGTTTACAGAATCCGGCTCCAAAGATTGTTTACATTTCTTTGTTAACTCCAAAGTTAAAGATAAGGCCTTTATTTCAGGAACCTGAGTGCAGAAAAACAAGCATCCATCCTCCCTGCAACACTTCTGCTTCAGCCCTTTCTTTGAGAGAGAGCTGAAGAAACTATACCAGATATCTCTACTTACCTGTTTTAGAAAACATTGTGAAGTTTGAATGGTTGGCCTAAGCAATCCTGTACTACCTGTGTGTTTCATGCCCTGTCTTATCTATCTCACACTTTTTCATTTTCCTTTTCTAACTGGTTTTCCTGTACCTCACCTTGTCTTTAACGTAAACATAATTCCTTTTCATCCTTGTTTTATAATCCTGTCTCTTTTACAAGAATGATAAAATTGAGCCATACATTAATTCCGCTCTGAATACTTCAGTTAGTTACATCAGTGGTGACATAAAGTTAAATAAAATGCCATGTGTTTTAAACAATATCTACAGCTGATATATAAAATAATTATAAGAATTTTAATTATAATTATAACTAATTGTAAACATTGTTGCTGGCGCTTTTCTCATAGTGTCTCTACTGAAGAAAGGCACCTGCCTAGCAAGACTAACCCAGTTAACAAATGGCAAATAAAAAAATAAATTATTTCACAGAGATTTTGCGTAGTACATTTTGGATAAGTGCTTAGCTTTATGTGTACATGTCACTTCATTTTCGTGTTTTTGTATATTCATTTGGATGATATAGTCAGATAAATACATAGTGTTCTATAGTGTGGGCAGCTCTCACCTACTTAAAGGTCAAAATAGGGTGAAAATGATACCTTTCATATGAGTCTTATTTGATTCCTCTAGTGACTCCATGAATGGCCTCTGTCACCCATAAAGTTTATTAAGCCGGTAGGAAACAGAAGTAGATTAATAAGCCATTCTTCTGTATCACGCAGACACACACACACACACACACACACACACACACACACACACACACTTGCTTTACGCATACTTAGGGGCAATTTACATTCGCCAATTCACCTTCCATATGTCTCTGATGGGGGGTGAAACTGGATAACATGGAGAAGCCCCACATGAACACAGGTAGGATATCGAGACTCCACATAGAGGGCACTTCGGACGAGAAGTGAGGCAACAATGCTACTCATTGCACCACTGTGCCACTGGACTGACATAAACAAATAAATACTGTATTTGATATTGTTATGGTGAACAAAAATTACTTTAAATAGACCTATTCATTTAAGAATACAGACTACTGCCGCTACAGCAAAGGGGATGCTGGTGGCTTCTAAATATGTGTCAATAGCAAAGACTGTTCCACAGAGAAAACAACTATTCATGTAGGAAAACTTCCAGATGTATATGATAGCCTTCAAGCATTATGTCTACCTGGATGGATGAGACCACAGTAACTCCTCTGGAATCATCTTAGGTCAGTTAGCTATGGAATCTTTAAAAGAGTTCATGGACATAGGACTGACTGAGTGTAAGTACTAAGAAAAATAAAAAAGGCATTTTAAAACATCTTTATTAAACATGACATTTTTAAAATGTGACAAGTACATAGAAATTAAATCATAATAATCTATCCTTTATTTTCATGCCATATATATGTATGTTTGCTCTTTAATGATTTTCAATCCATCAAACATTACATAACTTGCACAATTCCTGCTTTCCCTTAAATTTCAGTCCTCCTGAAGATTATTCTACTTCTATTGTTCCCACAAATTCCATTTATTTTTAGTAATTTAAGCTTTCTCTTTTCTGAAGGTCACACCTCCAGATCTTTTATCTCATTTACAATATTAGGTACTTCCATTATAGTTGGTTTACGTTTTTATTTCCATTTTCTGCTAATTGCTTTGTTTGACAGCCAGTAGCATTACATTTTCTAAGGCCTTACTGTGCCTGGTAATTCGTATCTTATATTCTAGCTAAGAAGAAGAAAGATTTTATTAGTTAAAGATATTTGCTTCCCCAATGTTTCTGACAAAGTGCTCTGTAGGTAACTTTTAAAATCTGGTAACTCATTACATTCCCAAAGAAACATGTTCTCAATTAACTCTTTCTTTTCCATCACACCTCCAGCATTTGTTATCTACCTAAGGAAAAACTCTTGAAGTAAGCTTGTAGTATAAAACTACCTGCACAAACACTTACAAGCAAAAATCCTAAACCTTCTGGATTTTGTTGCTCACTTGGAGCCATAGAGATGTCCTCTCATTGTTCCTTCCTTCCCAGTCTAACCTCCTCCATTTGTTTCTTAAAGTTATCATCCAATGTTTTATATGCCCTACTAATTACCCCTTTTTATCAGCAACTTCTGTTTTAGATAAAAAAAAAACTCTGCCACAGCTGGCCTTTCATTTAGCATCCCCCTTTGTCCCTTTCTTTGACTATACTCTGATATCAATCCCTGATAAGTAAGGCAGTCTCCAACCTGCAGTCCAAACTTCTGCTTGGTCTCAAATCACTCTATTATACTTCCCTCTCTAGTTATTTGCAACTCAAATCATGGTTTCTTTTTTAATTTTCTCCCTTAAATTCCATCCTGTTGCCTATTTTCTGTACCCCTACTAACATCCATCCTATTGGGAAAATCTCCTTTCTCCATTTCCATGTAGACTTAATTCTTAGACTTTATGGATGTAATACTCTATAAAGTTGTTGTTATTCTTCTTAATGACCTTTGTCCAAAACCCTATCCTCTCCTTACTTCTCAGCCCCCCCTCCCTCACCCCTTTTTCTCATCATAATTTTCCACTTTGACTTATAGGGCTTGATTCCAAAATACTTGCTCTCAGTGTAAGTGACCACTTGCACTGAGAGCAGGTGTTTTAAAATCTGGCACATTTGGCAAACCCCTATATGGATAGGCCTTACACTGAAGTAAGTCACTTATATTGAGATCAGGTCTTTTGGAGTCAGGACAGATTTGCACTGAGGGCAGCTCTTGGAATCTGGCCCATAACCTTTGGCTTGTATTATGTATATGAGACTTAACTGTTTAGCTCTAAAATATCCCTTGAGATCAGGTAATCCTAAACTGCATTGTTCTATCAATCAATGTTCCCCTCTTAACTCTTGCACTCTTCACCCCCCACCCAAATAAATTCTCTTTATTATGATCCACAACTTCTCCTCTGGTTGATAAAAATACTCCTGACATATATATATATATATATATATATATATATATATATATATATATATATATATATATATATATATATATCACTGTGGCTTTGGAAAATGGGATGTTTCAATTGTACTTTTCCAGTTAACAGGTGTAATAAATAAATAAGCAATTAACAACTAACTAAATACATACATACATTAATTGAGATTTAACATATACCCCCACACACCACAAAAACATAAACGTATTTAAGTAATATGTAGGGTGCACAGCCTGCCTTACATAATGCTTTGCGCCAACTATCTAAATATATACAGTAATTTGGATTGATCATATACTGCACACACACACACACACACACACACACACACACACACACACACACATACACACAACATAAAAACATAAAACTATGTAACTGATATGTAGTATTCACAGCCTGCCTTGAATAATGCTTGGTGACAATTAACTAAATACATATAACAATTCTGATTTATCATATATCCCTCACATATAACACAAAATTGTAGCTAATATGTAGGGTGCACATACTACCTAGCATAATGCTTGCTGACAACTAATACATATAATAATTCAGATTTATCATACCCACCCTACACTGACACACCACAAAAACAACAATATTTAACCAATGTGTCAGGAGCACAGTCTGCCTTGCATAATGATTGGTGACAACTAATTAAATACACACAAATTAATATATATAATAATTCAAATTTATCATATACCCCACACAGACCAGAAAAACAGAAAACTATGCAACTAATATGTATTGAGCATAGCCTGCCTTGCATAATGCTTACTGTCCTGCAGCAATAACAATCTACCTCGGACTTACGCCTCTGTGTTTGAGAGTGTGCTTAGTACATTACTTTTTTTCCTGAGTTATCCACATAGCACCAATCAGCAATAGTAAAATTCCATTCACAAATCTCACAAATGGCACTCTTACATCTCAAATACACTGCACCATGCTTCTCATATGCATGGCAGAGTATGTTTATGAATCACTCTGTTTCTAGCTAAACTAATAAGAACAAAAACTGTGGAAAATGCAGAGCAATAAGGACAAAAACTGAGAGAAAGGCAGACTTCAATGTGCACTTGGTTTTCTTTGTTCTAGCTAAATCAGGCTCATATCCTCAGCAATTGGATAAAACATCAGTGTTTAACTTGTAATAAAAAAACTTCTTCCAACAAAGTTTTCCAAAAATAAATATTGGCCACCATTTAAAATTATAAAATAAAAAACGCAATTGCATTTCTCAAGAAATGTCATGAAATGGAACTACTGTAAATAATATGTGCTTACACACACACGCACGCACACACACACACACACACACACACACACACACACACACACACACGCACACGCACACACGTGCGCGCGCGCACACAAAAACAACTTCAGCTGTGTACCTAAACTAGAAGAAGACTATAGGAAATACGTCTTACTAATAAGCTGTACAACAACATTTGATGGATGACAGTCTCTAGTGTATTACATTCCATGATACCTTGCTGTCATTTTTGTTTATCAGCCTTGGTGGAAAGGGAGACATTGGTCTGCAATAGTCAATGTTTCTAGGTTAAGTGTAGGAGCTAGGACAGATCTCATTTACTGGCAATCTGGATGGATGTAGGCTGAGGTCTATAGTTTCCCATGTGAGAGAGCCAACTCTGATCGCTATCTGAGTGGGTGGAGAGTCAAGAGAATGATCAAAATTTTAGTATGCTAGATGGTGATAAACTAAGGATCCATGTCGTAGACAAGATTAGTGGCTCAGGAGTGGGTCTGTATCATTACCAGACTGGGTGGGGGAATCTGTCACAGTACAGAAGGGTGACATGTGGTCCCCATTTTCTGCTTAATGTGGGGTGAGTTAGGAGTGCCATTCATAGCCAGATAGAGATGCATGATTCTGGTGAGTCTCTGGTAACTCCCTGAATAGGAAGTGGGTGTGTGGGGACTATAATCATTGTTGCACTGGGGATCAGACATGGAAGTACTCCAAATGTAGTGTGAAGGAGGTAGGAGGTGGGTGAGTCTGAACACTTCAAGGTCGAGGAGGAGTACATGGGTCTTGGAATAGTGTCTGTATACCAACTTTTCTTTCTTTTTTCTATATCCCTTTTATTGTCATGCCTGCCAGCTATCAAGCCTTCCTCTTATCAGCCCTACCCATCTGTTACCTTGTCCTGGGTATTCCTAATGAGCTTGATAGCTTGCAAAGGAACTATTACACAAGCAGCCATAACAGAAGTTTGTACCTTCACCAGATGGATTTTGGGAAGACAGCAATAGTCACTAAACAAATTATAATACATAAGCAAACAAACAAGAAAGCAAACATTTTTTAAATTAACTCCTGCCATATTGCATACTTAAGAAAGTGTAAATGAAAAATACATTTACAAAAGCAGTCTCTATAAAGAGCTCATGCAACACAAATTTCAAAAAATAATTTTTCTTCCTTTAGGATATAATGAGTCCTGCCTTCTCCCCAAGCGTTAATTTCACTACAGGCGAGTAAAGCATTGCTCTCATCATCTGCCCCACAGTCATTACACTTACGGTGTTACTAGGCATGCAAAGGACCAATCACCTAGCCCAAATTACCACAAAGCAACATTTGGTTGAACTGTGGCAGTGTAAGGTTTCAGTGTCTTCCACACTTTTAGACCAGTAGCTGACAGACAAGGGCTAAACATGGATGGTAGCTGGCAGACAAGGGCTAAACGTGGATGGTAGCTGACAGACAAGGGCTAAATGTGGAGGTGTCTCAATACACATCAATAACAAGCACACCTGTAGGTTGGTCAAACAAGATGATGTGCTGGCAGTGCTGGAGTTCCTTCATGTGCAGATCACCATATCTAGAATCCTGTACCATATCCTAGCCAGCTATTGGTCACAGTCCATGTCCCAAGAAGCTCACAATGCATACTTGGACTTACTAAATTCACTTACCATCCAGCCTAACACCCTATTCATGGGATACTTTAATTACCCCTCTGCAGACTGGGAATCCTACATGACCTCAAATCTTCAGGCACAGAGATTCCAGGATTTTGTAAATATAAATACCCTTGATCAAACACTGAATATGCCCACTAGATGCTCCAACATACTGGACCTCATGCTCACAACTATGGGAGAATGCTGCACCCCCCAACATCTTATCTCCCTGGTGAGGTCAGACTAAAAAGCTGTCTCCTTCAAAATCAACTCCATTATCCCATTAAAAGTATTAACAGTTAGGAACTATTCTGAGGCAAATGATCTTTTATTAATTGATGGTTTGTTAAAATTCAATAGCCCTCCAAACCACAAGCTTATGCTGAATTGCTCTCAGAAACTCTTTACAACCACATCAGTGGCTGCATACAGACTGCTGTACCTACCAGAAGTAAGCCAAAGACTAGCCCCAAAAACAAACCAACCTTGTGGCATCCAAAATTAAACAGGATATACACCAAAAGGAAAACAATTATGGCAAAAATCAGTAAGGGTAATTCCCATAAAGATAAAAACTCTCTCATCAAACTAAATAGACAACTAAGAGTGCTAATTAGGTCATGCAAAGCCAATTTTGATGTTAAGCTAGCCTCTCAGGTGAAAGATAACCACAAGGCCTTCTTCTGTGTCAGAAACCTCAAAAGGCAGCACAAAACAATGTGCTGATGTGCTGAACAGGTGGTTAATGTTGCCACATTCACTAAGTCTGGTGATATAATGAACCTAATAGTGGATAAATTTAGTTCATGTACTGACCGCGCTCACTAAAGCCAAGAAGACAGCCTCAGTGAGCTCTAATAACATCTCAGGAGGCCTCTTGAACAGTCTGAAATATGACTTATCAGGACCCCTGGAGTCATTATTTAACTATAGTCTTAAAACAGGCTTTGTGCCATGTGAATGGAGGACTGCAACAGTCATCTACTATCAATACAGCCTGGAAACTATAGACCCATTAGTCTAACTAGTCCATAGAAATACTTTTTCATGGAAATTATCAATAAGGACATAGAGACCTTTAGACACTGTGTCTATTCCAGTTTGGCTTTGTCAAAGTAAGATCATGCTTACTGAATTTGGTTGATGTTTTTGAAAAGGTTACTAAGGTAACGGATGAGTGGAAAATGATACATACTACCTACCTACCTAGGTTTGGCTAAAGTGTTTGATACAATACCCCACTTGGCCATTGTCAACAAACTTATGGAACTAGGTATAAGCCCTTTTATAACATGCTGGATAGCTAGATGGATCACTGATAGGACTCAGGTGGTTAGAATTAGTGAGGCCATGTCCACATAGAGGCCAGTCACCAGCAGATTCCCCCAGAGCTCTGTGGTTGGCCCACTCCTCTTTGATATCTACTTCTAGGATGTTAAAGCCAATGCCAAAGGCCTCTAGCCAACCAAGATCACAGATTATTGCTTACTGGGAGCAGTCATTGAATCCCCTCAAGACAAAAACATCCCTCAAGAAAGTCTAACACAAACACTTCATGCCTAGGGTTACCATCCGTAACTCTTTGTGAGGGGGCAGTCCCTCTCTGGGCAGTTCGTTCTGTGAAAAAAACATAAAAATTGCAGATTTTAGGCTATAAAATATTTCCAAAGTTTTCTGTAATAATTGCATAAAACTGTTATTTTATATCTGAAACACATAAATGTTAGATAAAATAGCAAAAGCAACTCAAATGCTATAAGAATAAGCTTTTATTTTGGCAAAAATGTGAAGCTCTGTCCTTTGCACTGGTTGTGGGTATGTTTTGACCTGCAAAATCTCATGTTTCTAAAAAAAATTTCCCACTTTGGGCATTTAAAAAGGTGGTAACCCTATTTATGCCAAAGCCATGGCTTAAAACTCAATACCAAGAAATGCATTACAGTACTTTTTGGGAAGTCAGCCACCCCAGGTAACATCATCAATAAAACACCCCTAACAGTTGATTCACTAGTCATGGATCTGGAAACTCATGTAAATATTGATCTAGTCTTCAACCATCATGTGTATAGGGTAGTAAGAAAATCCTTCTATGCTGCTCAACTTATAAACAAGGGCATGGCATCGAGGTCCAGAGAGGTCATCATACCACTGTGCTAAGCCATCATCAGACCTATCTTAGAGAATAATGCTTCCTTCAGTATGTACCTGATGAGATACATGCAGCAACTGGAACATCCACAAAGATTCCTTACAAAAGAATACAGGGAGTAAGCACAATGCCCTACACTGATTACTTCAAAGCCCTGTCTCTTTACTTGGTAACACTGAGACTTCTGAGATGTGATCTTTGCCTGGCATAGAAGGCATCTCCGGACTATGTTTTATAGGTTCATAGGTTGGTACTAGGCTATTGGCCATAGGGCCTATACAAGCCTAGCCATAACAATTTCCTGGCTATTTCTTCCTACACTATTTACTTCCTGGACCCCTGTCTAGCAGACGTGATCCCCGGGGTGACTTTCCTTTCTCCCATCCAATCGTCAACGTTCCTTTTGAAGAGGGCCAAAGAGGCGCTCTGCTTGACCTGTATGGGCAGTCTATTCCAGAGTCTATCCCTCCAGCATATTTTGTTTATTGTGATGACAACGTTTAGATCCCTGGAGCATGCGGCTCTGAGAGATTGGGATTTCTTTAAGTGTAGCATGTCCAACAGCTCTGGGTTTGACATGGCCTTGTATGTTAAGCAGTGATCGCCTCTGAGTAGATGATATGCGACAGAGTATAGTTGGAGTTTTTTAAGGCGGTCAGCATAGGGCATCTGCTTTAGGCCTGTGATTCTTTTAGTGAGGTATTTCTGTGTTTTTTCCAGTTGTTGCAGGTGTCTTGAGAGGTACATACCAAATGGGGTGTTGTATTCTATAATGGGTGTAATGAGAGATGAGTACAGTGGGACAATGACCTCCTTTTTAATGGATGAAAATCCCTTAGTGATGAGTTGTGCCACATCGAAGGATTTCCTGACTGTTGTGGGGATGTGGTTATCGAAGGTGAGACCACTGTCCACCTGTGTCCCAAAGTCTCTTATGACACTTTCAGTGTTTAGTGTACTGCCACCTATGTGGTAATTTATGGATACATGTTTTTTCCCAAAGGGGATAACTATACATTTCTTGGCATTGAGTTTGAGCCCATGGCTCTGGCACCAAGCATCTGTTTCTGTAAGGCACTTTTGTAGAATATCCACATAATTTTGAGATTCAATAATGGCTCCCAGTTTGCAGTCATCTGCGAACTTTGTTAGCCAGAGTCCCTTAGTATTGGCCTGTACTTCAGAGAAGTAGATGCCAAACAAGAGTGGTCCCAGGACTGAACCCCGAGGTACTCCACTTTTCACTTGTCTGGAGCTGGATTTGGAGTCAGATGCCTTTACAGTATGGGTGCTGTCAGTAAGCCAGTTGGCAACCCATTGAGTGAAGTAGGCATCAATGCCCAGCTTAGTAAGTTTATCTATGATTCCAGAGTGGGGGATGGTGTCAAAGACCTTGATGAGGTCCAGATAGGTTGTGTGGACTGCTTTACCCTCATCCACGGCTCTGGAGACTGATTCAAAGAAGTCAATCAGGTTCAGGAGACAAGATCGACCCTTCACAAACCCAAACTGGGTGGGGTCCAGTGTTTGAAGGTTGCCAATGTCTTTGTTTATAAGTTCCATGATAATACGTTCCATGGCCTTGCAGATCAGGCTCATCAGACTGATGTGGCTGTAGTTCCCGGGATCCAAGGTGGATCCCCCCTTCTGGAGTGGGATAACTGTAGCTGTGCACCACTCAGTGGGCATGAAGCCTGAGGTGAGGCTATGATTAAACATGACACCTAGGTGAGGTGCCAGTTCATTTTGTAGTTCATGTAGTACACAGCCCAGGATGTCATCTGGTCCCAAGGATGATGTATTCTTAGCTTTAAAGAGTGCATTTTTTATCTGTGTGGCCATTATTACCAGAATTTGGCAATCGTCTGGTATTGAGATGGGCCATTTAGGGGGTGAGAGGGGGGTAAAGTTGGCACTGAATCGATCTGCCAGGATATTGGCAATATCCTTGGGATCAGTATATTTAATGCCATTCTGTTGTAGCTCAGAGCAGATCTGAGCATTGCCATTTAGATTCTTGACATAGTTGTAGAATGCCTTGTGGTAATCTTTGGAATCTTTGGCAATTTTATTTTCGTAAATAGCTTTGGAGGATTTTATGAGGGATCTCAGCTTCTTCCTGGGGCTGGTAAGGAAGTTTTTTGCATCCTGGGATTTTCCTCTTTTCTGCAACAGTTTCTTCCTTTTGTTGTAAAGTTTGTTTATGGCAGGGGACCACCAGATTGGCTTCATTTTTTGGAGGAGAGCATCTTGGTTCTATTTGGGATGGCATGATTCATGCATGAGTGGATGTGCTAGTACAGTGCCTTAGTGTAGGACTCAGCAGTTGAACTTTCAGTTCCCATCTGCATGGGTGTCTTGAAGTTTGTCACTTCTGACTTGAGTATCATGAAGTTGGCTTTGGAGAAGTTGTTTATGGAGGTTTCCTTACTGAGGGGTGGAGATGGGATGTGGATGTTAAGGGTGATTAGCTTATGGTCTGACCGGACCAACGAGGGGGTGACCATAGGTGTGGAGCATTGATTTCCCATGTTGGTAGTGACCAGATCTAGGATATTGGAATCCCTGGTAGGACAATGGATTAGATGATCCAGGGCATTGGAATTTATGAATTCCAAGAACCATTGGGCAAAGGTATTGGTACACAAGTAGTTTTCCCAGTTAATGGCAGGGTAGTTGAAGTCACCCAGTATTAGGGTGTTTTGTTGTATCTTAATATTTTGCAGTATGTTTAGAAAGGTGTAGTGAGAATCTTGGGGCATGGTGGGGGATCTGTAGCAAGCTACAATTTGTATTGCAGTCTTACCTAGTGTTAGTTGCACCTGAAGAATTTCAGATGCATTGTGTTGGGCAACTAGCCTGGTGGTGTGAATATCCTTGGTGAATATGGACACTCCTCCACCTTTAGTGTTTCAATCCTGGTTTGGTGGCCGAAAAGTGTGGTAAGAGTTGTAGCCTGGTATTGCAGGGGTGCTCTCTGGAGCCTTGAACCAGGTCTCAGTTACTGCACAGTTATCAATGTTCTCCATTTTTAGGACTACCTCGAGAGAGTGCATTTTGAGGTTTAGACTTCTAGCATTGAATAGCATTACCTTCAGATTTTGCATGCTTGTACCTGTTACGGTAGTGGTTTTGTCCTTTGAACTTTGCCTAAAAAGGCACTATAGGGGTGGCAAGAGCCTTAGCCAGTAACCTGAATCCCAGGGGCGACAGGTGCAGACCATCTCTGGCAAAGCATTGTGGTCTATCGATCATGTTGTCCCCAACAGAAAAATACTGGATCCCCTTTGAATGACACCAGAAGCTTAGCCAATTGTTGAAGTCAATCATTTTGTCCTTATATTGTGGTATCATTCTGGGCAAAGGCAGGAATCTACTCAGGGCTAGGGTCATACCTGCCTGGGCCACATGATCTGAGAGCTCTTTCATGTCTCTTTTCATGTAGTCCAGGGAGGTACGTCTCGAGTTATTCACTCCAACATGGACAATGACAGAGTCATATTTGTACTTGTTTTGGAGTGACTCGAGTGCATGTGCTATGTGGTGGATCCTGACACCCGATAGGCAGCTGACTGTAATTTTCTCCTTGTTCAGGCTGGTGAGTGGGACATCAGTGTGCCTGACTATAGAGTCACCTATGACTAAAGTGTTAAGTACATTGTCTTGCCTTAGGGGCTGTTGCTGGGTGGCACACTGGTGTTGTGAGCTATGTAACACTTTGGTTGTGATTGGTGTTTGCTTGCGTTTCAGCTTTGGAGGTCCTTGTTGCTTGGGCAGGTTACAGTTAAGGGCCTCCACATATGTGGATTTAGTGTTGCTATGTGTTGGTGGTGAGGGTTTAGAAGGGCTATGTGTTGCTTGAGGTGTAGTTCAGGTGTTAACCTTCTCCTCTTGACTGTCTAGCACAATCTTGGGTGGAGAAAGCTTTACTTCCAGTTTGGCTATGTAAGTGCATCTCTCACAGGTTGTAGTGTTGGGTGGTATGAGGAGAGGGTTGTTTGTGAAGTTTTTGTATAGCCACTAAACAAACATCATCAGAACTACTAGATTAAAATACCTATATTTTGATTGTGACATAATGGAGAGACAGATATGTTTCTCAAAGAATTCCACTTCTCTGGCACAGGCTCCCCATCCACTTGGAGCAGAGTTCCTCCATATCCATATTTAAGTTCAACTTGAAATAATGGATGGTTAATCAGAAATTCACCCCTTGTCTTGCACCTATACCTCTGATGGACAGAGGCAGTCAGTAAATCACCCCCCATATAAATCAAATTTGTTGGTCACATTTGGGTTGATCATTAGCCTAGTATACACCTATGAAGTGACTTGCACAAGATTACACTATAGGCAAATAAAGGCTAAAGGAATCAAACCCTGTACCATAGGGTCATTAGCAATTCAGAGGCTTAATCCTCTACATGAACTGTCAAAATAAGTGAACACATTTATAATTACCACTTTTCTTTAGGTTCTAAAGTTTGTATAAACAAATAGCAGTTTTATTAACCTGAAGGGGTCATCTGTCTGTGCTTTTTATCTTTACTTACATAGATCTGCACAGTCAGTACCATTCTTCTGCTCTACAAACCTGCTTAGAATAATCTCATTACTGCAATGATCTGGTGTAATACAGTTAATGAACTTTGTAAAAATAAAGACTTTTGGTCACTGAGCTTCACCCTCAGCAAGCTCTTAACGTGCATGAAATATAGAATAATGTGTTGAAAGAGGGAGATACTGCATAAATAGATAAATCCTAAGAATGGCTTCTGAAAATGGTTAGAAAAATTATCCTATCCTTAGGGTGTGTGCCATATGAAAAAAGAAATTACAATTTAACAACGAAGAGATGATTTTGTGTGTGTGTGTGTGTGTGTGTGTGTGTGTGTGTGTGTGTGTGTGTGTGTGTGTGTGTGTGTGTGTGTGTGTGTGTGTGTTTAATGGAGGGAACTGGTACATATGCTTTGGTATGAAAAATTAGCACTTGTTTTCTGTAAAATTCATTCATTACAACACACAGCTAATTGGTTTATGAAAACAATAAAGTGCAATTAATTATAATCTCCTGAAGTGTATCATGTTGCAGCTTATTACTCATATACAATATGAACATAGAAGGCATAATCTAAAGGATGAGGTATTTGAGAATGGCATATATATTATTCCAGCACTAAGATCTCTCACACATTTATATTTTCTTAGGGATCTACGTATTACTGTCAGGAGCTAAACTGACTCATAATCAAAGTTTCAACTAGCATTGTGTTGTTTTTACAGATGGATAAGTCTTTCAGAAAGCAAGGACTTTTTAACGTGCTTATTCATCTTTAGTTATTCTACTGCCTAGGTTTTCTTTTCATTCTACTTGATAATGCAGTAAAATATTCAAAGAAAATCATGTTTTTCTAAAAAATAAATGGGTCATATTTATAAAAAAAAAGCTTTTCAAGATAAGGGCTCCATTCACTGCACTATTTCAAAAGATCAGAGATGTGGGTGGCTGAGATGGCAGAGGAAGGAATGAGGTTAGTAGTGTGGCTTTAAACTTTTTATTGTCTGCCTTTAGGGTATTGATTTATTTTATTGGACTACACATCCACATACTGAGTTAATTGCACTATTGAGTACAACTTATTGACTTTCCTGTCTCCATATACAATCAGACCACACTAATTAATCATAAACAAGAACTCTACGATATGTGCAATGCTGTGTGCAGGGGAGTGGGAACATATTCTCAGTCCCAGAATGTGTTTGCAATGAACCTCCTCTGCATTTAAAAAAAAACTTGTGGAATGAGATACACTCAGTCAGGCAGGGACTAAGACAGTGGCAAGTACACAACAAGTAGACCTTATATCCTAGAACAGGATACACAATATTATACACAAAATGAAAATATCAGACAAAAGATATGTGCACCATTATGTTGCATAACTTTAATCAATATTACATTCTGTTTTAAATTAATTGGCAGGTAAGTAGGTAATCACCACATGTATAACCATGGCCTTGCAACTGACTGAAATGTATCTGTTACCTAAGGGATGAAACACACACACACACACACACACACACACACACACACACACACACACACACACACACACACACACGCACACACACACACATGTTGTCTGACCTTTTGGAAAATAAATTGTCCAGGCTTAGGCACATTTATTTAATTCATTTCCTCTTTGCTACAAATAATGTTTCCCTCTGCAGGCGCTTTTCAATATTTTCATGTCTTGTGTAGCTCTCACATTACTGTCAGTCCCTATATCATAATATGTTCATTTTGGAAGCACTGAAGCAATACTTACTGGCCTTAGTCACTTTTTCAGTAACTTTTTTTTAACAAGTTTCCTGACTTTCCTGACAGTCTGACACAACTACAAGACATGCTGCTCAACATCTTAGCACAAAAACCAGGACAAATCCAAAAATAATGGGAGGACAAAGAGCCAAAAATAGGAACTCATTTTAAATATTGCTCTCATAAAATTGGAAAGTTGCTGGAATAAAAGGTATTGTGTTATAATGCATTTCTGGAAGGTTATGAAGTCTTAAACTCAAATGCCTGTCATTATTTAGTGAATTCAATGCTCAATTATTTGCCACAAAAAGTCCACAAAACCACAAATTTTATGAGGAACAGACCAAATATATGAGGCAAAAATTTAGACATTCTGCAAAAATCTGGACAGCTGGGAGGTATGTTACAAAATATCTATCTGTGCCACTGGTGACCAGGGCTCTGCAGTGAGCTCAAGTTGCTCTGATGGTCAGCCAGGAGGGATAGGATGAAGCTACTCTAAGCCAGTTGTCCTGCATGTGAGGCACATACTGCTGCTTACACAGCATCAGGCAAAAAATCATGGGCTCAAGCAAGACAAATGGTGCTACTGGAATTAGAGGGAGGTGGCATGACACCTGTCCTATGTGCGTATCAGATACATTTGCTTCATGCACATCTACTATTTTGCCTGTTACCACTTGCAAAATAGGGTGCACTGGCTGACATCATCAGCATGAAAGCTCTTGTTCCCCTACCACTTGAGATCCCATCGCATGGTCTTCACACACGGAGCTGCCATTAACAATCTGTCTTCAGGGAAGTTGGAAACATTACCAGTGAGTGGATACATCTATGTCTGGTCTTGGTATCTGTGTTTGTGAAGCCAATGGTTGTGGGCAGTCAGTAGAGCAGCTAGAAGGACCACAATCTAATTCTGATACCTTTCAAATTGTATAATCAGCTAAATAATTAGACAGATATGAATAATGAAAGAAGTAGGAGACAGGTGTTGCAACTAGTTTATATGCATCTTTTCTTCTCATCTTCAATCCTGTATTGCTTGGACACCTTTGTGGATGCATATTAAACCATCCATTTAGGAAATGCACTCCAGAGCATCACTGTTCTCTTTGAGATATGGCTGCATGGAAGAGCATGAGCCAATACATTGCAATATGAAAGACCACAATCTAGTAGGACCAAACAAATTACTAAAGCACAGAGGTACCATTATTTACTTTGAGGTAGAGAGCTCTTGCTGTTTATCATATGAACATACAATAGTGGGAGGGGACTTTGTAAATTTTGAGCATTTATGTTAAGTTAATTATGAATTTTTGGACCACAGGGCATCAAGGTTCATAGGTTGTTACTAGGCATGTAGTGCAGGAGATCATTAGTGAGCCTAGCCGAAATTCCCCAGCAGAATTATCTGGTTAAGGCTTGATAAGGTCACACAGTAGGCAAATGAAGGTGGAAAGACTCAAATTATGTATACTTG